>NW_019208912.1:1596115-1707675 GCF_001890105.1 Penicilliopsis zonata CBS 506.65
TCCCAGTGGGCAGTGGTCGTGGGCTCAGGCTTCCATTCGGAGGTGGAAGCAGGTGGTTTCGGTTCCCAGTGGGCAGTGGTCGTGGGCTCAGGCTTCCATTCGGAAGTGGAAGCAGGTGGTTTGGGGTCCCACTGAGCGGCAGTCGTTGTAGGTTCCGGCTTCCATGTGTTCTCTGGCTCTGGCTCTGGCTGCCATGCAACAGCCGTCGTTGTCGGTTCTGGCTTCCATGTCTCGGGCTTAGGCTCCGGTTGCCAGACGACTGGGGCAGTAGTGGTCGGCTCCGGCTTCCAGGTCGTGGGTTCGGGCTCTGGCTGCCATACAGGCGCAACAGTATTGGTCGGCTCCGGCTTCCACGTTTGAGGCTCCGGGGCCGGTTTCCATTCCGATGTGGTCACTGGCTCCCATGTCTCCGGCTGGGGTTCCGGCTGCCATGTAGAGACTGGCTTCGGGGGATCGGTCTCTGTGACAGGTTCCCACACCTCTGTGGTGGTTGACTCAGGTGCCCAAGCATTGGTGGAAGGTGCAGCCTGCCAGACATTGCTCCCCGACTTGGGGGTCTGACCGGGCAGCTTTTGAATAATCACCGGTACGATGACGTTGTTCCCCTCGTCGACCGAACCCTTGGAGCCTGTGAAGGGAAACGAGCGAGCTTCATGGGCGTTCACGCCGGGTCTCTCGTCCGCAGTGGCGACCTGAGCCTCCACCTCGACCGCTGAAGCCTGAATTGCGGCCACAAAGAGGGCGAGAGGGATTCCGGCGATGAAAGGCTTCATTTCGGATGACTTGGTGTTTCGATTATTTCCTTGGAATTTTCAATTATAAGGGGTTAAATGAATGCTTCGACAACCAAGGTGGTGTCTAACGAGAGAAAGAGAGAGAAAAGAATGACTGGAGCGAGCAGGGCGAACGAATGACTTTTTTCGGTACTAAATTTCAAGAGTCCGGGTCCCCAGGCTTCGAAAGAAGACATTCTGAGGCCTTTTTATCTGCAGTTCACGATGCTCGGCGCGCGTGGACTGTACCGCCCATTCCCACCGAGCAAACAAACAAACGAGCTCCCTGGCAGGAACCCAATGTTTCAAAGAATGGCCTAGATGAGCCGCCAATAGTCTCCCCCAGTATCACGCGCTGTGGGTTCCTGCAGATGGACTGTTCTGGGCGGGAACCCGACATTCCCTGGAGCGTTGTGTGGCTCGAGCTCTGCAATCAAGGGTCAGCGTCGAGTCCCGCCCAATCCCTGGGAATGAAACCTCGCTCTCTCCTCGAAAAAGAGAGGATTAGGAATACATTCCTTGGCTGAACAGAGGTCGGAAAGGAGGCATACCAGCAGAGCAACACTGACTGAATGAACACTTGGCCCGTCTCGCCTTGACCCCGGAGCAGAACTCTCCCCAACGCTCGACACTCTGCCCCCGAGGCCGATTAACTGACCATTATCAATTCCACATGCTAGGGGTGCCCGAATTTCCTCGAACAGATTGGCCTTCAATCTTAATGTCTCGGCGTGGAGGAAATAGTGGAGGCGAAGAGAACAAGACGTCGTCGATCCCAACAAGAAAAACAATCCCGAAGTCGAAACCCCCGAGCTGCACGTGCTGCCCTCTGCCTCAGGCATCATCCACCGTTTCTCTAGTCTCAACTCATTTTGATAGAAACCATCTTCTGGCTGCTTCCAGGAGGCCCAAAGGCTCTCTCTTCCTACGAAGACACGGTCCTGTCTACATTCCAAACACCGTTCAGGAGGCTTTCCTGCAGATATGGGAGGCGCTCTGCAAGCCTCTACTGTACTTTGAGGGAATAATTGGCTTGAGTCCGAGAAAGCAAGGCAGGGATAGACGCAAGGGGGGTTTCTAAGCTTAGTTGAGCCGAAATCTTATCGGAGAATAGATACGATATCAACATGATACTAGATTCGGGGGATGTGAGGCCTCATACAGATATTTCAAAATTATAGAATAGTTGTATATGATAATGAATGAGTTTATCTAGTTAATATATTGACATATTGAATAGTGATGGTTAGTGAGGTCCTTATATGATATTTCTTCTATTAAATTGAACAGTGGTAGCTTTATGTGTAAGTAAGGCATATATATATATATATCTATATCTATATATAATATGATAGATATATGATTTATTTAGTCTTCCTCTGTATTTTTCTAACCAAAGGCAGGATTTTTGTAGATGATAACTAATCCTAGGAATACTTGAAACTAGGTTTATTATAGATGCTAAAACAGATTCATAATTCATGCGCAGTCCATAGATAATCAAGCAGCAACCTCATAAGTGGAATCCGTCGTCCGTTTGACGGCGAAATGATCCTCGCCTTCCTCGACGGCCACCTCTTTCTTTTCCAGCTTTACTACGTGCGCCAGACGAGGGCCCTTATCGATGTCTTTGAGGAGCTTTTTCAGCGTCTCCTCTTCGCCCTGGGCTTCGCCTTCTACCTGATAAGAGTAAGTATGGGCATGGCCGACTAACAGGACAACAGAACAGAACACAAATAACCAACCCGTCCATCCGAGGTATTTTTTACCCAGCCATGAAGCCCGTAGACAGTGGCGTGTTTCTGGGTAAAGTCCCTACACAATCAACCGGAATGCCAACTCAGACGAGAAGTATATCGTGTCCTACCGGAACCCGACACCTGCGGTAGCAACAGTAAGCTTCCGAACTCTGGAATGATAGACCAAGGGCGAGGTTACCTTGCACAGTGCCATGGACTCGAAAGGCAATCTGCAGCGGTTAGGCGGGGGACATGAGACAGACACAAGGGGAGTAAACTCGCTCTTTTCGTGGTCATTCTGGATGAAAGTCGTGTTTATAGTCAGCACCGTAGTATATGATGATCTCTCCTATCCAATAGGCCTCGCCTTGGTGACTCTTGAGGTTGACGAGATGCGGTAGCGTCACCGATGCCTCAGGCAGAGACATACTAATCCATATTCGGATGTCACATGCATGGACACGTGATATCACAACAGACCCCCGAAATCCCCCCCCCGAAATACCAGCCAGCGAGCAGAAAAGAGGGATTCTGAGCCTCGAATGACGATTACAGACTGCCAGAACGGGAGAAAATCGCCCGGCAATAGAGTAGAAATCAACAACGCCCTCCCAGCTGCGTTGTAAATGTCGTACGTGCCATTGGCCTGGCCACTGATCCCCGCTCCGCCCCTGAAATGCCTCGCGCTGGGCGATTCCTTCGATCCCGCCCTCTCCCTCCGTAGGCCGAACCGTTCTCCGGGCGCCATGCTGTGGAGAAGATGAGCGCTCTTATCTCCTGGCTTCGACGCCTCTATTCCCTCGACACGCTCGATACTCGTCTCACCGCGTCGAGTACCACCTCGCTCAGAGCTGCTGCTGATTCCAGGCGGACCCCTGCCGAACGTGATGCCCGCGCCAATGCTATTGCGAGTCGTGCCTCGCCGCCGAGATGGCACACGCCGGAGTTCTTCGTCTACTATCTCTTTTTCATCGTATGCGTGCCGTTGATGTTCAAGACGGTTGTCGATGTGTCTCAGGGTCAGTGATGTACCGTGTTCTTTCCCGTTGTTTCCTGCTGTTCCCTGCCTGACGCCGATTTTTGGATAGAGAGCCACCCGACTTACAAGACTTATTCTCATCTCCTCTCTGACGGATGGATATTCGGTCGCAAAGTGGTATGCGTGGTTCTGGGGTGGTTCATGACTGGTGCCGGCTTTCTAATAATGGCGCTGTGGACAGGACAATTCGGACGCCCAGTATGCGAGTTTCCGCGACAATATCCCCTACCTCCTGGTGTTATTGATCCTCCACCCTCTCCTCCATCGTATATACGATACCTTAGTCTCTGGCACGGATGGCACGGCCGGCGACGCTCGATTGCGTCGCCAAATACGCTTCGACTTTTATTTCGGGCTGGTGTTCATCGTGGTTCTCCATGGCGTGTCGGCTGTCAAGATTCTGGGGATCATGTATGTGAATTACAGGATCGCAAGGGGTCTGCCACAGCGGTTTGTGCCAGCCGCGACGTGGACGTTCAATATTGCCATCCTGTTCGCGAACGAATTGTGTTCGGGATACCCGCTGGAGCGCATCGTCCTTCTCTTCACCCCCCCGGTGACGGAATCGTTGCAAGAGCCCGCAATTATACTCTGGGCTCGCTGGCTGGATAGTCTCGGCGGCTTGATGCCGCGATGGGAAGTGCTGTTCAAGTTTGCAGTGCTCCGTCATATCAGCTTTAACATGGACTACCATTGGAGTCTGAATTATACCGCAGCAAGCCCAATCGAGGTGAGAGTCATCCACCCATTTAAATGCTGCCTGCAACTCTCCAACATAATGCCTCACTGCCATACAAAAATAACTATCCACCTGACTGATCTCACCATCCCAAGAAGAAGCAGCTAGACCCTTCGTCCCTATCGGAGCGAGACCGCGTTAGCATCCCCGCCGAGCCGGCTGCCTACAACGGCCGCAACTATCTGGCCTACGCGCTCTACGCGCCTCTGTACCTATCCGGGCCGATCGTCACGTTCAACGACTACATCTCGCAGCGCCGCTATGCATCCCCCTCGCTCACCCGGACCCGAACAACCCTGTACGGCATCCGGTTCTTCCTCACCCTGCTCTGTATGGAGCTCATGCTCCACTACATCTACGCCGTGGCCATCTCCAAGGCATCCCCGAATTGGAGCATGTACTCCACCGGCCAGCTCAGCATGCTAGCCTACTTCAACCTGCACATCATCTGGCTCAAACTGCTCATCCCCTGGCGTTTCTTCCGCCTGTGGGCCCTCGTCGACGGCATCGACCCCCCCGAGAATATGGTCCGCTGCATGTCAAACAACTACTCCACTCTTGCCTTCTGGCGCTCCTGGCACCGTTCTTATAACCGCTGGATCGTCCGCTACGTCTACATCCCATTAGGAGGTGCTGGCAGGCCTTCAAAATCATCGGGCGACAAGTCTTCTTCTTCTTCTTCTTCTTCTTCTACAGCCACAATCCGCAAGGTATTCAATTTCTTCGTCGTCTTCACCTTTGTCGCCCTGTGGCATGATATCAACCTCCGCCTCCTCATGTGGGGCTGGCTGATCTCGTTCTTCGTCCTGCCCGAGATCCTCGGCCAGATGCTCTTCCCCGCGAGCAAGTGGCGGAACAGACCGACCGCGTACCGTGTTCTCTGTGGGGTAGGCGCCGTGGCTAACGTCTTCATGATGATGGTCGCCAACCTGGTCGGGTTCGCGCTGGGACTCGACGGGCTCAAGGGCCTGTTGGCGGGGGCGCTTGGCTCGTGGGCCGGGATTGCGTTTTTGCTGACCACCTGCGTTGTCCTCTTCGTCGGCGTGCAGACCATGTTCGAGATTCGGGAGGAGGAACGCCGGAACGGAATCGACTTGAAGTGTTAAAATTAGAACATCAAGTTCATCGGTTCATTTTGTATTATATTACTGTCATCACTCATTATCTGCTCAATCCGGATCAATCAGATCTATCAGATCAATACTGCTAGAAAAAAGCACCACACCGAGAATCCTCATGCACCTTGTAACAGCCCAGCCCGCACGTGCGTAAATGGCAGTTCTTGCATCGGATCTTCCCCCAGTATCCGCAGATACAGCAGAACCCGCGCGGCAGTTTACTCGAGGCTGAGGGCCCCGCCCGCGAGGCGTTGTAAGTTAACGGCGGTTCGGCCAGGAGGGCCTGCATGATACGTTCCGAGGGCGCAGAGGGGATGTATGAGCGGAGAAGAGGATCGTTGTCGAATGGCGAGGAGATGAGTGTGTTTGCAGCATCTTCCCCGTCTTCTCCTTCTCCTTCTCCTTCTCCTTCTTCCCTTCCTTTTTCTTTTTCTTTTTCCTTTCCTTCAGTTGATTCACCCCCTTTCCCTTCTTTCCCTGTCGAGGCCGAGAGCGTTGTCTCAGGTGCGGCAGTTGTAGGCGCCGGAACTTTCTTCTGCCGCTTCGGTTCCGGTTTTGAGGCCACGACTTGGGCGGGAGTCGAGCTCCGGCGCAGATTCGTGGGTTTTGTCACTTTCGACACGCTCGGGCGCTGGGTGGTGGTTTGCGCCGCCTGCGCGAGCGCGGCCTCTTCGTCGTCTAGGTAGTTTCGGAACGTCTTCTGGGATTGCAGGATACGGCGCGAGTTTGTAGTTGTTTTTGCTCGGGGAGCTAGAAAAATCCTATGTTAGCTAATTTGCGATAGCGAACGCCTTAGAAACACAAGTCTAGCTCACCCCTGGCAGCTGTCTCTCTCTGTCTCGCAGGGACAGGGATCTGCACATCTTTGTGATTCTCACGATCCAGTTCCGCCAAGTGACGGATAATAGCATTCGACTGTCTTGACGAAAGATTCCCCCGCCCTCCTGGTTCACGGATGCCTCGTTTCCGGCCAACGGCTGGCGCGATGGCGGCTTTGGCAGGTCCGACGCCGCGGTCGGGCACATAGGACCATCCAGGGGTGACGTGTGAGGACGATCCGGGAAGAAGTTCGATGCGATACATGGCGGGCGAGCGAGCAGAAATGCACCGTCTGACTGTTTGTCAATTGTGAGGCGGATCGCGACTTGGATCAAGTCACGGGGCAAATGAAGAAAGTCGTGTTTTTGTTTGGTTTGTTTGCATCGGGTATGACGCCAGGGTCACGTGTCATTATAAAGGCTACCCAAGAGGGAGGTTAAGTGGGCGAATGGGAATAGAAACACTTCCAGGGAGAGACATTAGTGTTAGAAGATGATATATCTGTATAGAAATGTCCTAGAAATCATGAAAAGCATACAGAGTGGCGGGGTATCTGGTTTGCAGACGAAGCCACCCAAGAAATATATACCTATCACGCATTGGCAATTACAACTCACTTATCACTTTGATTCAAAAGAATAGAAACAATAGCTCTTGAGTAACAAGAACCGAATGATGTAGATCCAGGACACCCTCGAACGTGAAAATCAATTCAAAGACAAATAAAAACGAGATATTCTGAGCCAGATGCAACGAAGAGATAAAAGCAGAACCAATCACCCGTCGGACGATACCAATCTCAATTCTTCTTCTGCAATTGGTCGACCTTTGTCTCCAGTTCTGTGATATATGTCTGGAGTTTTCTGGTTGCTACTTGAAGGGCCTAGAAGCAGACCCAGTTAGTGCTGAGTACATGAGAAAAGGGGGAAGTGTAAAGACTGGGCATAGAACACCATATCGCCTTTCAACGAAAGAAAGGCGAAGAGAGTAGACGTACGTAGATATCCTCCGTCAACATCTCGTTAGAAACCCGATACTCGGCCAGAATGTAATAGTAGACGGAGATCCCAGCCGCCACAGATCCAGCTAGGAATCCAAACACACTGCAACCAGTTAGTGATAAATCTATCCATCGCCTTACCATACAGTTCCCCCCCCCCCTCAAAACGCATAAGAATGGATTCACCACTTACCCCCCACGAAACGCACCCACAGGTTTTCGTGCCGGCAACGACGTCGCGACGTTGCGACAGGCGCTTGACACAGAAAACGCTCGCGAGGCGACGACGCGTCCCGGCAGGACGGCAGAGCGCAGACCAGGCAGAGCCATGCGCGATGCAGAACCAGACAGCGAGATCATTTCTTGGTGATGCTGGCAAGATAGGTTGAGACTGTTCGACAGAGTGGCGGATGCCGCGGAGGGGGAGATGAAGGAGGAGGTCCTGGACCGGTGACGTTACGGATTTGTCTGGGGTGTGATTGGGCGTCAGCTGGAGCTTGGATTTTGACTCAGCACGACACAGCCACATGTGTTTAAATAGATAATAAATAGTAAATAATAGATGAAGTAGGGAATTCTAATTTTTCCGGATATTTTGGTATTATTTGGAGTGTGTTTCTGAGCCTACTGTGGTCGTCTATCTTTGTCCTGTGTTTTACGGGAGTGTAAGTACGGAGTAAGAATAATCAACTGTTGTACATATCAATTCAATTGCATTCCTGGAATTCCTTGTTCCTACTGTACGCTTCCTCAGTTGGCCATGGTGCTCTCGTTGAACAAATCGGCGAGGAGATCATCTTCACAGACCCCAAGGTCGGGTCGGTGCATGCTGTACGTGCTTTCAAAGGCATGGATGCTGAGTCGGTCAAAGAAGGGGCGCAGGACCCGTTCAACAAGCTCATCTTTGGCCGTCTCGCGGATCGAGTCCGAGATCAACCACGGCCGTTTGAGACCACCCTGGCTGCTTTCCGTTCCGGCCTCGCTCGGCATGGTCGGAGAAGCAACACCGTGCGCGCCTAGACTCTGCGATACCTCGTCCGCTAGGGCTACGGGCTCCCAGCGATCGGGTCGGTAGACGGCATCGACGGTGTCCGTCACGAAGAGCCACTCGATGAGCTGGAAGTCGTCTGGCGCGGATACCAAGAGCGTGTCAAGGAGCTTGCACGCTTGTAACAACGAGCAAGGGTTGTACAGTTCTGACTGTTGCCCCTGCGGCACAGCCGAGATGGCCTCCTGGAGCTCGTCGTTGATCAGCGGCCAGAACGGTGCCAGTGCGGTCGGAGATGACTTGAGTGCCAGTGATCGCAGGACCATGAATATCTCGGCTCGAGTGGCAGATGATGGGGAGGACAGACTGGTGGCGGCCAACAGATCCTCGAGTTTCTGCAGAAGCGCCGGAAGCTCTCCGACAAAGTAGTCGGGGCTGGCAGAAAGAACAAGCAAGGCGATTCTCCGAAGATTGAGTTGGGTTTTCCGATCGGCTTCCAGGCGAGCAGCAGATGCGCCCACGCCAAACATAATCCCCGCAGAACTAGGGGGAGGGAGGCGAGACATCAACTCGGCAAGTCGCTCCTTGTCGACGAGGACCCATTGCCGCAGAAGCCCCATCCAACCACTCTTCACAAGGTCAAGCTGGGAGCTAAAGAACCGGGCATCGTTGAAAGCATCGCCGACGTCTTTCTTCCACAGCTTCGCCGCGCCAGGAACCTTGGCTATCTGCTGAAGAAGACGGATGACGTTACGGTTGATGTTATTGGGGAAGAGCCGCGAGCGGAAGATTGGAACGATCACATTGGTTGATATGCCAATGACAGCCGTGTTGATCCGATCCGACTCGCTCAGAGTCGTGATCAAGGCAGGCATTGAGCGGGCAAGGATGCTCAGCATGTCATCGGGACCGACATGCGAAACTACCGCCCCGTCCGAGTCTAGAGACGGCCGAGCAAGCAGGCCCGAGTCTTGCGGCTTGCTGGTGAATACGGCAGTGAGCATCCGTAACAGTACATCCTATGGATCTGTTAGCATTTTTCCAGGTTACAACGTAGCACAGGTTGGTTCTCTAGGCGTACCCCAAGCTCCTTTCTCATCCGGCGATCATCGCCAAAGTTGGTATTTTCCATCTTGGTTCCGAGTATGGCAGCAAACTCGACCAACCGAGGGAGGATCTGTCGGTGGGGGAATGGATTGCTGAGAACATCTCTCAGAAATGTTGTGCAATCAGTCCAGATCTCGTCTAAAACGTCATCATCAAGAGACTTCGCATAAGTGACTAGGAAACCTGCCAGCTCTGATTCCGAGAGACTGGAAGTCATCGCGGATTTGCGATTCGGATCTAGCGCGCTTGGGTTGGTCCTTGTATAAATGGCATTGAAGACCGCAGGGACTGTGATTTTCGGCCGCGAACCTTCCAGGGTGTGAAGCAGGCTGAGAATCAAAGCAGACGTGCCAGCGTCTGATTTGGTCCATAGTTCCACCATTGTCTCCAGACACTCAAGGGCCTCAGCATTGAAGAAATGCTCAAGAATCCGACGAGATCGGTTTCTCATGCGGAGAGAGGTATATTGGAAGGAAGCTAAACATTCAAGATCCTGTGGGCTCCGCTCCGATGCCCCCCACGACCAGATAGAGAAACATAATCGTACGGCATCCTGGAAACAGAGCAGAACCGTAAGCCTGTTATTAGCAGCGGTCGACCGAGACTGATTTCCGTCCGTCGTGAAAACCCCCGAGACCATATTGCCAAAGAATCCGTGCTGCTGATCAGGGCTTTTTGCTGCCGGGATGTTAGCTTCCTCGACAAGTAACCGCTCGTGAGCAGTGGCAATGCAAGTCTCGAGGCCCGCGAGTAAGGAAATGATGGCATGTTCTGCACGATCTTGCGGCCAGCTCGTCGTTTCTTTGAAGGCCGACTGAAGATTCGTGTACGACAATTGGACTTCTTTGCAGAAACATTCGACTAGTTTTAGAAGAATCTGGAAAATAGATGCCGAGTATATCGGTAGGATTTCGCACAAGAAGAATATCCATTTATCGATAAATTCTCGAGATTTGGGCGAGCTGAGTCCCTTGAGGAAGCAATCCAAGAGCTGCGGAGGCGGTTGGGGCAATCCAGGTAAGGCCGGAGCCTTTTCCGCCTTGTCGCTAGTCAAAGACAGAAGGGAGGAGCTCGTGAGGCGATCGCGTGAGGGTGCTCGATGGTGTTTTGGTCTAGGTGGCAGCGCAGGCAGATATGCATGAGAAAATCGGACTTTCAGCGCGGCGGTAAGGGTATCAATGATGGCACTTTGAACCGTGTCACTGATCTCATCATCAATGGCGTGGGACAATCTATTCATCAACAGAGTGTCTATGCCATATTCTGAGATCTCTTCGGCTCCAGGGCCAAGTAGCAATTGTCGCAGGACAAAAAGAGCTGCTTGCTGCAGTTTTTCATGGTCTGGACTCCGCTGTACTGTCTGTGGGACTTCACTAGTGATGACGGCCACCGTAGCTTGCAATACTGTTGCATGAAGACTCCTTATTTCAGTTTTGTCTGTAGATTGATCAGTCAGATATCTCTATACGCCGTGAGTAATCGTCAATCCTCACCTTCAGAAGCTGGTGTATCCGGAGATCTTTCCGCATGAGATGGAGTATGATTAAGAAGGATGTTCCAGCCGTGGTGGGAAAGAGAGGAAAGAATATTGGAGATCGTCCGTAGCAGATAGTTGCATTCCCTGAAGTCCTCGACCGCGATTAAGCTGCCAGCTTTGTCTGAACGTTGACGTTCTGCTCGTAAGAAAAGCTCATTGAATCGCAGAACCACGATCTCGAGAACTCTTGGAAACATGTTAGATCGAGACTTGTACGGTTCAACGGGGGAATCTGTCGTACCTATGGATAGATGGTAGATCCTGCAGCCATCTCTGAACTTCCTGGGATGCTTCACTCGCCCCCTGAAAGATGAGGTCCAACACGATAAAAAGAGGTCTTTCCAACATAGAAGAATGGTAGGAACACTGAGGATCCCTAGGTTCGACGGATTGTTTGGGTTGATGGTCATACAGTCCTCCTTGACTGTGGGTCCATAGGACGAAGAAGTGTTCTGCTTGTTCCTCCGATGAAAGATGTAACGGGCCGGTTGAAGACGAATCGATCATCAAAGACGCCAAGGATGCTTCAACCAAGTGATCTGGCCAAGATACCGAATGTAAGAGCCAAAGGCATCGGACAGCCTCAACGTGAAACTTGGGGCTCAACGGCGACAGGTATTGCCAAAGCTGCTGAACAAGTGGAGGGATTAAATCAGAGACATAGTCGTGACTTATATAGAATCCTGGAGCCTGAACAAGATATAGACTTGTCACCGAAGAGGTGATGGAAGACAGCACAGAGAACGATGCTGTAGATGGGTTGCTTGGCGCATTGGCCAACCGGTTATGAATTGCTGAATAGAATCTTCCATCATTGAAAATGTTCGATTTTGGAAGCTTCTTTAGTATGGCGATCAAGAGGCTTGATTTTTCATGAACCAGAAGTGTTTCATCCGCGTCTTCGAGGGCAGATATAGCCTGTCCATAGACCTCTCGAATGATCAACTGCACCAACTGCTCAGGATGGAAGGGCAGGGGAGGGAGATCCAGGCTGGTCTTGCTTTGCTCGTAGAAATCATGAATTCTACCAAGTATCCCAGTAGTGGGAGGCTCGTCGGTTGCCGTCGCAGCCACTGCCATCTTTTTGGGGAATGCTTTTGTCAGGAAGGCCCTTTCCGATAATAAGCCAAACAGCGAATTCATCATTTTCCCCAATCCTTGGGAGACAGTCCGCTTGTTTGACAGCAAATTTTCGTCTTTCAGAGTGTGTGATTCGCCCATCTTGACAAGAATTGATAGAACTAGCAAGGGAACATGGATCAGAAGCATGTCTTCCTCGCGAAAATTGAAATTGTCCAAGATGAACTGTGCCAGTTTCAGGCTGTGTGAGACCTTGTCGATGTTGTTTTGTAGATCCGTCAACTTCCAGTCAACGAGACCGAGTAACTCTGAGAAGATGACGCCGCTTTCGACGCCATCGAAAAAGGCGCTAGCACTACGAAAGGCTTCATCAAAGTGACTTTTAGAAGAAGCCTCTCTCTCAAAGGCCTGGACACTTTCCAATACAGGAAGGAAGATCATTGGTACGATGGAACCCCCGACTTCCCATCTATCCATAAGCGACAGAGAGATTCGAAACGGCTTTGTCCTCTCGGACGGCACGGTGGATCTCTGTTTGACCATGTCAAGAAGACCATTCGCCAAGGGTTTCAGTCCAAACTGGATGAAGTATTGAGACTGAGAAAGTTCTTGCCCATTGCTTGTTGAAGGCCGAGCATTGTCGGACGTCGGTTTAGGAGACCCAAAAAAGGCACTCTCATTGCCATCGTTGGCAGGTTCAGGCCCCAACAGCCAACCCCAAAGTCTCCGGTTCAAACTCATGTCCCGACGGGTTACCACTCCCACAGCAGCAAGGACAAGAGTCTGAAGATCATCCCCTGTGATCCTCGACTGCAAAATCGGGGAGTCGAGTGGCAGATGGGTCACTAGAAGATCGAGGAAATTCCGCTGGACAAGCAACTGCCCATCTCTGAGGCCCGAAGCAAAGCAGCGAACGAGGAGGCCTGGCTCGGGAGAAATCACAGATTTCGCTGCTACCGCCATATCATCGGGTGTATCCTTCTGAGCCTGGCCATCCCCGAGAGCTTGGAAGTCCGCGACCCCCAATTTGGGGAGAAACCGATTCAAATATGCAAGTACCCCTAGTCGACGGCTGGGATTGGTGATGGATGCGAGGAACAAACACTGCCAGAAATACTGGCCGTCGGCTCCTGCATCCGGATCACCTGAATGGCCCCCCATCTTCGCCGAGACATGGCGGAACTTATTGAACAGTCGCAGGGTCGCCTCAAAGTCGTCGCTGGTTTCCTCCTCGAGTCCCGGGAGCAGTGCGAGGATGATCGATTTCAACGCCGGTCGGATTGCTAGTGGGTCCAGATTTGGAACATATGTCTCTATGAGAGATATGAATAATGGGCGGACCGACAGAGACGCGAATGTCAGAGTAGGCGCGATTCCTGGTAGGTACAAAGATAGGTCTTGCGCAAGTCCGTCGGACTGGGAGGCAACAGGCCACGTTAGCGACAAGCAATCGGGACACTGATCTGTCAAGAGCCAACCCACCTTGATCAAGTCAAATATATATGTATAGGTCTCAAGTGCCTTCTGGTGGACGCCTGATGGCAACGATGCGTTCATACATTGTGCGAGTCGCTTCGAGACAAGAACCTTGTGAGGGACAATAGGTAGATCGGGAGGATGGGATTGGAGCGCCTGGCATCACGTCAATCTCCTGCTGAAGAACTAGAAAACAGCTCTTGTATTTATATCACCTTCATGAGACGACTGAGGAAGGAAATATAATCGGCCCATTCCTGCAACGCGTTGTCGAACAAGGACAAGGCCCTCTCGACGCTCGAAGCATATCGGCGATAACTCTTGTCTTTTCTGAGAGCATCTGTAGCATAAAAAGCAAATTAGCTGGGTCTGGCACGCTCTAATAACGTATTCCCAATAGTGAAGCCTGCAACAGACCTTCTTTCCCTCGTAGTCGCGGTCGCGACAGGGAGCATTCGGAGCTTGCGGGGGAGTTGGACCTCGGAAAGGCACTCGGATCAAGGCTCATGGTGCCTGGCTGAGACAGTAAATCGACAGAGAAGCGATGAGCCGATCTCCGTCATATTTCGCGCATCTGAAATAGCCTCTCTTGCGAGGTTTGGTGGGTGGACGAGGAAATCAGTGCTGCCAGAAGGCCACGCAGGCGCGGCGGAGATGTTTTGACCCTTTTCGTGGCCGCCTAGAGCTGCTGGGCGAGTTCCCTTCCGACGTCAACGTCAACCTCCCCCGCCGCCGTTTCGCCCACGATCTTACACGGCCCATTCCCATCTCACCAGCACTGCAGAGATTTCCAGACTACCGCAGGTTGGAACCTTGACTGGTTCTTCATGATGACGTTTCCCTGTCCCGAAAATCGTCCCGGTTGAAGAAGCTTGGCTGCTCTGAGAGTAGGCAACGTCTGATGGCCCACGGTGAGAGAGATAAGAGATGGATCCTCCGAACGACGATCACGGTACGCCAGAGTTATCTGAAGAACTTCGGGATCGCAGTTCTTCGGAGAGACAAAGCCCTGCTCCGACGTCTAGAAATCGAAGCGTGAGTCCCGAAGGACCGCGGCCGCCCTTGCCTCCCCGACCGGATTCATTGAACTTGTTGGCCGATGAAAGCGCTTCTGCACGTGCAGCCGGATCGGCAGTACCTGAGAATTTACAAGGGAAAGCTACAACGGCTGTTTCGTTGACCGAGATCAGCTCACAACCGAACACGGATGGTGTGAGGGAGGTATCCGCAGGAGCAGGCCTGAGAAGTCTTCCGGAGAGTCTGCGAGTCAAGGCGAGTCTCAGCCAGCCTAGCAGCTCACGAGTGAGTGAGGCCGGGGACTCTGCAAGTATCCGAAGCTTTGCTCCCGGCTCAGAAGCCGGTCAGGTGGAGGACCTTTTCGGTGATTTCTCTGGCACGGAGGCGGGGAGCCAACGGAGCGATGCCGCCAGTCTTCTGGAATTTCCAGGGCTCAGGGATGATAGTGTGGACCAGTTCCTTCGAGAATTTGATCCGGTTGGAGAGCTGAATGAAGATGGAAGCAACGAAGGTTTGTGGCATTTGTTTCCAGCTGTTTCAAGATTCTCATCTGATGCGTGAGCAGATATTATCCTTGCTAGATGGAAGGCCAAACGGAAACATTACCTTATTCTTTCCGCGGCTGGCAAGCCAATCTGGACGAGGCATGGTGAAGGCGGGTTGATATCATCATATATTGGCATCATACAAACCATCATCTCGTTTTACGAAGGCTCAGATGACCACCTACAGAGCTTTTCCGCAGGGGACACGAAATTCGTGGTTGTTACTCGCGGTCCACTGCACCTCGTTGCCATAAGTCGCATGTTGGAAAGTGAGAGCCAGCTCAAGCTTCAACTCGAGGCACTGTATATGCAGATTTTGTCCACCCTGACCCTACCGTCCCTAACGCATCTCTTCTCCATTCGTCCTTCCACAGATCTGAAGCGGCCGCTTCAGGGGTCTGAGACTCTCCTTTCGACGCTGGCTGACAGCTTCACGAAAGGCTCTCCGTCCACTCTCCTCTCTGCCTTGGAATGCTTACGTATCCGCAAAGCCCATCGCCAAGCGATCAACAATGCTTTGATGAAGACCAGAGTGAAGAGTCTTCTTTACGGACTGGTGGTGGCCGGCGGACGACTTGTAAGCGTCGTCCGGCCTAAAAAGCACTCCCTACACCCCGGGGATCTACAGCTTCTATTCAACATGATTTTTGAAGCAGAAGGCGTGAAAGCTGGTGGCGGCGAGAGCTGGATCCCAGTCTGCCTTCCCGGCTTCAATAGCAGCGGTTATCTGTACATGTATGTTAGCTTCCTCGACCTCCGCAGCGAAACGGCCACCATCGCAGACGAGGCCGCCACAAAGGAAGACTCGGTAGCGATCATTTTAATAAGCGCCGACAAGGAAAGCTTCTTCGAGCTACAGGAGATGCGAAATGCATTTGTTGAGGTGAGTCTACTTACCAGAGACTCAGAAAGCCAGTAATCGACTAACAGGACACAAAGCAAATGGAAAAGAATGAAAGTATCAAAATCATCAAAGCAGCCATTGAAAAGGGCCGCCCTATTGTCGGGGACATTGTCCCGGGGATCCCCCTCCACCATTTCATTTATAAGTCTCGAGCGAATGTCCAATTCACGGCATCTTCCTACGAGCCCGAATTCAGCGAAGTCTCGAAGCGACAACGGTATGTTGATATCAAATTTAATCGTCTCCATGCAGAGCTAATGCATTGGTTTTCTTTCCAAAGATTGATGTCCGTTTACAACAACCTCCATGCCGGCGTACATTCCAAACACACCCATATCAAAATCCACCACTGCGCCTCCCAGTTCGCGAGCTCGTTCGCATGGGTGACACCCCTGTTTGAATTCTACTGTGTTTCTGGTCCGAGTGCAAGCCGAAACGCACTGGCCCAGAGTGCCAGTAAGATCGTCCAATGGGTCCAGCGGGAGGAAGAACGGCTGTTCATTATCGGCGGAGCGGTAAGCAGATCCCACAGACACGTTTCCGTTGAGAGGTATCTGACTAATATGAGCAGATCTTCTAAAAGTTTTAAGACATATATACGATCAATTTATCCAATTTCTATATACTGGAAAGATTAGAGAGAGAGACCGCAGTTCATAGACTAGTCAATGGAGTCATCACGCAAGGAGAAGAGTTGGCGCATGAGCTCATCCGACCTGGAGCGCAACGCGTCATGATACATGGTGTTGGTGATGAACTGCTTGATTCCCTTGATCTTGGCCGCGGTGGCAGTGGCCAGGTCGAAATGCACGTACATGTCGTCAACGTAGGTAGCTGCGTAGACGGGGACTTGGTTCTCGGCGAGCTGGGCTTCGTCGTACAACACGGGCCAGTCATCGGTTGAGGCGAGGATGTCTGCTACTTCCTTGACCTGCTGGAGTTCCGAGTAGGAGTCGAACATGTCCTTGTAGATCTGGTGGATGTCAGCCAGAGGGGGGGTTTCTTTTTCCCTGAGTGAAGCTTCAATGCAAAAGGCTGATGTTTTGGAAACCGACCATTTCACCCGTGAAGAAGATCTGTTCTTTCTCGTGGTCAATCTGAAACTGGGGCAGCGACGAACGCAGCCTATCCGCCGACCAGTAAGATGCTTTGCTATTAAGATAAACCACAGTGTTAGAATCGCTAGACTCATATACTCAGAAGTGTAACCTACCCTTGACAGTAGATCGCTTCGTGGAGAACCGCATAGATGATATTATTGTCATATCCGCCGTAGTTGTCAATCAGATTGAGCGTGGGATGCGTGAAGAAACCGAAGGTTTCCAGATCGTTCCATGCTCGCAGGACGAGATCTGCGTGGGTTAGCCAGGGGTAGAGAACAGACTCGGAACCAGAGATAGCAATCTACCATGCATGGTATCCAGACCACCTAGAATATGTTTAGTTTTGTGTTTTCGTCATATGTTGGGTCCTGTATAAAAGCTGGGGCTTACCGTGCGCGCCGAACAAGATGCCCAACTGCTGGAATCTCGCTGGCGTAAGGGTTCCAGAAGACACCGCTACGGTGTTGTCCTTCAGGAAGCGGAGGATGCGCTTCACTCGGTCTGCATCCTCGGGAAACTTATCATAGTACGCCGCATTTCTCTGTGCGACCTTGCCTGCTGAGAGTCAGGAAACACGCAGCGATCTGGTGTTGACCGCAGACGTACCGTAAGTGTGGGCATACACTGGGTCGGGCGTGTCCACCAGGGGAGGAAGCCCACCGCAGATGAAGGCTTCCGTCAGACTCTCGGGGCTGCACATATCGATCAATACTCTCTCATCCGTACACACCTTCAGTCTGGGCTACTTACAACTTCGACAGGTAGGTCACGGCACAGAAGCCGCCGAAGCTCTGACCGATGAGGCTCCACTTGCGCTTTTCCTCGGGGTACTCGGCCGTCAGACACTTCCGAATAGCCTCGCAGTCTTGCACAATGTTATCGGCTCGAAAATTCTTTAGGTACTCAGCCTGCTTGATCGCATTGCCCTGCCGGGCCAACGTGCCGGCCGTGATGGTCGAACTGAGGCCAGTACCACGCTGATCGAGGAAGAGAACCTGAACAAAAATCAGGATTTGATATTTGCAATCGAATTGAAGGACACATTAAAAAAGAAGTAATTGGCGAAAGAATACCTGATATCCCTTATCCAGGACAGTGCTAATCCAGCCATACTCCTGCGGGGCACGACATCCCATACCGGGACCGCCCTGGAGGAAGACCAGCCATGGCAGCTGCTTGTCCTCCTTGGTCGGTTCTACGGGAGTATTGAACCGACGCACACTGCGTGCGAACAGGCGCAGAGTCGCCTCGTTTGGTTTGCTGTAGTCGACAGGGACGTCAAAGAAGAGCTCCGCGACTCGCAACCGGCCTGCCAGCCAGTTAGTGGAGGATCAACACCGGTCCACAGCGTCTCTCGACGAAGGCTCCAGAGCCTAAACATGAAGGCATATGGATGTAGAGCACAGTCAATGGGCACGCCGTGTCAAAACCATGGACGTACCAGGCACATTGTGAAGCCGTTTGTCGATGAGCTTGGCCACAACCATGGTGGGCTAGAGAGGAGGGTTTCCGCTAATCTAGAGACTTGGAAGTTGCAAGAAGATGATAGGTAGCTCTCAGATCTGGCTCTATAATTATTTCTCGCCTCGTGGCTCTGCACTCGGATCAGTGAGTGCTACTATCACGTTGTTTGTTGTCTCTCAGCTAACGTTGGGGGCAGGCAGAGTTCAGCTCAGCGCCGTTATTGATTTCCTCCCAAGCGGGCTCGGGCTGGCGCCCCCGCGTTGCCCCCCGACAGACAAGAACCGTCAACCAGGCGAGGCTACGAGGTAGGATACTATTCTTGTGATTATTGTACAATTACTGACATTTTCTCGATGATTTCCAGGCTGAAGGCAGCCAGGCCTTGATGCCTTTTACCCCTGCGATGCCGGGAGTGTACTGCTTTCGAAACCACCACACCACTGGTCGGTGAACGCTACAAACAGAGCAATTCAACAAGACAGTAGCGATCATAATTACTATTACTCTTCAGAATCTTATCTATACCGGGATCTCAATGTCTGTCCAAACACCGAGGGTAGATTTAAATAGTGGTGCCTATCCAGCAAGTTGTCCTCTGGCCCCCACTAACCAATCCAAATCTTGGACAGCAGTCCGTTGGCTCGTTGAACAATTATTTCTGGAGCTGCCACATTGTATACGGAGTCGCCATGGAACTCACAGAACGGCAGACCACAGCCCACGAGATTCATCGACTGCAGGAATCTCTCTGGACAACCGCGTTCTCGGAATGGCAGTCGGGAGTGCTCCCAACACCGGAATGCCTGGCGAAAGCTAGACAGTCATTGCCTGCGTCGCTCCCTGAAGAAGGAACCGGTTTCCAATCGATCCAGAAGCATATCTTGAACGATATTGTCCCTGCGTTCAACGGCGGCAGCATCAGCCCAAATTACTACGGTTTTGTCACTGGCGGAGCAACCCCTGCTGCTCTGTTCGCCGACCACGTCGTTTCCACGTATGATCAAAATGTCCAAGTTCATATTCCTAGCCATTCGATCGTAACGGATGTTGAGTTCAACGCGCTTGGTCTGCTGGCTGATCTACTGCGTCTGGAACGCACCATCTGGCAGAACGGCACATTTACCACCGGTGGCACTGCGAGCAACATCTTGGGGCTGGCACTCGGGAGAGAATTCGTCCTGAAGGCGGCTGCTGAGAGGAAGGGAGTTTCGATATCTAGTGTTGGAGAGTCGGGCCTCTTTGAAACCATCCAGGCCGCAGGCCTGACGGGAGTTCAGGTGCTCACTACTTTGCCTCATTCGTCCCTGGGCAAGGCAGCAGGTGTGTTGGGAATCGGACGGGCAAACGTTCGGGCCATTCCCCGAGACAAGAATTGTCTACTGTTCGACTACGACCAGCTGGAAAAGGAACTCGCCCAGGCCGACAAGGCCACCATTGTGGCAGTTTCCTGCGGCGAGGTGAACACAGGCCAGTTTGCCACGCGAGGCTCTGAAGAGTTACGCCGGCTGCGCGCCCTGTGCGACCGGTACGGCGCCTGGATGCACGTTGACGGCGCCTTCGGCATCTTTGGGCGAGTGCTAGACGACAGTGCCGAATTCGCTGCCATCCGCCAAGGCTGCGAGGGAATAGAACTGGCCGACTCCATCGCCGGGGACGGCCATAAACTTCTGAACGTCCCTTACGACTGCGGATTCTTCCTGTGCCGGCACCCGGAGATCGCGAGCAACGTCTTCCAAAACGCGAATGCGGCGTATCTGACTTCCAGCAGTGCACAGGACCATGGTCCAAGCATTCCTTCACCATTGAACATTGGTCTGGAAAACTCGAGGCGGTTCAGAGCTCTACCGGCATACGCATCGCTCCTCTCCTACGGCAAACATGGATATAGAAATATGTTGCAGCGTCAGATCCGACTTGCCAGGCTGGTGGCGGGTTGGCTGTTTCACCACCCCGATTATGTTGCATTGCCGGAGGCCCCCTCCGAGGAGGAACTTGTCCAGCAAGTCTATATGGTTGTGCTGTTCCGCGCCAAAGACCAAACCTTGAACCGTGACCTCGCTGGAAAGATCAATGCAACCTCCAAGATGTTCGTGTCGGGAACCGTCTGGGACGGCCAGCCAGCGTGCAGAATCGCCATTTCCAACTGGAGAGTCGACGAGAAGAGAGACTTTGAGATTATCAAGTCTGTTTTGGAGGATGTTGCTGGATTGTGAGCAGTGGACTTGTTTTTATGAACTGGTGGTGGGCCAGACTAATATCCCACTCCTATAATTTCATAAGTGGTATATGCTATATAATATAGAAGAACTATTTACCCACATAGAACTTGTGCGAAGACCACGGTCATCGACGACGCCCGGCACCGCCTCCATGTTCCCCCCGGTCAGCAATGCTGACTACTTCTCCAATCCCAGCTTCCTCCTGTTCATCTTCCAAAGCCATAACTTCCTCTCGACTATCCCACCACTTCTCCTCTGCAAGATCGAACGCCTCCTTGCGCAACTCCTTGACCGTCTTCTCGACCGACGAGTCTTTGGCCTTCATCCGCTCTATCAAGAGGCGCTGCCACTCTTCAGACGTGCGGCTGAAGAACTCACGCAAGCTCTCGAACGGTCGTGGTTGCGGTCTGCCGTCCACTACCGTCGGCTCGGCCTCCGCCTCGTCAACATCTAGTTGTTCCATCTCGCGCGTCACAGATGGTATAGTCAGCTCCGTGGGGGCGACAGAAACAGACGTGTCCAGGGACATGGTGTCTTCATCGTCTTCTTCTTGCTCGTCCTCCCCTTCTTCATCGTCCTCGTCGTCCATATCCTCATCGCTGTCGGCCTCATCCAAGGCGCCCCAATTCACTGGTTCGGTGTAGTAAATTTCCTTGACACCGTCAAGCTTGACGAGATCAATTGAGTACATGTCACTGAATGTAAATTCGCGATCGCCCTTCTCGAATGTTCCGCCGAAGATGAAAAGCGTATCGTCCTGGACAGCCAGCTGAGCATTGAATCGCTGGTGCGGCATCTCAAAGCGAACAATGGACGGCTTTTCTGGCTCGGTCTGCTCTTCTTCAGGGACAGCATCCAACTTCATATCATCTTCACCGTCGTCATTTTGAATCCCACCCTTTGCTTCCAGCGCTGCAAGGTTACGCAAAAGCTCCTCCTCGTCGGCTTTGCTTCTGTTGCGCGACTTTGTTGCTTGGCTTGCCTGTTTCTTACCCGGAGCCCGAGGACGTCGCAGGCCCAATTGGAAGAATCGGTTCCGGTCAGTATTCCAGGCGTACAGGGTATCGAAGAATTCGCTATCCATGCCTTCCTCGGTCAACTCGACGTCATGCACACCACCGAACATTATACCTCGGCCTTTGTGGTAGGCCATGGTAGCACCTGCACGGGTTGGATTCGGCGAGTTTGCCGGCTTCTTTCGCCGTTCCCATCTAACTGTAGGGCCTGTGGATGAGGGGGCTTCGTCTGCAGGCGGAGTGATGCGAAGGAACCAGGTATCCTGATGAACCATAGGCTTCAAAGCCATCTTTTGTGGACCACCCTTGATCTGCTTCCCCCCACCTCCTGTGCTGGCCTTAACGCGAGAATAGCCACCGTAGATCACAGCTCCGGTTTCATGAGGAAGGAAGGAGAGGGACGAGCGAGGATCTGGCTTCTGCGCTGCGGTAGGCAGATTGGGGCTGAACCAAGTGTACTTGGAACAATCATATATCCATAGGTCTTGGAGGTATTTAGTTTGTTGGGAAGTGTCTTGGAACCCGCCAAATAAGAGGATGTAGTTCTATACACATCAGATGAGTCGAAATATCTAGACATGATTGGCTTCTCAAACAAACACACCTTATAGTAAGTCATCCGATGGCCACTTCTCGCCGGCGGGCCCTTTCCCTTGGTTTCTAACCGTGTCCACTCTCTGGTTGCGGGGTCCAGATGCCAAAAGTCGTTGTAGTGATAGAAAGTTCCTTGTTTAGGCGAGGAGAATTCACCTGCACACAGCAATATGGAATTAGTAGATACACCATATCATCGCGAGGAACAACGTACCTCCAAACAGATATATTCCGCCACTGTTTCCTCCACGACACCAGGCATGTCCGCTCCGCGGAAGAGGGCTATTGGGACTTGTGACCTGCCTCCACTCCCCTCGATCAATCAGATACACATATAAATTGTTGAAGAAGGTTGCAAGTGCTCCGTCATAATATTCTCCCCCAAAGATCAACAATTCGTTCCGATTCGAAGGAGATCCGATGACTGTTGCAGACGATCGCGGGGTAGGCGGACCAGAGACAATTTCAGTGACCTTCAAGTATCTGGCTTGTTCCTCCGCATATTGCGCCAAGATATCGTCAAGATCCACGTCTTCAGCATCGCTATCTGCATCGCGTCCCTTCGTCTTGCCCTTCTTTTCTTTCTGGGCAGCTTTCTTGGACTGTTTCGCTGCCACACGCTCTTTGTGCTCGGCGGATTTCTTGTTCTTCTTCGCCATATCAACGGTCGCTTTTCGAGGGCGTATAGCCTCGACCAGATACACCCGGCTGACTCAATCTATAGCAGTCTCGACCACCACAGTTCGCTGGCGAGAAGTTTTCCCAAGAATTCCCCCACCTTCACCTTTGTAGATCTGATAAATTTCCCACTGCCGGGCTCACCGCCTTTGATAGGGCTACCGCCCACGTGATGACGCGTAGAAACGCCGGGACGGCGAGACGCGTCTTTCTTAGGCCGTTTCGAGGAGGAACCGTATTGTTATGGCCCATTGAACCAGTCTTGTACAAAGCTCTCCTCTGGTCTCCTGTAGGCACTGGAGCTATGAGAGCACATTCGACCCTCTATGACTAAAAATAATCTTAGTGCGCACCTCAAATGGCTCTTGAAGCAAGGTCCTTCGCTGTACCCCTCTTTGACGCCTTCTCCCGAAGACAATCGAATCTATCCAGAGCACGAAGGACGACCCACGGCTCTAGATATAACGATTTTAGAAGTGTCTAGTACCGGACCGACTGGTGGTGGAGTGGGAGATTCTCAGGTCGCTACGGATGGAGATGGAACGGAGGTGATATCCGATACGGAGATGGCCAGGCTGTATTTGGCTCCTCAATCAGCATCGAAGCCTCGAATGCTCAGCCGGCAGAATGGCGGGCTTCTAGGGACTCCAAAGACACCAAGCTATCGGGCGCGGACAGAAGCGGTATCTTCACAATCCGCTACTCAGCGATCAGGCGTATCCAAAGGTTAGACAAGACTTTCGTCGTATGTTGTGAATCGGATCGGAGAACACTGGGCTGACTGCTGTGATGATCACGAAAAAATAGAACGGCAGATCTATACCCCTGCTTCTCAAAGCTATCGGTTGCCAAAGAGTACCCCTCAACGCTCTGGACCGCACTTGGCCTGGACGTCGTCATTCGATGATATCGATGCTATTGATCTCACCGGCGACGGCGAACAAGAAACGCCTTCGTCCGATACCCTCGAGGAATTTGGCGAACCCCGCCAATTATGGACTGAAAAGTTGGCCTCTCGTAGGGAGCCTACAGAGAAACGGGGAAAGAAGCGCAAGAGTGATGAATATAGCTCCGACCTCCGATCGCCACGAAAGCAGTCTTCCATTGACCGGTCACCACGAAAGGCTAATAAATCTTCTTATTCTGAGAAAGAGCAAGCAGCAAAAAGTGCAATCGATTCACCAGTCACATTCTCGTCGAAGAAGGATACTTCAATGAACCAAAGCATTCGCGATGCTCAGCGTACTAGATCCATAGAGGTCATTGCGGACTCCGATGATGAAGGGGAATTGTTCGGCGATTGGCCGGAAGAACCTGAAGTCGATGCAATGTCGATCACAGAGGACAAGCTATACCCGGACCTTCCTAAGCAATCTTCTTCGGCTGAATCAGGCTTCTGCCAAAATGTTCAATCTACGAAACCAAATGACAGGTACCAATCTCCTGGTACTCGTGATTCCCTGTCGGTGCAAAGACGCCCTGAAACATCCCCTACTAGGCCACTTCCTGTATCCACAATTCCAAGCTCCAGTGGCTCCCAGACCAAGATCAGCGACACTGCGAGGAAATTCCTTGCTCTTTCGGTTGAATTACTTGATGCAACAATAGCGAGTCTGAAAGAAATACAAGGCAAGAAAGCCATGGTGATGCTAGAGAGTTGCTTCGCCGGCGAGCAACCGCCAGCCGATCTCTTGGAGGAAAACAAGTTGACAAATGCCCGTGTCAAAGCCATTGAGAAGCTACAACAATATAAAGCTGCACATCAAGTCTATACATCAGAGCAAGAAGAGCTTAAGCACGCGGCTCTACAGGCGTTGACTGCGGGGGAAAACGCCACCAAGGAGACTACAAGAATCCAGCGTATCGCGGCTGAGCTCAAGCAGATTGAATCCCAAATGAGCGACCTAATCGAACAAGCTGATGTCTTCAATCTACTCGACGATACCTCGAGCTTACAATCATCCAAACCTCATGGCTTATCAACTGTGCAACCGCCTAGCCACACATTTGGAATGGCTAATGACCCATTTAAACCAATGCGAACTGAAAGCACTACATCTTTCATGCCACCCGTGAAAAGCACCTTCGAGCTTGAATCTTCGAAGAAAGATGCTTTGCGCACAACCAATGTTGCTCCCTTGACCGCTGAACGTAATGTCAGTTCCGCTTATTTCGAGGACGACGATCTCACGTTTCCTGGCGAAGATCTTGGAATCACTCGAACAATGGGATCACCCCCGTTTCGTTGTGTCGATTTCGATGAGTTTGAGATGGATGCTGATGACGAAGAAATGCTTCAAGCTGCGGTCAACCTAGAAGGTGGATATCCACATTTGAATCAATCAACACAACCGTCCAATCGCAAAGTATTCGCAGAAACATCTGGTAATGCGACTCGCACTGCGTTGGTATCAAAGTCTCCGAGCACCAATGCCCTATTCCGCCATCCGTGGTCCATGGATGTTAAGTCTGTATTGAAGGATCGCTTTCATCTACGTGGGTTCCGGCTCAATCAGCTCGAGGCCATTAATGCAACTTTGGGGGGTAAGGACACATTTGTCCTGATGCCTACTGGGGGAGGCAAATCCCTATGTTACCAGCTACCATCTGTCATCACCTCTGGCAACACTAGAGGCGTCACCATCGTGGTCTCACCACTGCTCAGTCTGATGGAAGATCAGGTTATGCACCTCAAACAATTAAAAATCAAGGCTTTTCTTCTCAATGGCGATACCAAGGCGGATGAACGAAAATGGATATCAGATACACTCACGGGCCCAAACGCTGAACAGGAAATTCAACTTCTCTATATCACCCCTGAAATGATCAGCAAGAACCAAAAACTCATTCAAACTATGGAGAAACTTCATCGAAGACGTCGACTCGCACGCATCGTTATTGATGAAGCACACTGCGTTAGTCAGTGGGGCCATGACTTTCGACCTGACTATAAGGAGTTGGGAAATGTGAGGTCTCGATTTTCTGGTGTTCCGGTAATTGCTTTGACCGCCACAGCCACAGAGAATGTGAAGATAGATGTGATTCAAAACCTCCATATGGATGGCTGTGAAGTGTTCACCCAGAGTTTCAATCGACCGAATCTCACCTACGAAATCCGGCAGAAGAAAGGAAGCGATCTTTTGGGGAACATCGCGGCAACTATCACTGGCAACTATAAACGACAGTCAGGCATTATCTACTGCCTGTCGCGCAAACACTGCGAGAAAGTCGCAGAAGACCTTCGAAAAAAGTACAGCATTTCAGCTGCACACTACCATGCCGGGATGCCAGCTACCGATAAAGGTGCTGTTCAAAAGGACTGGCAGTCCGGCAAAACACAAGTCATCGTGGCGACTATTGCTTTTGGAATGGGCATTGATAAGCCAGACGTGCGCTTCGTCATCCACCACACGATCCCAAAGAGCCTTGAAGGCTATTATCAAGAGACTGGCCGTGCAGGCAGAGACGGAAAACGCTCGGGATGCTACCTATATTACAGCTACAAGGATACTGCGGCCCTGAAGCGAATGATCGATGAGGGCGACGGTGATTGGCAACAAAAACAGCGTCAGCGTCAAATGCTACGTAACGTTGTTCAATTCTGTGAAAACAAGACGGACTGTCGACGAGTACAGATCCTTGCGTACTTCAACGAGCACTTCCGCGCAGAGGACTGCAATGAGACTTGCGACAACTGTCAGTCTGATGCCGTGTTCGAGCTTCAAGATTTCTCACGATATATCGCTCCAGCAATCAATATTGTGAAGCACTTTCAAGAAAGAGAGGAAAAGGTCACACTGCTTCAATGTGCAGACATGTTTCGGGGAGGCTCGTCAAGAAAAGTCTCAGAGGAAAATAAGAAGCTGCCATGGTTTGGCGCAGGCTCCGATTTGGATATGGGAGAGACAGAACGAATTTTCTATCGTCTTGTTACCGAAGAAGCCCTGTATGAGTACAATGTGTCCAACAGTCGGAAGTTCACCAACCAATATGTTAAAGTCGGACGCAGGGCGCCTGATTTCCTGGAGGGTCGACGCCTATTAAAGATGCAGGTTCGAATTTCGCCAACAAAAAAGAGGGCTGCCAAACCAGTTTCCAGAGGCCGGGCAGAAGACTTCCCGCAATCGACCAATGTCTCATCACCCGTTCAATCCGCTAATCAACGCCGACTGGCTAAGACAAAACGTCGCAAGGCAGCCGCGGAAGACTCTGACAGTGATGGGTTTGAGCCCTTACGGATTGGCGGTCAACCTTCTCGAATCAGGGAGGCCACTGTCGGCCCTCCGATTACAGACGATGTGAAGCTAAAAGACCTGGACTACCTGCATAAGATGGTCGTCGAGGATTTTGTTTCCCACGCCAAGAACGTTTGTCAAGAAGTAGGTTATATCCATCTCTATCAAGCATGAAAGGCGGCATGCTGACGTGAAAAACAACAGATCATGATGGAAAGGAGCCTCCGTGACCAACCATTTTCTGATAGTATTTTACGCGATATGGCCATTTATTTCCCTAGAAGTAAGATCAACCCAGTGCGCTGCAGAGTATTGACCCGGGCCATGCTAACGCAAGACAGCCAAATCTGAACTATTGGAAATTCCGAACATCGATCCAGACAAAGTTGATAGATACGGCTCCCAGTTCTTGAAACTAATTCGAGATTCCAAAAAACGCTATCTGGAAATGCAAGGAGAAAAGGACGACCACACCAGCGGCATTGTCCCAGATCCCAATCATCATAACGTCTTTAACGTTTCCAGCGACGAAGAGGAGTTCGCCGAAGGTGACGATCTTTTTGTTGACGACAATGCGTCGACTGTTGATGAGAGCAGTAATGACTTCAGAAGCCGATATTTCGATACAGAGTCGATTGAGCCGTCGGGGCATGGTAAGATATCCTTCTTGAAACCACAATATCTAGGAACTTCAACTGACGCCCCATAGTAGGCTCTTACGGGGATGAAACCCAGAGCGGCTCTCGACGTCGAAAATCTGGAGGGTCAAAACGCCCAACAACCAAAAGAGTTCGCCGCAAGGAACCGGGCAGCTCATCCCAGCGGACAAAGCCCTACAAGCCCCGGACCAAGGTTGGGGGTCGGAGCAATGCGGCTGGGTCATCGTCCAGAAAGCCTACTTCCAGTGCTTCCAAAGCGTCGAAATCCGGGATTCAGATGATGCCTGTGTGAGAGTTCAACGCCTTGATATCTAAGGCTTGTTATGCAGAGGAGGACCAAAGGCGTATCATGTTATAATTGTTATTTGTAGAGTGGGGTTGCATTATTGGGAGGCGTTATGGCAGAATAGATATCCATGAGGTTATGATATATCACCAAATGACATGTTCAATCTATTGATGGGGAACATTAGATAATAGGGTCACATTACAGAGTTCATACAATCATTATTCATCCTCCAAGGAACGTCCAAAGTCTATCAATCGTAGCCGCTTCGCGTCGCGAGGATGGAACTGCGCAACCTTTGCTTTGACCAAGAACCTCGAGGCTGCAGAGTCGCGTGTGAGTTCGACATAGCCCGTCCCGGCTTCCAGGAGTTGGTCGAGTAGCTCGTGCATCTCCGCAGCCGCCGCACCTCTCTTGTTCGATATCGTTCGCACTTGCTCCTGGCCTGTCTGTCGACGGACTAGCTCATCGATACGTTGCTGGCCGGCATCATCACCTGGTTGCAGAACTGCTTTCGGCTTCTTGGGCCTTCCATGGTTCGTATATCCGGCTTCGAGCATCGTGTCTGTAATATCTGAGGCATCTCCGACAGATGGACCGCCAAGATCTTCTGCAGCCAGCATCGCAGCAAGGGTGTTGTCGATAAATTTGTCAAGAGAACCCTTCAGGTTCTCGGTCGTCGTTTCTAGCCTTTCGTTCTTCTCACGCTGTTGCCTAATCTCGTTCTGTGCCAACTCCGATGGCGACTTCTCCTGCTCTGCAGACTTCTCCTTGCGAACCCTTTCAATTCTCTCTTTCAGATTAGTCGCGATGAGTCGAGCATCCTGCAGGTTTGCCTCCTCCGCTTTCAGACGCTGGCGATCAGCCGACAGACTCTTTGTAGTCTGGGATACATAGCTCTTGCTCTCTCTGATTAGATGCGTGACTTCGTCGATGGCAATCAACGATGGCAGGGGGGTTCTTGGATTGGGAAGTTCCTTGTCGGACTTGAGGAGTGTGTCGTATGCTTTCTTGGCCCTCCGCGCCTGGGAAATCCGGACCACGCTATCTGTTCTTAGGCTTGCGAAGTTGATTTTGTTTGCCGCACGCAACTGCCATCTTCTATTAGATGAAAAAAATTCCTGCCCATGACTTTTCTTGTCCATACCTTCTTTAATTCGTCTTCCTGGCGCTTCACCCGATTTTGAAGCTCCTTGAGAGTTTCATCCAGTTTATGATTGTAGGCTTCGAGAGCTGACGAACCCAGCGGCTGACGGCCGTACTCTGCATATGCATTATTTCGGCTTTCCGCGAACCGTTGGATCCTGTCCACCGTTTCTTGAGAGATAGCCATTGTTTGTTATAGCTCGACGCGTGAGGGGAAAGGGAACGGTGTTTTGGTGGACAATCCGGCCAAAGAGCGGGGTGGATCTTTGGATGTGCGATTGGCGAGTTCAAGCTCAATATCTAAGCCCCGATCAAGCCCTGGCAATATCAAATAGCCCAGCTATGTCCATTCCTCAGCATCGCGCAAGCAACATCGTTTCGGCATCTCAACGATCTGATATCGCCCATCACGTGCAGAGAGCCGCGCTAGACCGCAACAGGTATAGCACGTGATTCATGGCTCCTCCTTTGCAACATCATCTTTGGCAGCATCCGACCTTCCTTCCTTCTCACCACGACAGGAGCTTCATCTCATCGTTGTCCCTCTTCGCCCTCCTTCTTGCTTTTTGCACTGGTTCTTGTTCTTGAAAGAGCGTCACTCTCTTCCGCCGCTGTTTCCCCCCGCCCACTAACTGCACTTGGTTGTTCCGGGTCCACGGCGACCGGTTGAAGCTGTTGCGTCTCGCGTACTCTGGGAGAGAGAGCTGTCCTTGATCTCAACCTGATCTCTGGGCCGATCTCTAGGTTTCGTTTGGGGTTTTATTCTGCTCTATCACCTCTGCCTCTTGCTTTCCCAAGGCCCCGACCTGTTTTTTTGCTCTCCAACGCGTCAGCTTCCTACACCTGTCCGGTCCTCTACTCCATCAACACTTTTTCTCGAGCAGCCTTCTAGCACAACTTCCCACCAGTGCTGTTCTCTGCCTCTTCCTTTTAACCTACCGTCACCCAGCATTTACTTTCTCCTATCACGGCTCTCCTTGCAAACACCAGTCACATTTTTCCCACTGCACACCAGCCACCTCTTCCAGCCCTCCACAGCACCAGTCCTCCCTCTCCAATCGATCGCCAGCATCAGCAAGTTTTCTTGGGAACTCCTGGTGTACATAATCGATCAAATAAAGCTGAATCAGAAAGAAAAAAGAAAGAAAGAAAGAAACTGTTCTCTGACTCTTCGCCTCTTCTGCGTAAGTCGAGCAAGACCGGATTTGTGATCCAGGATTTGCATTTTATTTTTTTTTGTGAGAAAGAAAACCACACAGTCGTCAATATGTCCGCCTCGCCATCCAATCTCCAGTCAACCAAGCGTCCCCTCGAGGATCCTTCTTCCCCATCGGGTCCGAATGATCAGCCTGAAGCCAAACGTCCGGCGCTGGACAAAGTAGTTCGGAGCGATGATGATAGCAAGATTGCTGAAGCTGAGGCTCATGTGGATGTTAAGAGCGAATTTGGCTCTGAGGTCGCTGCTCATAATGGTGCTAAAGACACACAAGGTGACACCGTCGTTCCTGACGCCCCCAACGGCAAAGCAGCGCATGGCAACGCCCTCGAGACACAACCGATTCAGTCGACTGCTTCCCACGCCGACCGGGCCGGCTCTCAGTCCGACCAGGGCCGTTCTCAACAAGACGAATCCAACTGGATTCATATTCGTGCGGTGATCTCCAGCCAGGAGGCTGCGACCGTAATCGGGAAAGGTGGTGAGAACGTGTCCCAGATTCGTCGTTTGTCGGGGGCCAAGTGCACCGTCAGCGATTATTCTCGTGGCGCTGTAGAACGTATCTTGACCGTCAGCGGCCCCCAGGATGCCGTTGCCAAGGTGAGTGTTAATGATGGACAGACGGTCTCCGAGGAGTGACCGCACCGCTGACTTTCATATCTTACACTAGGCCTTTGGACTGATTATTCGTACCCTTAACAACGAACCCCTCGATTCCCCTTCCACTGCCCAATCCAAAACCTATCCTCTTCGTCTTCTGATCCCCCACATTTTGATCGGATCCATCATCGGCAAAGGTGGTGTGCGAATCCGTGAGATCCAGGAAGCCTCTGGCTCTCGTCTGAACGCCTCGGATGCATGCCTTCCCTTGTCTACCGAGCGGTCGCTCGTCATTCTTGGCGTTGCCGATGCGGTTCACATTGCCACATACTATGTCGCGGTTACTTTGGTTGAGCAGCTCACCGACCGATTTGGAGGCCCCGCTGCGTCGGCCTACGCGACGCGCAGCGGCGGTCCTGCTGGAGCCGTTCCCGGCGGCATGCAGGTGGTTCCCTATGTTCCCCAACCCGCGGGTGGCCAGTATGGGCACCCGGATACCTTCAAACGCCATCACGCCCACCCTAACCGTGCTGCTGCGGGTGCCTACGGCGTCCCATACCTTCATGGGCAACCTACACCGGCGCCCGTCGCTCAGCCGGCGCTTCACTATGGGGGCGGTGCTCCTCACACGCCCTATGCTGGCACTGGACCACACCAGCCTGTCCCGTACGGCGGCGGGCCGCAACCTGCCCAACCTGCCCGAGGCGCTGCCCCAAGTGCCACTCCTGTCGGTGGTGTGATGCCCGGACAACCCATGACGCAGCAGATCTACATCCCCAACGACATGGTCGGTGCGATTATCGGTAAGGGCGGAGCCAAGATCAACGAGATCCGCCATCTCAGCGGCAGTGTGATAAAGATCAACGAGCCCCAGGAGAACAGCAACGAGCGGTTGGTGACGATCACTGGTACACAAGAATGCAACCAGATGGCTCTATACATGTTGTATTCGCGACTTGGTGAGTAATGCTGGATGCAACCCAATAAATCCGCAGTTATCTAACAGTTAGCAGAAAGTGAAAAGCATCGCATCTAAGCTGGCATCTAGCCTGTGTAGCAATAGGACTAGAGCCTCCAATGTGATACTGAAAAAGTCAATCTTATGCAGCAGCTTTTATGTTCTGCCTTTCAATTATTTAATGGATGGGATTTTCGGCTTTCGAATGCATTCTTCTGTTTGTATTTTACCTGACTAGCACACAAATATGCTACTTGTTTGAACCGGTGAAATGGTCTTATTATTGTAAAGATATACCTGAATAGGCACCATCCTAGTCCACCTTCTGGAATCTGACATGCTTCATTCCCAACTCCGGGAGAGGCGGCAGCATCATCTCGCGGATGGGGGCAATCGCCTCCAAGAACCGACTAGTTTCCTTCGCTTCCATGTGTGCCTCGACGCTCTTCCACCCGACAACAAGCAAGAAGAACTCTGCCTCACCGGACGCCGACTCTGCATGCTTCATCCGGCCTGGCCGCTCGACCTGCCCCATCGACCAGGAGACAGGCGCCTTGCATGCCTCGAGCCCCTGAACCACCGCCCCGCGAAACTCAGCCAGATGGCCCATCAGGGTGTGGCGCTCGTCCGCACTCAACGAGCTGGGAAACGCCAGCGCGCACACCTCCGTCACGGGGTTCCAGGTTAACAGGTCTGTCTTGCTCACTGGCGGGTGCAGACTTGTATAGATCGAGATGGCTGCACTCTCTGCTTCGAGCAGGGGGCTGAGTAGACTTGCAGGGCAGGAGCCGCGGGCATCTGCCCAGTCTACGTAATAAGTGTCAGGAACAGTTCTCTAGGGAGTAAAATACTAGATAGATAGATATAATATTGTCAATACCAATCATCCAGATCACGCTGTTCTCGTCTTCATGGGTCCTCCCCCAGGCAGACCCGTTGTAGCCGCTCTGCGCCTTTGTCTGTTCCAGGATGGATAGGAACTCTTTCCCCGCTGCGTTGGAGGGGTCTTCCGGTCGAACGGACGATTTCAGGCGCAGGTAGACGAATTCGGTGACGGACTGAGACATTCTGATGGTTGTGTGTACTGTCAAATGTATTCCCGATTATGGTGGCTATTGGGGGGAATATAAGGGAGTGATGTGCGGATGATGTCAGTTGAGAGTATGCTTCGAGTCCGTTAGTTAACTAGTACGTACTACATAGTATGGGATGAATGGCTCATGGTAATACAGAATTATTATTCTCAATGATACCAACTTGAAAATCGTCAAGTTCAAACCTATGTACAATGCTAGGGCACGTTGCGTTCGTCCAACCGGGTAAAAAAAAACAACATCAAAAACTTGAATGCCACCTACAGATCGTCCACTCCGCGGACCTTGACAGGATTCTTCTCTCCAATTGCCTTCTTCAAATTCGCAACAAGAAGCCTCCGTCGCTGAGTCTTGGCCTTCCAGCGCGCACATTCCTCTTTTCCAACAATGTCGTCGGCGCCTTCGGCGTTGCGCAGTCTGCTCGTTCTAACCGAGCCGTTGACACTGCTTCGGAAAGTGACTGCCTTGGCTGCAGACTCGGGTGTATGGTACGCGCTGACAGGGCCATCCTGCGACCCTCGCGATCCAGGCGTCGTGGGAAAACGGACGACTCCCTTCCTGGGTGTCGTGAAGGGGGACCCCTCGCGGCTAGCAGGTGACGCGGTGACATCCACCCCGAGTTTTCGAAGCTGGGCTTCCAGAACATCAATATCGCTGCTCTTGCTCTCGGCCATGCCCATCATGGTCGAAATGGTGCGTGCAACGGCTTCGACAGTTGGGCGCTGTCGCCGCGGCGCCGCACTTGGGCCCGCGCCATCCGGGCGAGGACTTTCGGCAATTCGGGCACGCAGCAGCGACACTGCCTGTTCGAGATCGGCAAGCTTGGCCAGAGCAGAAGTAGAGGAGGTGCGAAGATCCTGCTGGAGATTCATCTGCTCGGCAGAGAGAGGGGCAGAGAGGATAGCGGCGGGGTTGGTATGCGCGTCCAGCGTCTTGCGGATACTGGCACACTGGCCACGCAGAGTCAAGATCTCCTTGCTCAATATCTCACGGCATTGCTCTAACTTCTCTTCCACGCCTTGGATCCGTTGTTGCTCAAGTGAGCGATCAAGAACGCCGGCAAACTTGTCGAGTTGTTCGATTTCAGGAAGCAGCAACTTCGCATCGAGAATGTCTGCAGGCTGGTCACCCTGAAGGATCTCAACTTGCTTTTCGAAGGAAGGGCCTTCTGTCTTCGCCTGGTACAAAATAAAGGCCGAAAGAGACCGGGAGTTGATTCCCAAAGTATCGACCATCGCGTTGATGTCACGGTACAATCTTTCGATCTGGCCCGGAATACCAGGCTTGCTTGTCGGTCCAGCGTAGTCCTGATGGGGGAGGAAAGGATCCAGCGTCGGAACTGGCTCAAGGGGCCGCGCGAGGTCAGAGCGTAGTCGCTCATCTTCATCGTCATCCGAAAGGGATAGTGCCTCTTCCGCCTCACGCTGATTCTGAGCAGCAATGCGGGCTTCCTTTGCTGCTTGTTCTGCCTTGGCAGTCTCGTCTAGCCCGCCTCTAAATCCACCAGCCCGCATTGCAGATTCAGTAAGGGTGGCTTTCCGAGCTGCAAGAGTACTGCCCGGGGCACCCGGGGCACTGAAAGATCGCTGAGGCTCGTTTCGGAGAAACTCCTTCTTCAAAATGCTAGGTCGAACAGGACTGGGAGATCGTGGAAGTTCGCGTTGTGGCACATCTTTGGGAGCGGGGAAGAACGGTTTGGAAATTTCACCGAACAACGGGCGAGCACCCCTTTGTTGTGTCTGGTTGGTTGTTGAAATCCTATTAAACAGTGAAGGGCTCTTATCTGCCGGACCACCGAAAGAACTCTCTGGAGACGCCTTGAAGCTCTGGAGGGTCTCATCAGCTCCCTCCTCCTCTTCCTCCTCCTCCTCCTCCTCTTCCTCTTCTTCTTCGCCACTCTGCTCCTCTTCAGCGGCTTCGTGAGTGATTTCTTCTCCACTATCAGAAAAGTCTGACTCGTCTGCTTCGTCTTCAGATTCGCCCTCTACAGGGCCATCGGGGACAGGTACTGTTTCCTCTTCGGGCTTGGCTGCCTTCTTCGGTGGGAGGAAATCGGGGGGTAACGGTGCCTCCTCGGCGACTGCTGGAGCTTCCAACTTGTTCGGTGCTCCAAATAAGCTTGAAGGAGCAGCTTTGGTTTCCTTCTGCACAGCAGAGGCAGGCTTCTTGAGGAAATCGGGCGGTAAAGGCGCATCTTCCGCAGAGCTTCGGGACACATTGGATGATGCCGAGGTGTCGCCCGGCCCATAGCTCATCCTGCTGGTCGTATCCGGAGGGAGCGGCGGTTCTGCCATTTTCGGTATCGGTGTACCCTGGTCACTAGGTTCCTCCTTGACTGGCGGGGAAAGAGGGAGCGCAGTCTTATCCGATGCGGGCGACAGAGGCGTTGCAAGCTGAGTAGGGGCAGAAGGTTTTCCGAACAGCGAGAAGGCAGGTTTAGTCGCCTCGATCTGCGGTTTGGCGCCAAAAATCGAGGCCGCAGGTGCAGCTGGAGTAGTGCTGGCCAGAGACGGGGCTCCAAAGACAGATTGTGGTTTAGAGCCGAATGTCGAGAGAGATGAGAACGGCGACGGTGCTGCTGCTGCTGGTGGTGGTTTCGCAGCAGCGGGTTTTTCTTCCACTGACTGAATCGGTTCATCCTCCATGTCGTCCATCGACTCTCCAGAACTAGGCTTACTCGGCGTGGATGAGACCATTTCATCTAGCGAGCCACCCAACGAGAAAAGCCCTGAAGACTTCTCGGGTTTGGGAAGGTCGTTTGCAGCAGAGCCATCACTCTTGAACGTCGAGCCAAGCACAAACCCACTGGATCCCAGACCGAAGGGACTCTTTGTTTCCGTAGGTTTCTGCGGAGTGAATGCGGTATCCATGTCCGTCGAACCAAATGCAGACGTACTGGAGGGTTTTCCAAAGGGGTTTTCCGTGGCTGGTTTGCCAAACGGGGAACCACCGACGGGCTTCGACGACGCCAACCCCGCAAATCCACCGGTGCCTGCGAAAGAACCAAAACCACCCCCGGTAGTAGTAGTAGTAGTAGTAGATCCCGTGGCAAAAGGTAGAGGTTTTGCAGGGGTCGAAGGCTGGCCGAATGCAGGGGCACCAAAACTGGACTTTCCGAACTGCGAGGAAGTGGATTGACCCAAGGCACTCGGCGCGCCGAAGGCAGATCCCGTCTGGGATGGGGAGGCGAAAGACGCACCACCGCCTCCCAGAGCCGAAGGAGCACCAAAAGCTGGAGCACGGCTACCCCCCAGCGCAGAAGGGCTCCCGAATGCAGGCGCGGCGGAAGGTTTGTTGAATGGTGAGGAAGCTCCGAGTGCCGAAGACGACCCAAACGCTGCCGGCTTCCCAAAGGCTGGCTGGCCAAAGGCCGATTGGCCAAATGCGGGTTGATGCGGCTGCGCGGGAGAAGGCTGTTGCTGGACTTGCGCCGCGCCCGGTGGTTGGGGTTGCTGTTGCTGGGCGTTGCCGGAAACTAGGCCTCCATAAGGAATCTTTTGACGGATAGATTCCGGGTAGATGAACCACCAAGACGACAGGATGCCATCATTGTTTAAGAGCAGGAGATTGGGCAGGGGTGTAGAGCTCTCGGTGATGTCTTCGCCTTGGATGGGGGACTCGACCATCTCCGTACTAGACAGGTCGATTCCTAAACCGATCACTGACGTCTCATCGACCGAGTCCTTCAAGGGCAAAGAAGCTCGTTTGGTATCATCATTGACTTCAGTCATGGCGAACTGGTCAACGGCAGCCTTGGCCTGCTCGTCGTCGTACAGGGGTTGATCCGACCGGGTGATAATTCCGACATCCGTGGAGGCCGTAGACGAGACCAACAGGACATCCTTCAGATGGGGTTTAAAATCTCTCATTCGCGCGATGAACTGGTAAGCGGGGGCACGTTTGACGCCGAATGGAGTGCACAACTCGGGTAGTTTCTGGAACAAGAATGGAGCCTGTTTGCGCCTGGTGACGATGTAGTATGAGGATGAAGGGGTATTGCCCATATCATCCTCCGCCGCATTAGGCGTATAGACCATCAGAAAGATGTCGTTTTCCAGCCAGGAGATAGAAGAGACTACTGGCAGTCAGTAAACGACGCACGTGCATACATGACGATGAGCAAGACTCTACTTACCATGACAGTCGCCCTCCAAGTCTAACGGGCGCGGGATTGAAGCCTTCAGTGCACCATCCGGGGTCATCTGAGCCGCAGTGGCATCAGCCAGGCCGGCGACTAGCTGTTTGCCCTTGTTGCTCCACGCAACACTGCTCACACCGGTCCTGAGCACAGGCCCGCTGGGTCCGGTCATGAGGCTCTGGGTCTTTAGATCGGCAACGAGTAATTCGCCATTGTTGGTGACCATGGCTACACACGAGGAGAGCGCCTCCTCTGACGGGGCAGGATTGGGGACGAGGGCCCGGAGCGAAGCACCGTTGGTTGAGATCTGGATCGCTGGCTGTGCGTTGCCCTGGAGGAGGCTGTCCGTCTGGAAGACGGACAACTGCGCGCCATTCTCCGTCGCGAGAACCAGTGCACTATCACCGGAACCAAATGCCACATGTGTTGGACGCGCCGGCAGCGGGATCGTGGCCTGCGGCTGGAATGGCTTCGTCTTGACCTTGTCCTCTCCCGTCGGGGCCGAGATGGCCTTTCTTACCGACTCCGACGTGGCAACAACCAGAGACTCCGGACCCGCGCCAACTATCAGACCTCTCGACGGGGCGACCGCGAACAGCGAGCATGTAGGGGCAGGGAGAGCGTCGGCGGGCCAGGGGGTTGGAAGGAGCTGGACGTTACAGTCACTAGACACACCCTTAAAACCGACTTCCTAGAAGCACAAACAGGCAATTAGACACGATCTGCAAATCCCAACAAGCCACACAAGCCCACTCACGTTGGTTAACAGCTCAGGCAGCTCAGGGCCCATCTCAGCAGCAGCGTTGCCTCCCGCGGGGGCGGCCGCACCGAAGCTAAACGCCATCCTGAGGGAGTCGAAATCGGCGGAAACTGAACGAGCGTGATGGCCTAGAGAACGACAGGGCTTGCAAGCATTGAGCGAGGGCGGACTAGGCGGCACAACAGAAAAGGAGCGGCGCTGGAGTGCTGGAGGACTCCGGTGGAAGAGCTGCCAGGTGCGCGCAAAAATCTTGGGACCACCTCCCTTTGGAGGCGAAATCAGAGGGCGAGGGCGAGGAGGCCAGACAACACCTCTCTCTCTCTCTCTCTCTCTATCAGACACAGTAGTATCGGGTAAGCGAATAGCAAGCCCTGACGCTGGAATGGAGGACTGTGGCAACGAGAGCTGTTTCTTTTCTCTCCCAGCCTGATAAATAATGATGATCTTCGACGCGGGCGGTGACACGAGGTGGATGCCTTGGTGCCCGTCGGCTCAGGCAGCGAGAGCTAGGCTGCGGAGCTTCGTCACTCTCTCTTTTGGCTTCACTCTGGCTCCAACCCCGACCACAGCTCAGCTCTTTGTTCATCCTACCTTTGCTTTTATTTGTCTCTGTTGAATCAAGGATCAATCACCCGCCGTCTATTATCTCAAACAGATCCGCCATGCCTGGCTTCGATTTCTCTAATTACAACCGCAACGCGGCCCTTCACGCCAAGGGTGTGCCTCTGCCCAAGGCGACCAGCACTGGAACTACGATTGTGGGATGCATCTATGACAATGGCGTGGTGGTATGATTTTATTTTGTATCCAGTCTTGTTTTTTTCGATTCTGGCGGCAAGCTGACGGATGAACAGATCGCAGCAGATACCAGGGCGACTAGCGGGCCGATTGTGGCGGACAAGGTAGGCCGGTCTTTGAGCCTACCAAAGAATACTATAAAAAATAGGAATACTGATTGAGATGTGGCTAGAACTGCGAGAAATTACACTTCATTGCTCCTCAGATCTGGTGTGCCGGAGCCGGAACTGCGGCGGATACTGAGTTTACGACGGCGCTGATCTCCTCGAACATTGAGCTGCACTCGCTATCGACGGGCCGGAGCCCACGCGTGATCACTTGCATGACGATGCTGAAGCAGCACCTGTTCCGGTACCAAGGACACATTGGAGCATACCTGGTGGTGGCGGGCGTGGACCCGACGGGGGTGGGCCTGTACACGGTGCACGCGCACGGCTCGACGGACAAGCTGCCGTACGTGACCATGGGCTCGGGCTCGCTGGCGGCCATGTCGGTGTTTGAGTCGATGTGGAAGCCCAACCTGGACCGTCAGGGCGCGGTGGACCTGTGTGCCGAGGCCATTTTGGCCGGTATCTTCAACGACCTGGGCTCCGGCAGCAACGTGGACGTCTGCGTGATCGAGAAGGAAAAGCCCACGCAGCTGCTGCGCAACTACATCAAGCCCAACGATCGTGGGCAGAAAGAGCGCAACTACCGTTTCCCCAAGGGAAGCACGGCCTATCTCAACCAGAAGATCATCTCCAAGGAGGACATGCGCAAGTATGTCACGATCGAGGAGCTTTCGGGGGACAAGGACCTGGCTGCCGTGGAGAAGATGGAGGTGGATACTTAGGAGGCTTCGGGTGTCTACACAATCTGAAACGATAAGACTGAAACAATAAGACTCATGCTATCACTGTAGTCTGTTCCAACTTGGTTGCTTCCGAGGCTATACGGAGTGTATAGTATCAATGATGACAGTAGGATATTAAATATTCAACTGTTGGTAGTTCCTCATCCTTGTTAGAACAGGACTACCTACTTTATACTAATAATTCGGTTTATCTATAAATTATTAGGTAGTTGATGTATCTGATATATATTACATCACACTAGACCAACAGTAACAGATCCTGGCTATTCGTTACTCGACAACAGCATCGTGTAAATCTATTTCACTCTCTATTCTCGTACATGCTAATCAAAGACCCCATGTTCTCCAGTCATTCTTCGTTCCGTTGCCCAGGTCTCTTCCACAGGTACTCAACATACCACTATTAGCTCTCTCAGGAAGACAACCAACCTTTTGACGTGATCTCCCGAAGACAATTTCGAGACATGGCATTTCGTTCTCCATCTACACTGCAGACACCAGGCGTCAACTGAAGCAGATCTACCTAGGTAGAGTACTAACTAATATATAATCTTCAACGCCTCGAACAGCCAACTCTCAAGAGCGCAAAATCCGCGGCTTCTGCCATCTATCTACAGGCATCGACAACAGACAAGACACTACACAAGAGGCTGCACGGCAGAAACGATCCTGTTACGAGTGCCACGTTGGAGAAGAGGCAGCGAGGGAGACAGCGAGGGAGACTCTGATGAAAGTACGTAGTAATACAGTACTATGTAACTAACTACACATACTGACATCATCTCCGATAACCACATCTCCCTACTTATTCTTGTCTTATTCTCCACTACTCTACACTACTCTGCACCACTCTGCACTACTATCGAAATGGCCTTCAACCCTCCTGCCATGGCTACACCCTCGCGGTGTGTTGCCGACTTTTCCCTGAAGCCAGTAAGGAGCAAGAGAGTCTTTCTCCTGTCTTGTTTGTTCCACGCTAATCAGTACGACATAGATAGGCACCCAGCCCTCGTACTCCCAGCAAATTGCCCAGGTGCAGGATCTCCTCCGCGGATCCGGGCTGAAGTCCTACATGCATGCCACGGGGACTACTATTGGTGCTTCCCTCCCCCTGCCCCTGAAATAGACAGAGCATACGGAGTATTGCCATACTGCATATATCTGTGTATTCATACTGACAATACAGAGGGAACATGGGACCAAGTGGTGCAGTGGATCGGGTTTGCGCATACGCTGATTCATCAGACCGGGGTTTCCAGGATCGAGACGGACGTGAGGATCATCACGAGGTAAGGCAGGACTGCTTGGCGATATCTGGATTGCTGACTTGGCAGGACTGACAAGGTGCAACCGATGGAAGGATATGTTGCTTCTGTAGAGAGGATTCTGTCTGCTTAAGAGGGAGATCATCTAAGAGCAGACTCGTATGTATCTGTACCAGATGCTCGGTGCGGAATTGGTTTCCTCCAGGGGTAGGATACTTCAACACTACTGTAGTAAGTTTGCTATGTGTCATCTTAAGACCGGTGAGATGAGATTCACCCGGGTGAAGCTAAATTAGTCATGTCATGGATGTCTACTCTAAACTACAACCTAGTTCCTACATAGACTACTAGTTAAGTACCTACTACTCCATATATAGTAGATACTATGTAGTAAATCCTACTAGACAACCTATACAACACATTTTCATCGATCAATAGGTATAATCTACTGTCTGCCCCACCTATTGACTGGCTGGAACTTAATTCCTGCAGGCGTATGCGAGTCCTCCTTCAGTAGTTACCAGTACTAAAGAATAGGTGTAGGTTCAGGAGAGTTCATATTGATACTTGCTCAACTTAAATTGGTACTAGTATATTATATTCATACTGTATATAGAGTATAGGTAGGTAGTCAAGTACCTCAGCATAACTAGTAATCCTAGTAATCCTAGTAATCCTAGTATCCTAGTATCCTAGTATCCTAGTACCTACTACTTAGTAAGGTACCTATGTACACGTATTCTATACCAGGTCGTACCGTCTGTATTATTCCAACGCAGTGGTACCGTGCAGGGGCCAAGTGGTCGCGCCAATGAGGCCTACAGGGGTCGCTCCGTCCCGGGAATATGGCTCTCCCGGTATGAGCAGCAGTAGGTAACTAGGTAATTAACAGGTACTACTTCGTACTCGGAGTCGCTCCGTACCCGGCTAGTCTAGGTACATACCTATATGGGAGACATAGTAGCTACGTAGTATATACGGATTACCTGTTCACTGGTAAATTGTTATTGCCTGCAGATCCACTTACTATGACAGCTGTCACTTTCCTAGGACAGTAGAGACAGATACTGGTAGTCAGTAACTGCCAGGTAACTACCTAGGTAACTACTTGGTACTAGGTCAGACCATAACAACGGGAGTTTCATCCCCTCATCCCCCTCGGAGGATTTCCACGGATCCAACATTTGTGAGTTTGGAACTTGCAAGATTACTATTTTGCGTAACTTCTCCATTACCCAAACCCCTGGGGGCTCCACCTGTGCTGCATTGGCGTCTGGATCAAAAGCTGGTCCGTCTGCTTCCGGCTTTTCCTGCAGGCTTCTCCTAGAGCGTTTTAACGTCGCAGCAGGATTAGGTTGACTAACCTATGGAGTAGTTATAGTTATAGTTAGTTACCTAGGTACTACTAGGTAGGCACTAGGCTAGGTACTATACTAGGCACACTAGCTACGGAGTTCTCCGTAGTAGTAAGTAATACTAAGTATGTGTCTCCGACTTGCGAGTACTCGGTACCAAGTGTCTAGAGAAGCAGGTCTAGACTAGTTAAATCCTAGTCCACTGCTCCAGTTACCTGGTACCTAGTATCTACCAGAGATATTTGTGCTGTCTGTACCATACATACTGTCAGAGTGTATGGCGGGTAGTGGGGAGCTCCACTCCTTCCCGATACCGACATAACAGGTATGTAGTACTGTACAATGAGTCGCATTTGTGAAGATAAACAATACTTTCTAGCTATTATTCTTATAATTATGTAGTGAATACTATTCAAGTAGAGAGTATTACTTACTAGAATGATCTTATATTATTCTTTAAAGATATTGGGATTGATTATAGCTGCTAAAATCAAGAACAGCTGCTATATAAAGGTGACAGCCAGTAGACAAAACTACATAGTACGCTCCCAGTAGTCCGGTTCAAGTGTTGACTGGCATCAATGTGTATGGAGCAGTCCCAGCATTCTGGGACAATATTTAATAATAGCTACTAGGGAGACTGTTTTACCGCAGTTCTTGCAGCCAGCTACTTGTAGTCTGTACCTGTCTGTACTCCTTTCTTTCTATTACAGTATGTCCGTATCAGTAATCAGTACACAGTACATGTAGCGTACTAGTTTGATACTTTGAAATACCTGGTACTAGTACATACTGTAATACCCGTCCATGGTTCAGTGTGGTAACTTGAAGCCTTCCCGCGCCAAACACAAACTCAATCCAGCCTGTCGGGCCCGACTTGCTTAACCCAAGAGATCCAGAATGAATCCATCTGACCCGGACAGATTGCAGTTCCCCTCTCTGGGATGCTCCTACATATACCCTCCATTCGTACTAGGTCTATTCACTAGGTAGTTAACTGGCTACGTTGAGTACTAACTAGTTACTACTACTACCACCACCACCACCATCACTACTACTGGGTCAGCCAACTCATCACCAAACTCCCCCTACCATCTTCTACCATCTTCCTCGCCGGTTGATTTTTTTTTACTGTTCAATTCTTGCCCTCCTTGGAGAAAAATCACTTTTCTCATCATACTCATTTTTTCATTTTTTCATTTCTTATTTTTTTTTATTCCCTCGCAAAGTGGTCTGCGTCTTCCTGCTCGCCAACGGGTTGACTTTTCCTTCCGTCTTCTTCCCCCACCATCCACCCTCAATCTCATCCTTGGATTCTCCAGCAGACTCATGACAGAGGCATCAGATGTAAGTTATCGAGATTCTATTGTGGTTCACGAGTTGTTCGACTTGCTCATGCTGAGTCCAGGAATCAAGTCACGCCTAGTAAGTGTACCTGCTCTCAACAGATCCCTATTTTTCTCCTTTTCTCTTTTTCTCTTTTTCTCTTTTCCCTCCTTTTTCTCTCTCTCTTTGCATCTGGTTTGGAAAATACTTCAGTTAGTCGTTAAGATGGCTCATTGGTGCTAGCTACAGTGACACCCAGTCGTTGACTGCTAGTGTAACGGATTATCCTATTGAAAATGGCAGGCGATATCACAAATACCACGAGGGCTGTAAGTCATCCATACCACTCCCTCCACATTCACTCGCTCTACTATTCTCAGCTGACGGTGTTGATCTAGCGTACATCTACCCCAATGACGAGCGAGAGATAGATCGGCTGGACCTGCAGCATCATCTGTTCAAAATGGCCCACGGCGATAACCTGTATTTTGCTCCCCTGCAGGATCCCCGGCGGATCCTTGACATCGGGACAGGGTCAGGCATCTGGCCGATTGAAATGGGTAGGAAGTCCTGACAGATTTTTTCTTTCTTCGTGTGGAAAAAAGGGGAACCACAGAACTGACGAAAATAGCGGCCTCCTTTCCCGACGCCGAGATCATCGGCACCGACCTGTCGCCCGTCCAGCCGACCGAAGTCCCCGAGAATGTGCATTTCCTCGTCGACGACGCCATGGAGGAGGACTGGCTGTGGGACGAGGGCCACTTCGACTATATCCACGCGACGCACATGTCCGGCTCACTCACCTCCTTCAAGGACCTCTTCCGCAAGGCCTTCCACCACCTCAAACCAGGCGGCTACCTGGAATGCCATGAGCTCGACCCCATCCCCAAATGTGACGACGGCACCATGCCGCCCGAGAACCCGGACGGCTTCAGCGAATACCCTCTCATCGACTGGGTCGACCTGAGCATCCGCTCCGGTCAGATCTCCGACCCCCCGCGCCAGGTTCGCGTCGCCCACCGGCTCGCCCGCTGGATGCGCGAGGTCGGCTTCGTCGACGTCCAGCAGCGCGTCACCCGTATCCCCATGAACGAATGGCCGCCCGACCCGCACGAGCAGCAGGTCGGCGGCTGGGCTTGTGCAAACTGGCTCGAGGCCCTCTCCGGCTGGTCCTACAAACCCTTTATGGCTCTCGGCTGGTCAAAGTCCGAGATCGAGGTTTTCCTCGTCAGCGTCCGCAAGTGCATCCAGAATACCTCCATCCACAGCTACACCGAGCTCTACGCCGTCACGGGCCGTAAACCTGCCCCTGGAGAAACAACGGACTCATGACAAGACTCACAACACTGGCCCTCCCTTTTCTACTTCCTCCTTTCTCCTGGGAATCATTCTCGGGGTTTCCTCTTTCCTCTTTTTCTTTTTTTTACTGTCCTTTAGCCACAGCATGAGATACCACCATGGAGACTAAAAGCATGTATTCGGGCTCTGGCGTGTCGGTTTCATTTTTTCCCCACTATCCTGGCTACCCCGTCTTATATAGCCAATAACCAGTATTTATTATTCTGAAGAATTGAAGACTTTTTTTAGAGAGTTGTTTAGAGTTGTTAGTAGGTAGTTAGTTACTGTCCAGTCAGCGTTGGTATTAGTAATCACCACCCGAAAATCAGCAGCCAGCAAATAATACCTCACCTTTTAACCTCATTATTCGTTTCTCCCCTCTCAATCGGATTCGACTCTCCCAATTGATGCCAGGAGATGTATCTCCGAGCACGGCACGCCCTGCCCTCGACAGCATGTGGCCCCGTTCCAACGCATGCGTACGAGTACATCATCTCCGATGAGCTGTTGTCTCTCGCCTTCTCCCGCTTCGTCGGTCGCGGTCGTCCCGGTCGAGCGTTTCCCTTCCACCACCACCACTGTCAACAGCAGAGACGGTATGAGAGTCGGGTTCCGGGCCCGTTGGAGGCCAGGAGACGGTTGGCTAAGAGACGGAATACGGCGTTGGCTGCTGCGGGGGGTGGTGTCGGCGAGATGCCGGATATCGCGTCGCTGTTTGGCCGGTATGGGACAGAGCATGCTGCGCTATCGCGGGGGAAGGAGTCGACAGATCATGGTAAGAAGGGGGATTTTTTTTTCTCTTTTCCTCTTTGCCTGACTCTCTCTCAATACGTGTGGCTAATTTTAAAGGCTGGTTTTCTCCGATCTACAAGGGTGGTTCTGGGGGTGGTGAATTCGTGGACTTGCAAGACGCAGATTCAGACGCTGTACACGCCAACGCCAGCCTAGACTCGCTCGAGAAAAATCGCCCCCCCGAAAAGCTCCCCTTCGAAAGGCTTCTGCGCAATTATATCAAGGATGAAGACTGGACGTTCAAAGATATGAGGGGCATCCTCCGCCGGCTACGGATCGATCTCCGGCAGGATCCTCGGTACAGCCGGCTGATTCTCACGGAGATGCTGCCCTCCGCAGTGCGAAACTTCCAGGTCGCTCTCAAGGTGGCTGCCTTCCTCGGCGACCCGTCGTTGAATACGCCTGGGTCTGGCAACTTCGTCGCCCTCATCGACCACCTGGCCGATCTTCCCTCCACATCGCACGCGCGGGGGAAGCTGTTCCAGGCGGTCACCAGTGCTCTGAAAGTTGGCCTTATTCCTGTCGAGGAGATCCATTACATCGTTGAGACGCTCCCGCGCATCCCGCACACAGATCGCGTCCCATCGCACAAGGAGCTGCGAAGCACCGTGCGTCGGTTACGAGATATGTGGCATGCCATCGGCTCTTGCGAGGTCCTGAGTCATAAGGACCTCAGCCCTTCGACTGTCGAGACCTGGCTTGCTCAGCTGACGGCGATGCTGCCTTATGACCAGGCCATGCTATTGATCGGAGACATCACTACGGGATATCCTGGTCTCAATGCCGCAGGGTCCTCCTGGGTGTCTGCGTTGGTTATACAATGGCTCGACCTGGCGGCCAAGTCGGACATGAACGACACAGTCATCAGAGCTATCCAAGAGCTTCTGAAGCATGAAAACGCGGATGTCACGGCAGGCCATTTGATTTCCACGACCGAACAACTCGCCCGCTCAGACCATAGCGGCGAATATAAACGACGACTGCTGGACGTCTGGCAGAACGTCATTGCCCAGATGCCACACACTCCAGATCTTTTCCTTTCGCCGCTTTGGAAGAACGTGCCTGCCGTTGAAGGCCTCTCGCTGCAGCACCAGATCACCTTGCGGTTGTGGGTTCTTCAAAGCTTCAGCGACCACCGTCCCACCTTTGTCATGTCCGATCTGTTGCACCTCTTCGTATCGACCATCGACAACGACAAGGCACACCACACAGACCTGTTCACCTTCCTGTTACGGGCGACCCGCGACCTCGGCCTCCCGGGCAACGGCCTGCTTGCTCTGTCCGTCGACCTGATGGACCTCCTGGAGCGCGGCACGACCTCGGACCACGCGCGGGACGTGATGCGCCGGCTCGAATCCCAGGCAGCCTCCTTCTCCGAGGTGTTCATGGACCTGCACGCGTACAACGCCACCCGCGCGTTCCTGTTCGGCAGCTTCGACGCCACCGTGTGCCAGATGGACGTGACCAGCCCGGACTTCATCGAACAGAGCGTCCGCCTCGCCCAAACGGGCTCCTCCACCGACGTCTGGACCCTCATCCGCGTCCTCCGCTCCCATACCCCGCTCAAGCTCGCCCTCTACCGTTCCTGGATCCCCCTCCCTCACCCCGACGATATGGCCCTCGTCCGCTATCACCCTCCCTTTCCCGCTCCAGGCGAGCACCCACTCTCCCAAGGCTGGTCCGTCCCAGACCCACACCGCGGCCTCGAGCTCATCCACGCTTTGGCCGTCTCCTTCGCTACCTCGCCTCACCTTAGCCCCTGCCGCGCCTTCTTCCTCCTCCACCAGCTCTACCGATACCTCGTCGACCACGGCGCCCCGCTCAGGCTCGTCTTCGTCCGCTCCCTCTACCACGCGGCTGTCGTGAGGTACCGTCGTGCCGGTTTGCCAGTTGCCCTGGCTCGTCTTCGCTGGGTGTATACCATCGTCGCTCAAGTCGAGGGCAAGGATATCACCATGGCGCTGAAAGAGGGGCTCATGTTGAAACCCCGTGATGCATAGTTTCTACACAGTATATAACCTGAATATAATGCACTCACATACTACATTTATATCCGAAACTACGAGCCTGGATAAGTACAATATCTAGTAGATGCAGTAACTACTCTGTATTACATAGAGTATCGTCAGTGAATAAATAGGATGGTTAATCTACTCCTTATGTACATAACTAAGTTACATGAATACTGTGGTTACATCATATGATATCCCAGCGCCAGGAACGGATTACCCCTATCATCTGCAAATTACGCCGTGTGTACTCCGTAGTAATTCCCACAGGATCTCTCTCTGTCAGAAGCCACCGAGTTGATGAAACACCCCGGCTCAACGAAGCGCCAAGGCCTGCCATTCCGGGAAAAGAATCCAGATGCCAAATGGCTGGGCACTAATAATAACAGTCTCCATATGGCATCGTCATTGACCCTCAAGCCTCGAGCCCTGAGCGACAAACCACCGATGGCTGAATCTGCACGGGATCAGCGGTCATTTCTCGCAAGCTGCAAGCGACCCGGCGATTTGGGTTCATCTCCCACCAGGGTCGGAAAATAGTTATACTTATCACCATCCGCATCTGACATCTCACTACAAATCGAACCAATGTGGTTGGTTTCCAGTATCCAACAGGCCGTTCCTGCGAACGCTATCGCAACCGCTTCCCCACCACCTAATGTCTGTGCGCCAGGAGGAAGAGGACAAACCACACCGCTGATTCACCGACGGGTTGGTAACTCGTACCAACCTTTTGGAAAGAACCATGTGAGAGTATTGGTTATATTTTTTCTTTCCATCAAAAACGAGGCTCTCCATCGGCTAGTGGCTATAGCACGAGGGGAGGCGCCTGTCATTTTCTGCACTGGGAAGGTTTCTGCACACGATGACAGCCTGCAGGCAAGAATACCGTCTAACCCCTGATCGGCGGGCTGTCAGCGAGGCTAAAGTGCACCACAGTGGGGAAATGAACCGTCCCGACTTCCTGGAATGGCAATTTGAACCGTCGATGATCAAAAGCCTCCTCTTTGGCTCGAAAAAAGGATGGTTCAATCCAGACTCTTTATAGCCCGCTCCGTCTTTCCTCTCATAAACGGCTAGGGAAGCCGATAAATGAGGGACTGCCCAGTTCTCACTGTTCCCTAAAGTGGCAAGGAGGCATGAAGGAATGCCGGCGGTCATCTATCCACCTGACCCAGAAAACTTGAAAAACAGTGCGCTAGGGAATCGGAAATACTCATAATGGACCCCCCCGTGCCTCGTATATGAAGGTACTCAAACCCGGAATTCTGTTCGCCGTAAAACTAGGGTTTGGAAAGAACGCTGCTGCCTTTGGGATTGCTTCCCTGTTCTGCCACATTTTCAAGCCCGTCAGATCATCAGACATGAAGTGAACAAACGATGCGGATAGACTACTCTTCTTCTTACCGATGACCGACTCTTCAGGCGATGGCATAAGCCAGGATAAAGGCCCTACCATCCTCAGCATAATCTGGGTCTTGACAGCCATTTCTTCCGTCTTCGTCCTCGCCAGATTGTTTGTCCGAATCTATGTCTTGCAAAAAACAGGATTGGATGATATCTTGATCAGCGCGTCGATGGTGTGACTATGAAGCCCCTTTCAAATTGCATCTCTCCTTATGGCATGGGAACTGACGATCTCTTCATGACTAGATCATCGAGTACATATATGCCTCGATTGTAACTGTCTCAATCCATGCCGGGTACGGAAGACATGCCTCGACCCTTGAACCACATGAGCTGGAACGGGCCAAGTTCTTCAACGCTGTGGCGTTTGCACCTGGAATCTTGTCATTCTGTTTACCCAAGTTAGCGGTCGTGGCACTCCTCGTCCGAATCATGAATCCTAGTCGATCACAGCGCATCTTCATGTGGACCCTAGTGTGTGGAACTGGGCTGGCGGCACTTTGCTGCGTGGTGATCCTATTTGCACAGTGTCACCCTACCAGGGCCTTGTGGGTGGATGGTATCCAGGGCGCAAAGTGCTGGAACGCGTCTATCCTGGTGGAATACTCGATTGCGGTAGGATGTGAGGCGCCGGGTTTCCCATCTTCGAGTATTGCCATGACTAACAGTCTTTTGACACAGGCCTTTCGGCAGCCGTGGACCTATACCTTGCGATCTATCCTATTCTGATCTTAGTAAAACTCCACATGCACCGAAAAAAGAAGATCGGACTCAGCATCGCTATGGGCCTTGGGGTATTGTAAGTTCATCCTTGTGGCCCCGAAAAGGTACAAACACCTTTCTCACGACCTCGACAGTGCCTGTGTTATGGCCATTGTGAAATGTTCACGGCTGCCATCCCTGTACAACCGTTCGGATACTACCTGTGAGAATACTCCGGTTCCTCACACGTTCGAATAGAAAGGCTTATTAACATCTTCCTCCAGATGCAAGCGCTGATGTCTTTATCTGGACCGAGTAAGAATACCCTGTTCTTTTTTCTAGAGGTTGAGTGTGTTTTAATGAGTCATGTTAGTATCGAGTCGAATACTATCATCATCGCAGCGTGTATTCCCACCCTTGCGCCATTGATCGAACTACTTCTCGGCAAGCGAGCCCTTGGCAGCACCGATCCGTACACACCGGTCTCCAACGAGAGAAGTAACCGAAACGGCTCTAATAAAAAGGATGGATCGAAAGTCGAGTTGTCCAGTCGGCTGAAGAACCGAAAGGATAGCCTAGGCGACGATGAAGCGACACTGACTATCCAGAGACAGGACGACGTGATTGTCCAGTATGAGCAGAGACATAATCTGTCAAGAGAGGCATGGTAACGGCTTCAGCATTCCCTATATTATAATAGTAATGTTAATAATGTTAGTTATGTTAATAATAACGATTCTTAACCTAGATAGTACTATGCCTGGTAGTACGTACCTCACTCGACCCCTGCTGTATCGACACTTTGAAGAGGAGTCGAAATAGTGTGAGGCTGTTGGACAAGAATAGTTGAAGATGGCAGGAGCGTCAATCTCAGGTGACTAACATCGTCACCGTCCCGTGATCGAAGGTCACTCCTCGCCCGTGACTTCCCAAAGCAGGCGTCCTGTGCCTTACTTCTCAGGCATCCGGCTCTGGACGCAGGTGTACGCCTTGATTCTCCTTCTTCCTCTGCAGCAGCTTCAACTATGGACGGAAGGCAACTAGACTTCTAATGACTCGATTCTCGGTAGTATTCATCTGATCTTACGTTCATATCCAGCTTGGAGACCATTGTTAGCCGTGAAACAGACCTCTAAGCTCTTGAATATGAAGAAGAAACGGCTTCTCAGACCGGCTGTTAAACCACCTCAATACGGATAATATCTCGAGAGCCAGACTATACGACTATCAATCGGGTATTCAATACGAATCCGTCACTGGGTAAGGCCCAGTTTCCAAAGAACTCCGAGGACACTGATTTTTGAACCTGGAGACGACGCCTCTGGTGATCCTTGTGCTAACATTGGACCCGCCAGTATTTTTACGTGTCTCATTAGTACTCTATACAAAGTACAGACACCCTTCTGGCGAGTTGCAACATCTTATCGGCTTTCCTGGCTGGTGATCGTTCCAGTATTACACAGCACATAATACCATTGACACGATATACGGAGTACGTAATACGGAGTACTCTGTGCTATCTAATACGGAGTACAGCGAATTTCATCCGGAATACACCGCTTGTCCTATCCTCGTGGCAACCAGAGGCTTGTCGTCTCCATAAAAGGAGATCTTGGTCAGGCCGCTTCACAGTTTTTCCGTAGCTATGGACCTCGTCGCACATCGCGCAACACGATTGCAGACAGATCCACAAGAATATTGGCTAGTTGACTAGTGAATGCCCAACCTCGATCGATTTCGGGCGTCCCGTTCCCCGATCTGATTGCGATGATCAGCGGGAGATCATGATCGACATTAGCACAGCGGTTAGGTATGAAAACCACTCCACATCAACTCATCTACCAAGGGAACGATCGATCAACAAGATTCCACCGATCTGATTGCTGATCGTGGATCAAAATATTAATCTTACATGCTACCTATCTCTAATCTAGGTACGGAGTACTCTGTGCGGTATCGGAATTGATTACTTTACGAGTCTTACGGAAAAATACTGATCTCCCATTCATGTCACTGACAAGGGACAAGAACTTGGAAACGATACGATATGTAATCTTGCTCCTTTACCTTCCTAAGCTCAGAGACCGACTTACATCCATGCCATCTTCGGACCCGTTGGCAATGAGCTTGCCTTGCGGCAATGAACTTACCCGACAACAATCCCTCACGCTATGTATGATTAAAGAGAATATTGATGCAATAACTCTAGTTATACTCCGTATATCCATATACATCATTAATATCGTTGTCTAGACTGTTGTACATGTATAGCCAGGTAGATTTATCGTATCTCGAAATCAACCGTTTTCGTGATCGACATCTGCTGCGCGGGCTCTCCCATTACCAGCTCTTTGGTACTGTCCGAGTCTTCTTTGTGTGATTGCCCACGCCCGTGGACGGAGGTACGAGTACCCAGGTCCTCGCCCATGTTGCGCTGTTCACTTCTGAAGTGGCTAGACATCGATGAAACGATGTAGTTCGTGTTCGGCGAGTACGTGTGCTGTTTGGTGAAGGTGAACGCGTTAAGGCTGGGCTTGAGCTCGACAACGAGGCGGCCGAGGGAGGGAACGGCTGTCGTGATGATGCTGAGATTCATCATAGCCCTATAATCCGGTTAGTCCTCCTTCTTCTTCGTTTCCCTCTTTTCGCTTTCTTCGACACGTACTGATCCCATATCACTGAAGCGATACTCGCCCCTAGATCTGATTAGCGAAAGGCAAGTCAAACCACAGCAACTAGTAGTTGGTTGGAGATCGTACATGTTCGGTCAGAATCATGGAGCGCAATAAGCGCATAGTGGATCTCCAGTCCAGTCGCGATGCAGACCCTGAAAGATACAAGTCAGCAGGTGCTATACTCTATCATGGAAAAAAAAAGAATTAGATAGGAGCTTCTTGTACAGAAAACGAGTGGCAAGCATGGCCATGATCCTCAGCCGCTTCGACCTGGTAATTTGCACTTGGTGAAGTACAATGCAAGGAATCAAAACCAACAAGATGTCAGTCAAGATATTCACTACCCCGATGGCCGTTACAAGTGCGCCCTAAACCCGTTATTATCATACTGAAGACGGAGAGATTGCCTTTGGCTTAGGATGTGAGGATGTTTCACGACTTGGTTACCACTTACCTGGTCGATGCAACGTGTCTGGGAATATATCCACGGATGAGGCAATGAGCACCGAAAAGCGAGGGCAAATATCGAGGACACTGCCCACAGTATAATGACGGCGATCACGGCATGGCCAGTATACTTCAAGCTTCCTTCAGCCGTCAACGTGCGGAAGAGGAGCGAGAGCGAGAGCTTGCTGCAGGTGACGGTGGCGATCAGGAGGATTTGGGTCGCATAGATATACTGTATCAGGTGTAAGAAGACCTCGTCATCTTATGGTATGGTCCAAACGCCCACAGGGTCCATTGTTACCTTCTGAAATGCGTCATACTCGCCAGTCGAGACAGTGCTGATCCGTTTTCCGAGTCCGTGGTCGATTGCCAGTTGAACGAATGCGCTTTGGAATATTGCAAGGCCCTGTTCGTTCATTTGCCCCCGGGGCCCCCATCAGTTCAACTATTCGAGCAGCCACGCCAGTCGGAGTGCGCGGGGAGAGCCTTGCTTACCATCGCCACGCCGAGGAGTATGTCGTCCGCGTGGATGACTCTTGCGATATACCATCGAGTAAACAGCCGCGCAACGACTAACACGAGAGTCAAGCAAAGCAGCGTATACACCGAGACAGCGACATACCCGCCGTGATCGTCCGCCGTGATGGGGAAGATGGGTGGCAGTGTCCCTGCCATGTAGTCCTGATCACCGCACCACTGTCGTAGTGGTGGTAGCGGAGTTTGGGGGCCAGGCTGAAAAGAGTTCGGAAGGACTCAGTCGAAGGATTTAGAATTGGTCCAACGGGCAGTCTGAAATGATATACACAGCGTAGGAATAGCTAATCATGGATAACGTGCCACTGGACCCTTGATCCTGGGAAATGTTTTAACTCCTCCGTGACGCTTGCGTGTTGCTGAAGGAGCAACAAGTCTTCAGGGGCGAACTCGCAGAACTCGCAGAACTCGCCTCTTGTTGGCCCACCTACGGAGTATTGTCCAGGACACTGTTCCTTCCGTAACCCATGTTATACGAGCCATCCCCTAAGAAGAAACCATTAGTGCTTTCTGTTCTGGACCGGGGGGGGGTTGTGCTTCTAGCCTGACCTACCAGTGGCGAGAGTTGCGCGATAGTCGGCGGATTGTAGCTTATCAAGGCCAGGTTGCTGGCTGTGGGGCGAAACAATCGTTACATCGGCCGCTTCAGCACGGCCGTGATAGGGGAAAACTGACTTGCATAGGCGAGACTAGTCGTGGAAGAAGAAAAAAGAAAAGAAGCCATATCCATTCTCATCCAGATGGCCGCTATTAGCCCGTGAACAGGTGTACGGAGTACGGAGTAGACCAGGGGAAAACCCGCGACATTCTAGCCTCTACTTTCTGTGGCCAACCATGTGGCCGATGGTACAATCCGATTACCCTGGTCCTGTGGCGTGCTCCGAAATTAAATAGTACCAAGGCACATGTGTTCCGTCTTCAACCTGGTCGGTAGTTAGTCGTCGCCCTTTATCTGGAAGTTAAGATATCCTTGTCGGAGGGGTGGACAGTCGCTGTACAACCCCCTCCTCCGCGACCAACGGAGATGCCTTTTGTGTGACCTTGCAAACCACCATCCGATGTCCAGGACAGCTCTACAGTCACCATGTCGCAGGATTCAATCGAGATGACGCCGTTTGGGACTAGAGTCCCGCGGCAGTATGTGCAGGAGATCCAGCCTAACAGTGGGCTGAAGCAGAGAGACGGTGGCTCCAACGGGATGATCGGATCGGCGAGCAATACAGGTGCAAGATATCAGATGGAGGTAAGAAAGAGGTTGAATCAAGACTTTTGAGTCCATTCGAAGCAAGAGAGAGGTGTTTGCTAACGGTTCGCCCGCTGCTCGGTTTAGAGGAAGTTCGGGTCGCTTTCCATCTTGGCCCTGTCGATCACATTGCTGGCTTCTTGGGAGTCTATCGCGAGGTAGGCACGTTGAATACGTCCTGGTTTAGACTGCAGAGTAGTAACTGGCTTGCATGAATAGCGGATTCAGCGAAGGGTTGACCAACGGGGGACCAGCCGCTCTGGTCTGGGGGATGCTGTTGTCAATTTCCGGAACGATGGCCTTGGCTATGTCGTTGGGTGAACTGGCATCGATATGCCCGCTCGCAGGAGCCCAATACCACTGGACTGCACTGCTGGCGCCGCCGAAGATCAGGGCGTTCTGCACCTGGATGCAAGGTACGGTAGTCAAAGAACTCCCCCCTTCCCCCTCAGGCGAGATCGAGGGCGAGTTTAACGGTCTTTATTCGCACAGGCTGGATCACCGTCTTTGCCTGGCAGGCTGCCGGCACTAGCATTTGTTTCCTCGTCGCAACGCAGATCCAAGGCCTCATGATTCTAAACTACCCCGATTATGTCTATGAGCGATGGCACGGAACCTTGCTGATGTGGGCGGTGATGCTCGTTTCGCTCGCAATCAACATCTTCGCCGTCAGAAGCCTACCGCTACTGCAGCTGTGCGGGGGAATTATGCATATTGCATTTTTCATCGTCCTGGTCGTTCCGTTGGTTTTGCTGTCGCCACGGAGTACGTCCAAGTTTGTGTTCACCCAGCTGTTGAACGAGAACGGATGGAAGAGCAATGGCGTCGCCTGGTGTCTGGGGATGTTGACTGTCACGTACTCTCTGACTGGTAAGAGAATCGAGGTGACTTGTGCAGTCATCGCACATTCCTCCTTGCTGAGACTCACACTAAGTCGTTGACAGGATTCGACGGAGCGCTTCACATGAGTGAGGAAGTCCGTAACCCAGCCAAAGTCATCCCACGGATTCTCATTCAAACCATTGCCATCAACGGGACTTTGGCATTTGCCTTTATTCTTGTCCTCTTATATTGCATCGGAGACGTCGACACCGTCATGTCTACGCCAACAGGGTACCCGATCATTGCCATATTGTACCAGACCACCGGGTCGGTGAGGGCGGCTACCGCCATGCAAGCCGCAATCACTTCCGTCGGCTTTGTCTCCAACATTGCATTCCTTGCTTCTGTCTCTCGACTCACCTGGGCCTTTGCTCGTGATGGTGGTCTTCCTTATTCCAAATTCTTCGCCAAGGTCGACGGGAAATACCACATCCCCTTCCGCTCCATTTGCCTCGTCAGTGTTATCACCATGGTTCTTTCCCTGATCAATATCGCCTCCACTACTGCTCTCGAAGCCATCCTGGCGCTGACCACTAGCTCCATCTATGTTTCATACACTATTCCTGTGGTCCTCATGCTTCGCAAACGCCTTCTACACGAGCCAATCACTTTCGGCCCCTGGACAATGGGCCGATGGGGGTTGGCCGTCAATCTTTACGCCATTGTCTACGCAATCTTTGTGTGTATATTTGTCATCTTCCCGACGGAGGTCCCTGTGTCTGCGACGAATATGAATTACTCGGGCCCCGTGTTTTTGGGAGTCCTGCTGTTTTTGATCTGCGACTGGCTCGTGCGAGGAAGAGGAAGGTATATTGGGCCCCTGAAGGAACTGATACAGCAAGCAGCTCAAACGGACAGGTAGATATGTCGATTTCATGTATTTATTACCTTCAAACTTCTTGTAACAAAAGAAACCCTTTTTTTATGGAATTCCCCGCCAGTCGAATCACGGGGCGGTGTCTTTCTGCCACCGTTGCCCACCACACGTGACCTTTTTTTTTTCCTGCAGCTGGCGCCTAGAATGGTTCGTCCCGCCTTGTATAGCCGCCTTTTTTTCTTTTCTCCCCCCCCTCCCTGGCTTAAAACCAGGAGGGCAATCGTCGAATTTATTGTCGCCACACTCCTTATATTACTGCAAAGATGAAGTACGTTTTGGTTTCTGGAGGTATGTTTTTTTTTTCCCCAATCGTTTTCCTGCTAAGTCGCACTGCTCACGAGTGCAGGTGTCATCTCCGGTGTTGGGAAGGGCATTATTGCCAGCAGCTGCGGTTTGCTGCTGAAAACTGCAGGCCTGGCCGTCTCCAGCATCAAAATCGACCCGTATCTTTCGGTTGACGCCGGTCTTATGAACCCTCTTGAGTTAGTTTGACTCCACTGTGCTTTGTTGGATTCCGATGAGGCTGACTATGGGCGGACAAAAAAAGGCATGGCGAATGTTTCGTCTTAGATGATGGCGGTGAAGCCGACCTCGATCTTGGAAACTACGAACGTTACCTCGGTGTCACACTCGGGAAAGATAACAATATCACTACGGGCAAGATCTATCAGCATGTTATCAACAAGGAACGTCGCGGAGACTATCTTGGAAAGACGGGTTCGTGGATATACACCCTGGAAGGGATATTTCTATCGATGGCTTGTTCTGACAAAATTCCAGTCCAGATTGTGCCACATCTGACCAACGAAATCCAAAGCGTTCGTTCTGCACTCCAGAATTCTGAGTCCTGCTATCTTGAGCAGATCTAACGTGTTACCAGTGGGTCGAGCGGGTTGCCAAGGTTCCTGTCGATGAGTCTGGAAGACAGCCGGATGTTTGTATCAGTGAGTGTTTTGCCTGGAGTTGTAGAATGATGTTTTACTGACCGAATTCTCTAGTTGAAGTGAGTGTTTCCTCCTGGGGATAGCAACATTGCTTTTGCCATGTACTAACATGACTTTCGCTCTAAGCTTGGTGGAACAGGTATGGTGTGACGATATCTAGTCCTTCTTGCCACTTGCTAATAGACGCCATTCTCTAGTCGGAGATATTGAGAGCGCTCCTTTCATTGAAGCCATGAGCCAGCTTCAGAGGCGGGCGGGAAAGAACAACTTCCTGCAAATTCATGTCAGCTATGTTCCGTTAATCGGTTCTGAGCAAAAGACCAAACCCACCCAAAGAGCTATCAGCGATGTCCGCAGCGCCGGTTTGAGACCGGACCTGATTGCGTGCCGCTGCGAGGCCCCTCTCGAAATGGCCACCATCCAGAAAATCGCTCATGCCTGCCAGGTGGAACAGGGACAGGTCGTGGGTGTTCACAACGTCCCAAGCACATACCAGGTTCCTATCCTTCTTGAAAGTCAGGGTTTCCTCAACACCGTGAAGGAACTGCTCCAGATTGATGCCCCGTCCATGCAGAAAGATCCCAAGCTTGTTGAGCAAGGCAAGACAATCTGGCAGCAATGGCAAGGTCTGGCTACCAGCCAAAATCACATTCTCGACACGGTTACGATTGCCCTGGTCGGCAAGTACATCAGTCTCCGCGATTCGTATATGAGCGTGAACAAGGCTTTGGAACATGCGGCAATGCATTGCCAAAAGAAGCTGAACCTGATCTGGGTGGACTCATCTCACCTGGAGGACGAACACAAGGAAGCGAACCCTGCTGAATACTACAAGGCCTGGCACTCGGTCTCCACAGCGAACGGAATTTTGGTCCCGGTATGTTCACGGGTCAATTGAATCATGTTTTGACTTTCTTCTAATATCTTGGGATCAGGGTGGTTTCGGAGAGCGTGGTACGGAGGGTATGATCAAAGCGGCCCAGTGGGCTCGTGTCAACAACATCCCTTACCTTGGTGTTTGCCTCGGCATGCAAGTTTCCGTGATTGAGTTTGCTCGGAACGTATGCGGCATGAGCAAGGCTGGCAGTGCCGAATTCCACGAACAGTGCGAGCAGCCTGTGATTGTCTACATGCCTGAGATCGACAAAACAAAGATGGGCGGCACGATGCGACTAGGAAAACGCGCCACCCAATTCCAGCCCGGCACTGAATGGTCTCGCCTGCGGAAGCTGTACGGCGACAAGCAGCAGATCTGGGAAAGACACCGTCACCGCTACGAAGTCAACCCAGACCTGGTGGAGGACCTTGAAAAAGGTGGCCTGTCGTTCGTTGGCAAGGATGAAACCGGCAAGCGAATGGAGATCGTCGAGCTCAAGGACCACAAGTGGTACGTCGGCGTACAGTTCCACCCGGAGTATCTGAGCCGTGTCCTGGCGCCGAGCAAGACCTTCCTTGGTTTCTTTGCCGCTGCCGCAGACTGCCTTGAAGAGATCACCGAGGTCTTCAAGGACCGTCACGATCTCAGCCATCGGGAGCTCAATCTGGCCACCAACTCGGTCTAGATTGCCCGGCGGTGCCGGTAATAGGCGCCACCGACTTCCCTATGAAATGTGCAACTTGACTCTCCGAGATTGAATGATGAAATGCTTTTGTTAGTGGGCTGATGAAAACTTGTTTGGCATTGGGAAAAAAAAATTAGTTTTGCATAGGAAGGATTTAATTGCCGTTATATATAGAATTAGAGTATTGGCACTTAAAGGTGCAATCAAGAATCAACCATTGTTTCTGGATTTAATTGATCGAATTGCTCGCTCGGTTTTTGACCCGACTGCAAAAGAATAATCCGATGCTGAGCAAGATGATAATAATCAACAAACAGAGGTGGGTGAAAGGAGAAGAACGGTTCAACCAAGATTGCAATCCATCAAGTCGACATATTGACATCATCCGTTGATAAATAATAGACACGCCTTGAAAAACACAGACTGGAAACACCCGAGCTATAGAGATGCCCTCCATACTAGATCGACATGGTGAAGTTTGGCCACCCTCCGCTCAAGTTCTATTTCAAATATCGGCCCCCTGAACCACCACCACTACCACCACCCCTGCCACCGGGCAGCGTACCCCCTTTGCTACAAATCCCCATTGAGATTGTGTTGGCGATCACAAAATACATATCTGGTATTGATCGGGTCTGTCTCGCAATCACATGCTGGACCTTCCTCGCCATCTTCTCAACGGCCAGCCACCAGTCACGAGTCTGCCTCGCCGTCCCTCCGGATGGGTGTCGCCCAAGATCCCACAGGTCAAACCGATGGATGCTTCTTCGACGCCTCCAGGATGAGCACTGGCGGATCTGCTCTGGCTGCATCAAGCTACACCCTCGTTCACAGTTCTCGCGCTACAGCCGGCTGCTGCAGCCCGCGAGGCGACGAGTCTGCGTGCTCGGGCCGCGATGCGGGATGGTCGAGATCCTGCCTACCCTGAAGCTCACATACCCCGATAAAGTCGACCTGGTCTGGTCTCTCCGGGCGGGCTGTGAGCCTCGTGGCAGGCTGAAAAATATGTTCTCCGTCGTCATCTCCGCAGATGGGGGGGCAATGCTACTGCGTGAGGAGTCCGCCCAGTACGCTCAAGCCAGGCTCTCTGTGGTTGTCACGGCGATTCTACAGGGAGACGGACAGCTACAGATAGATGCATTGTGGAGGGTATATGTATTTGACAAGCTCGAACGGATGGGTATCCCCTTACTGCTGTGTCCGCACCGGGAGCTGCGTCGACATTTGCTTGACGCACAGCAACTTGGTTCTCCCGACGACGACCACAACGACGGCGACGATGACGACGATGATGATATGCTGATTCCCAGTGACAGCTATGTCAGATACAGCAGAGAGGTTGGCTGTAGGTGGTGCCAGACTCGATTCACCGACCTACGCTGGTCACGATTCATGCCGTTGACGGATGGCGTCTCCTTCTCATTCCACACGTCTAGGAATCTGGGGTACGGCGACTATCGAACAGATAAGACGTGGTGTCGTCAGACCGATTATACCTACAACAATCTGAAAAGCAGGGAGAAGTATCGACGGTCGCCGAGAATGCCTTGGATTGAATGATTGGAGAGCAGCGAATATATTTATATTGATGGAGCCTATTTCAATAATTTCAGTATAGGGAAGAGAGTCACGTAGTCTCACCGATCAACAATAAAGCGAGTAGACTAAAGAAAGAAGAAAAAAAGATGTGGTTGGTATGTAGAAAGAGAGTGTTTCTTTTTGGATGGTGAATACGACTTAGTAATCTGGCTGAATGACCTCCTCTCACTCTTCTTGTCTCTCTCATCATCCACACACCTACAGTTCATCAAGATGGTATCTTCAACAGCAGTCCCTGACGAGTTTCGAAGCAAGTGGAATACCACAGACCGATCATCTCGAGAGAGCCGCCCCCGAGCCGCCTTGACCGGCAAGCTTCGCTCTGCCTGTGATCTATGTCGCCAGGCCCGCGTAAAGTGCAACGGGGGTCATCCATGTCGGCGTTGCGAAGGCAATAGCCATCGCTGTCACTACAGTCCATCGCTGCGCAAAGGGCGATTAAAAGTGACGAGACAGTCGGAGGGGTCTGGATTATCGCCATCGACGAGTGGCGAGAACTCGCAGCGAGACAGTCCGTTCGCCGTGAACACACCAGACAATAGCGTCGATTCACAAGAGAAGGGGTCCGAAAATGCGTCGAATACACCGCAGTTACCAGGTTTCTCGAATTCGGGGATGCCTACATTTCCTGCGATGGATTTCAGCCATCTCCAACTCCCTAGTCTGCCGGTAGGCTCTTATCCTGCTAGTACCAGATTCAAATATTTTATGTCTAATTGGTTTACAGTCCGAATTCTCATTCAGTCAGATTGCAGGCAGTCCGTTACCTGACCTGTCTACAGGAACGAGTCTGGAACCAAATATATGGCCAACCACCAACCCGCCACCGCTGATGTTTCCACTTGCTTTGGATCAGCCGTTACTTCCGGGACCAGAGTCCTCCAGCCGGTGTTCGTGTCTGAACACGCAACTGCACTGCGTTGCCGAGCTTTACGGACACGTCGACTACGACACCATCGAGCTAGACACGGTGCTCGGGACGGTACGCAAGATCAGTCAGAGCATTAGCGAGTACCTTGCCTGCCTGCTCTGTTCACGGACCTCCTTTGCCTTCATCCTGGTGACGATTGCGATGCAGCGGATGATCCTGCTGGTCTGCCATGTATCCAAGAACGGCGCGACCTACGTCCAGCGCACGAGGATGTCGGTCGGCACGTTCCAACTGGACGAGGAGGACGACCGCACCCACAAGCGCATGCTGATCCTCTCCACGGCACGGAAAGTGAGCCGCCTGGTCGATGAGATGGATGCGGCCGTCAAGGAATACTACGGCAAGCAGACCAACTGCAAGTTCGGGTCCCAGACGGGCCAGTCGAATCTCCGCTGGGTGCTGCAGGTTCTCGAAGGGATACGACGCCGGACGGCAACTATCGCTCGGCTGGCGCAGAGGGAAGATTGGGGGCTGAGGGATTTCACAGTGCAATGTCCGCAGGATGGTTAGTTTGCAGAGCGGAGCGTATATGTCATCTGTTAACGTCATAAATATTCTCTATAGATATATCCGGTTAAATTATACGGCCTAGTTATTAACTACTCTCTGACAAATGCGAGTTTCGGCAAGCAATCTCAGGATTACCCCTTCAGGGTCTTCGCTCAGCGGAAAATTAGCGAAAGTTGCCCGATCGGGCAAGTATCCGCCTCGCTCTGCGAAGACGAGATTCACGACAGCGCGTTAGCATAATATAAAGTCCAGAGATCTCAAGTAGATACAGGGATTATCTATTCTACCACTTATATACTCCTACTACTTATATACGAATTCATACCGTCTTCGTGCTCAAAATGTCCGATATCAAGCAAGACCCGGCTAGCGATTCAGAGACAACCATCGAGACGTCAGACCAGGCGACCCCTCCGCCTCCCCCAGATGGAGGGATGACTGCATGGCTGCAAGTTCTGGGAGGGCATCTCCTCTGCTTCAATTCATGGTAATGCCACTTAAGCAGTAACCAAAGGTAGTGAGTAGTGTACTAACTAGAGGTGATCTGCAGGGGCATCATCAATACGTTCGGCGCGTACGAAACCTTTTACGAAACCGATTTCATGAGCGGGCGAACTTCTTCGGAGATCTCCTGGATCGGAACCGTGCAGGGATTCTTCCTGATCGTGCTGGGGATCATCGGCGGGCCGATCTTCGACCGGGGATACTTCCGCCACTTGCTTGTCACGGGTACATTCCTGGTAGTTTTCGGGATGATGATGACCAGCCTGGCGACGACATACTGGCAAGTGTTTCTAGGGCAGGGGATCTGCGTCGGTCTCGGGGCGGGATGTCTCTTCCTCCCCAGCGTGGCCATCGTAGCCACCTATTTCAGTCGCCGGCGCGCCTTCGCCACGGGAGTCACCGTGTCGGGCGGCAGCATCGGCAGCGTGATCTACCCGATTGTGTTTCGCCGACTGCAGCCTTCGATCGGGTTTCCCTGGGCGACGCGCGTGATCGGGTTCATCGCCCTGGCGACGTTGACGGGGGCGATCGCCGTGCTCCGGACGAGACTGCCTCCTCCAAAGCGAGCCCGAAGTATGATTGACTCCGCGGCGTTTCGCTCCCTCCCTTTCGTCCTGTTCAGTATTGGGTCGTTCTTCGCCTTTATGGGACTATACATTCCTTTCTTCTATGTCATCTTCTACGCGCAGAGTAAAGCGGGGATGGACGAGTCCCTGGCCTTCTACATGCTTTCTCTGCTCAACGGGTCTTCTGTTTTCGGCCGTATCATCCCGGGCCTTCTGGCTGATCGGTTCGGGTCCTTGCAGATTATGGTGCTCTGTACGGCCGTCTCGGCTCTGCTTTCCTATGCGTGGATCGCCATCCACGACCCAGCAGGCCTGATCGTCTTTTGTCTTCTTTATGGCTTCTTCTCGGGGGCCGTCGTCTCGCTGCCGGCTTCCGTGCTGGCGCGATTACCGCCAGATCTCGGGCGCGTGGGGACCTGGATGGGCATGAGTTTCCTGGTCCTCAGCTTTGGGTTTCTGATTGGGAATCCCATCGCGGGAGCCATGATTCATGTTTCCGAAGGTGAATTCAGCCATGGCTTCGTCTTTGCGGCGACGATGGTCACTGCTGCCGGAGTGATTTTTGCTCTCGTCCATTTCATCCAGCTTAGGATCGCTAGGGATTGAGAATTGTATGGATATAATAGACTTGCCTTGTTCTTGTTCAGTGATATATTTAAATAGAAGGTTACTGGTCCGCTCTCATTAGTCTAGAACTGTCCTGAATACTCAGAAGACCATTATAGAGTACTGTGCAGAGGTTGATAAATACTTATTCATTACATGGATATCAAGATACAGTAGAGATGGGAAGCATTATTAATCATGGTCGGCATCCTATAGGGATATAATAATTATATCGTGAAACCCATAGACAGACAGCCATGTGGCTGCAAGTCTTACAAGAAAACAGTATGGATGAGTCGTCGCCAGGCGGGCATGGCCGCCACCTGGGCGCGGTAGGCGTTGATCTCGTCCCAGGGCAGCGGGCGACGGTCGGTGTCGATATCGATCTTGTCGATGGAGATCCAGCCCTGGCGCTTCCAGACGTAGCCAAAGATCCAGAAGGCGATGACGACGGGGAGGGCGAGGTAGGACTCGAAGAAGCCGTAGGCACCGTTGATACCACCTCCGGCGGGAGCGATGGCAGTGAACAACTGAAATTTGATTAGTTTCAACTAGAAGACTGTTAAGAGTCTTAAATGGAGATTAGATTTCACTTACCTGGGCAAGCATGGAGAGGATGTTGAGTGCCAGGCCGAGGTAGCTTCCATAGATACCGCCGACAGCCTTGAAGGGGATCTCATCGAGCGAGTGGCCTTGGTGGGCCCAAGCCTTGCGGAAGCGGATGTGGCAGAGACAGATACTGCCCCAGGTGAACAGGGCGGCCAGACCGGACAAGGCCTCGAGCCAGTCGAAGACGGTGGAATCCTTTGCGCTGAGACCGATATAGGCGATGAAGCCCCAGATGATGATGAAGACGGTGCTCACCAGGGGGCGCCCCGAGCGGTCAATATAGTTGAAGATCTTGGGGGCATGGCCGCGCTGGGAAAGACCGGTCAGACAGCGCGAACCACCGTACACGGCGGACATGCTGATGGACAGGACGGAAATCAGGATGATCACGTTCATGAAGTCGGCGAAGCCTGAGAGACCGGCGTACTTGCTGGCCAGCACAAAGGGGGAGGTGTTGGGGTCATCGATCACGTTGGAGGCCGCGTCGGGGGAATTGAGCAGGTTCGGGTCATCGCTCGAGACAAGCAGGCCCACAAAGAAGAGACCAAGGATGTAGAAGCTGGGGAGAGCAAATTAGCAAAGAAAATAGAGAGAGAGAGAGGGAAAATACAGGGTAATTCGCCAGAAGACCTGCTTGATCGCACCGGGCATCGTCTTGACAGGGTTACGGGCCTCAGCGGCGGCGAGACCGACAAGCTCGGTACCGCTGAAGGAGAAAGCTGCGGTGACGAAGACACTGCAGAAGCCCCGGAAGCCGTACTTGAAGGCGCCAGGGTTGTACCACAGGCGGGCACCCCAGTATTCCGAGTAGCGGCCATCAGAGGGACCACCACCACAGACCAAGATCAAAGCGATGACCATGAAGATGACGGTGGCGGTGAGCTTAAGGGTTGCAGCAACGAACTCCTCCTCGGCATAACCGATACCACCAAAGATGTTCAGCAGGACGATAGCGACCAGGAAGACCGTCACCCAGACGCCTAGAGAGAGAACAGTTAGCTTTATAGATAGCAAGTAGCAGCAGTAGTAGATTGTAACTTACCGACACTGATGTCTCTGTTCCAGTATTGTACGGTGAAACCACAGACTGTCAGCTCGAGAGGGAGCACAACGGCCCATTGTAAGACGTAGTTCCAGCCCATGGCGAAACCCCAGGACGGATCGATGAAGCGGGTAGACAGGGTGTAGAAACCGCCGGAGACAGGATACATGATGGCGAGTTCACCGAGGGCATAGACGGTGTTGAACAGCATGACACCACAGATGAGGAAGCAGATAAATAAGGAACCAGGCCCGCCAGTGGCCAGGGCGCTGCCGGAACCGACGAAGAAGCCAGCGCCGATGGAACCGCCGATGGCGATCATGTTCAGATGGCGGCCCTTCATCGTGCGCTCCAGCTCAAAGGAACCGCCGTCCTCGCGGCGACCGAAGGAGCGACCGCTGAGGCCCATCCGCGTCCAGAAATCCTCCTTGTCGCGCCAGAAGCCCTCCTGGCTCTCCTGGGCGCCTTCGGCGACATCGTAATGCGGAGGAGGTTTGCCTTCGACCACTCCCGGGTCGGCCATGACAGCCTGACCGTTCTCCTCTTTGGACATGATAGGTATTTGAGTACCCAACGTACTCGGTACAGCGATTCAATTAAAAGAAAAACGGGAAGCGAAGGGGGTGGGCCAGACACGGCTGGGATTTCCACCGAGGAAGGTCGGGGAGAGGGAAGGAATTGAAAGATGGAAGAGAAGAAAAGAAGAGAGAAAAAAAAAAATGGGAAACCCCAAGAATAAAAAGAAGCCGATCAACGAGGCTCAGACAGCTCGGACAGCTCAGACATGGGTGCGCGGTTTATTCTGCGTATTGGGGGAGGCAAAGCGGGGAGACGTTGCGCCCGGCAGGGGTGACAGTCGATGAGGAGGAAGTGATAGGTGGAGGGAGTTACTGAACACATTCACATTAGATAATTATCAAGGGAAATCTCTGGATAGACAGCGCCATGGTTCCTGTCCACTGTGGATCGATCAGCTGGGTGATTACGGAGTACCTCTACCTCTACCTCTACCTCTACCTCTACCTCTACCTACTGTAACCTACTAGTTACATACTAGGTACTCCGTATGTAGGTACCTGGGTACCTAGTAGGTACTACCTAGGTAATACTCCGTACACATACAGATAGCCGGAGCTCCGTATAGGGTCACATTTGAACCCTGTCAGGAGGTCATTGCCCAGGCTTCCTTGAGGAAAAATCAAGCCTCATTAGCTGACGGCGCGTTGGTGACCTGACGGGAGGCGTGTAAATCCTGCGCATGGGGAAAATCTTACCATGGTTTAGTTGGTGAATTAGGTGGTTACGACAGAATCAAACACCCCCTATTGGAACTCTTACAGGGGAGATAAGAGGTGGCCAATAATCAATGGGATCAGGCTCTATCAGTGGCACGGAGTATCCGTTAGTGTTTTTTTTACCGTAGATGTACATCAGGTATGATTCTGGAAAATCCATGCTAGTTTTGAGTAGCTCATTAATCTGCTTACTACGTACATACAGGGATAAATTATAATTATCAATCTGAACTACATATACTACACCTTGTCTGGATACAATGTAGGTAGCCTAGGTATGAACCATAGTATCCTACATAGGTAACGGACTGTGGAGTGCGGGGAAGACCCAGTGTCTTACTTGGACTAAAGTAAAGTTCGGAGGACGCCGTAAATGCTAATCCAGTGGCTGGGAGCGGTTTAGATGGGACAAGCAAAGTAAGCAACACTAACCAACTAATTAGGGTGAGCTTACTTGGCCTTACAAGTTACTACATAGTTATGTAGTAGTTACTAGTAAGTCAGTTAATAGTACATACTACATACACTCTCTATGTAGTATATAACTAGTACTAGTTACTACCTGAGATCTCTCTAACTAGCCACCTGTGACCTACCCAGGCTGAGGGCCTGAGGCTCTCAGGCTACCCCTAATAATCACATGATGCTGTCACATGACATTGGCCCATATACATTCTTCTACTACTAACTAATATATTTATACCCACTAAGATAAGAAGCCGCAGCTCGATAGCCACTATTATAGGAATTAGTCACGCCCATGGCTAATGGTCCATCTTATCTAGTACTCGTACTTAATCTCGCGCTTCAGGGCCCAGCCAGGTCTGCTTGGCAGCTTTCGTGGCGGTGGGAAGATCCCTCCCGTTCGGATGCATGTCAACCCTTCAGAGGCAGACTAACAATACGCCTCGTCGCCTTTTCTGTACGTGTAAGCCACGCCAAGTAAATGTGAGACCACGAGGCGCTTTCGGGCGCACATCATGCCAGGACTACAAGGGTCTGTCGATACGGACGGAGTATATCAAAAGTTTAAAGTATAAGATATTATATATCATAATTACATATAATAATTATCATAAGAATATACCGCCTCCTTAATATAAGGCTGTGAATGTCATCTTATTAAAGTTGACTTTACAGTATTGGATTACGTATAGATACTAGGAGGTAGTTAGAATTCTATGCAAAATTCTATGTGATGCTATTTTTTAATTTACTCTTCACTGCGCAGCAAAGCCGGATCATCCACCCTGTACTGCTTCATCCGGCTGTATGCCACACTATCCAAGACAAAATCCGCCTTGTTCGGCATCTTCAATCCGTCTGCGGCATACCGCTGCAAGGCCACCACGCTCTGGCCGTCCCTGAGCAGCCATGGATCTCTCGTATCGGCCTGCCACTTCTCCAGATCGTTCCTCATCCGTACGAGGATCGTCTGGTGTGCTTCGCTCGCCACCAGATTGTTCACCTCCTGGGCGTCGGTCTCGAGATCGTACAGTTCTTCACGTGGGCGCCGGACGTACTGTCTAAGCGATCGAGAACCAACCATGACATCATCGTCGGTATCATTTTCATTGTCATTCTTCAGATGGTTCCGACGGATCCCTTCCAGAGTCAAACTGGCGTATAAATCGGAGGCAAAAGGAAAATCCAATTGCCACGCGATGTTCCGATGATATTTGAACCGTCTATTCCGGAGAAAGCGTGTCGGCCAGTAATTCGCCACTTCATGGAAAGTATGCGATCCGTATACTTGGTGCTGCCAGTGTTGTTCGTCTAGAACATCTTCACGGTTGACGATCGATAGGAACGATCTCCCCAGCCGGCGAGGAGGAGGCGGCGGTTGTGTCTCTATCGTATAGAATGCAGAATGGCCGTCAGCAGGAACAGAAAAACCGGCCTTTTCACCCGCCCAGTCGAGAAAGGTTGGCAGGATGTCAATATACGAGATCATGTTGGGGTTATGGATGCCTTGGGAAGAACCCGGCACTCGCATGATGAACGGTAACTGGATCCCTGCCTCGTATAGAGTTGTTTTGGAGTTGATAAAGGGAGGCCCGTTATCACTGCACAGCACCACCAATGTTGATTCATCCAATCCTCGACGGTGTACAGCATCCAGAATCAATCCCACCCCGTAATCCAGCCGAGCAATTGCTTTGTAGTATTCCACATACTCGATGCGCGTCTCTGCCACGTCCGTCAACCAGGGCGGGATTTCCACCTCGTCCGGCTTGATCTCCGGGGGGATAAACGTATCGTTGCATGTCTCCGAGTTCCCGAACTCGCCTCGAGTCGTGATGTCTCGATGCGGATCGATAAACCCAACAGTCAGGAAGAAGGGCCGTTTCGTCTCGGAAGCGTGGTCCAGAAAAGCCTCGGCCCGTTCAGCCACCCAGGCCACATTCCGGCTCCCACTCTCCTCCCTCACTTCCCAGGGAAACACTTGTCCAGGCCCAACGTGAACCTTGCCGATAATCCCCGTCTGGTATCCGAGGGCGTTGAACAGTTTTGGCCCGGTCTGGATATGCTCAAAGGTCTGGAAGTGGGCATTCCCCCCGGCTAAACCGTACTGGCCGGTTTCATGCGGGTGTAGCCCGGTGTACATCACAGTGCGGCTGGCGCTGCATGATGCCGTGCTGGTGAAGGCTTGGTCGAAGGTGACGCTCTGCGATATAAATTGGTCCATGTGGGGGGTGGAAAGCCCTTTGGTCCCGTACGAGCTGAGACATTTGCCGAGATCATCAGCAATAAGGAACAGGATATTCTTGCTCATGTTCTTTGATTCCATGGTGGTACCTGGTTGGTAGGAAACTCTGCAATACTCAGGACTAGAAGCAGATGTTGAGCAAAGACAGGTGGGGTAAGCGAGGTAGAGTGCTTTAAGCTATTATTGCGTGCTCTAGACAAGGGATAACCATGATTCAGCCAGTGAACGTAAAGCCAAGATGGTCAATAACGCCTAAAAACAGTCAAAACTGCATATACCTGATAAGTGTGTATATTGACTCCTATTGTAATATTGCAATGCTCTATCCTTCAGTTTTCCATGGCAGCTGGACATATGCTTAATTGAAGGTGTAAGAAACTATAGGACAAAGACACGACCCTATAGACTAGCTTCTAGGTAGCTGGTAGATCTGTATTATTAATAATGATAGCCCCCGGTGCACACTTGATTGCATCCCAGTCTCGCATTTTTCGATCGATGGAGGCACCCATTCCGAGGCGTTCAGCCTTTCTGCAAGCCGAAAATGGCACTCTAGAGGCGACGGGTCAGGTTGACGGATGTCACCAGCGTCAAGGCAGTCGGAGAATGTGGCGTATGTCTTGATGAAGTAGGTATGAGCAGTCTTCTGGAGTTCACTGTGATGGTGGAAGCAATCAATCCAACATTCTGTCGCTTGGTATGAGGGGACGCGGTGACTGATGGGGTTCGGCTTGCTGCTCTCGCTGCTAATTGGTGAGTGGTGTCTTCACTAATATATACTGTTCCAAGGACACTCACTCGGCAGTAACAAAGAGGTAAGGAGGTTACTATAAACCCCACAAACTCCCTTCCAGCGATTAGGGAGGCATTAGAAATGCCATAAAGCAAGTTTCTCTTCGCTTTTGCGACAGGCAGGCTGGTAGTGGTCAAGCCTCTGCGGGGCTCTGCGTCTGAGGTCAGTCCTTGGTTCTGGGCCAACTTGGGTTAAGACAGTAGAGATGCCACTGACAACTGACATCTTGCGATTGACGGGCTGGACGGCTGGGAAAAGTTGAGGTTCTTCGCTTGGGGCGCTCGGAGGATGTCCCTGGAGTCAACGTGACCTGCGACTGGGCGAGGGCTGGTCTGGCGGGAGGCCAGCATGTTTTGGTTTGCCTTTGCAGCTGGCGATTGTAGCATTGGTTCCTTTCAACAGTGATTAATCACTAACGTTGGAGATGATCGCGAGGAGAGAGAGATGAAAAGCAGGCGACAGTTCCCAGTTCAGGCAGAAACATCATATCAGTATGGAGTACTCTATTCTTTATTTCTACGTACCATATAATAATAATGATAATAATGATAATAATGATAATAAGAATAATAAGAATAATAGGAATACTACCTGCCTATTTTATATCCTGCTCATTCTGCTGTTAAAGTTGAGGGTCAGAGCTCAAAGAGGGCTCCTGCCTAAAGCAGTTTAGCCGAAAATACCAGATTAGATAAGCAAAGAATATCTCGGGACGGAATATTGTGCCTCCGATATGACGCAGTGTTGCCTAAGAGGGAAATATGAGAAAAACGCGTCACTGAAGCCGATGAGCTTCTAGCAGGTTGCGATTTATTATATCTTGTATATGACACATCATGTTTGGATATTCATCTCAGAAGCACTGCTAGGCCAGAGAACTTCCAATTTGCAGAAGAAAAGTCTTCTTTGACCCTTGGATTGACCCTTACCAGACGCGTGTTTTAGGACCATTTCTCACCAGCGATGATATGTACAGAATTCCCGCGGCATAATTAACCCGCCCTGAATATATATATATACTATCCCTCGATGAATTTTTCTCTATCCCTCCGATATGGTGCGTCGTTTGCAGCGCGCCCGTCCAGGCCGGGGCGGCGGAACGCGTCGCTCGCAACCCAGACGAGGACATGACGACAATGAGATCCCAGAGGCTTACTTGGAGATGCTTGTGGAGGCGGAATCTCGAGATTCAACTTCTCTAGAAACAGATCGGCCCATCAAACGGAGGAAAGTGGGCGAGCGTGTGAGACCGGCCGCCTTGACCGCACCATTATTAGATGACACCCCTACGACGAATGCTCAAATTGTATCTCTGCCGGACGAATCGGGCTCGGATGATGAAACTAGACAGGTTCAAACTGCTTACGATTCTACGGCGTCTGAGGAGGACTCGGACGAAGAGGAGATGGACTGGGAAGAGGTTGACATCCAACAAGCACCAATTCCAGTCGCCGCCTCTTCAGATGAGTACTTCCAGCCGGCAGGGAGTGGCAGGACCGGCGATGAATCCCTTCAGATCACGCTGGAAAAGCCATCAACCGCTAGGAAAGCTGCTGTCCCCAGACGGAGGCCACTTTCTGCGGCAGAGAAGAAGCTACGCCTGGAAATCCACAAAGTCCACCTGCTGTGTCTTCTGAGCCATGTCAATCGTCGAAATATCTGGTGCAATGATGAAGAAGTTCAGGTGTGTTTTCCTTCTTTCTTCCTTGGAAGTTTGATCCATATGTCCTGATACACTACAGGGTTTCTTGAAACAAATGCTCCCAAAGCAGATAATTTCCTTGTTGAACCCTCCAGAGAATCGCCCGCAGCCTTCAAGATCTGCCGTCTTCATCGATGGTCTTAACCAGGCTGCTGATGTCTTTTCAAAGAGATTCCGAAAGACAATGCCCGGTCTGAAAAGACCCCATTGGCAGGATGAGCCCGAGGCTGTACAGGATAGAGCGGTACGCAAGGGACATTTTTCTTTTAAGACCTGAATATCATTGTCTGACAGCCTCTTCCTGAGTCTAGAAATCAATCATGTCCGATGCAGAAGTCTTTCTCTCGAGGGATGACTTCCGCAAACAAGCAAAATCTTTACGAGGCTCGCGGGACTTTGGAGCACAGTTATTCTGTGCCCTGCTGCGTTCTGTAGCGGTAGAAGCCAGGCTGGTCTGCTCATTACAGCCATTGACATTTTCCGGTGCCATCAAGAATACGACGACGCCCAAGAAACAGCGGTCTTCATATATAGTCATTTCCTCCGATGAAAGCCATGAAACTTCCTCATCCGAGAAACAATCACCATTGCCGACAAGACGCCTGGGTCGTCCGCAGTTTACCTCGAAGCGGCCTTTGCAGGCTTCATCTCGGCTGGGTAAGTTAGAGATCTGATCTTTTTTTTTGGCTGTAATCTGATCGATCAGATCGCCCTCCCCGCTTATCAGAATCTTCCTACCCTGTCTTCTGGGTGGAGGCGTTCAATGAAGTGGTACAGAAATGGATTCCCATCGATCCACTGGTGACGATGTCTCTTGCAAAACCTTCAAAATTCGAACCCCCGGCCAGTGATCCGCACAATCAGATGAGCTACGTCGTTGCGTTTGAAGATGACGGCTCAGCCCGTGACGTGACGAGACGGTACGCGAAAGCATTCAACGCCAAGACGCGCAAGCTCAGAGTGGAATCTACGAGAAACGGGGAGATGTGGTGGACACGCACGTTACGAGCGTTCGAGAAACCATTCCTAGAAGACCGCGACGAGATAGAAGTGAGCGAACTGACTGCCAGAACCGCGGCGGAACCTATGCCTCGCAACGTCCAAGATTTCAAAGACCACCCGGTCTATGCCCTCGACCGACATCTACGACGAAACCAGGTCGTTCATCCGAAACGGGTGATTGGTCAGGTTAGTTTAGGTAAATCTGGGATGAAGAACGAAGTCCTGGAACCCGTTTACCGGCGCTCAGATGTCCATAACCTCCGGAGCGCGGATGGATGGTACCGTCTGGGCCGAGACATCAAGTTAGGCGAGCAGGCCTTGAAACGGGTACGGCCCAGCCGGAACAGGGTTGCTGAAACCACGGACGGTGAGGGTGGTGACGATCCGGTCGAGATGACGCCACTCTATGCATCATTCCAAACGGAGGTTTATCAACCCCCACCGGTGATCAAGGGTCGGATCCCGAAAAATGGGTACGGAAATTTGGACGTCTATGTGCCTAGCATGGTTCCCCCTGGTGGAGTCCATGTAAAACATCTCGAAGCGAGACAAGCGGCCAGAATCCTGGGGATCGACTACGCGGACGCCGTGACTGGCTTTAATTTCAAAGGGCGCCACGGAACAGCCGTCTTTGAGGGAGTAGTCATCGCAGCAGAGTACCTTGAAGCCGTCCAGGAGGTGCTCAGAGGTCTCGAGCATGAAAGAGTCCACGCTGAGCTCGAGTTGAGGTCTGCTGCAGCGCTTCAAATGTGGAAGCACCTCTTACTCCGCCTACGAATTGCGGAGAGGGTAAAGGGGTATGCCGTCGAAGGTGAAGACGAAGAAAACATCAGTGATGCTGTGGATGAAGCCGGTGCCGAGGAAGATGCAGATGAGGATGTTGAGGTAGCCGGCGGGGGATTTCTACTGGAATCTCATATTGAAGAGGCATCTGGTGGAGGTTTCCTACCGGAACCCCTTGACCGTGACAGCGGCGGTGTTTTATCGAGTGGACTAGTCCATGAAACGCAGTCTTCCCGACATAGCCACCCTCCGGACGAAGACGAGGATGATTTTGGAGGAGGTTTCATTCCAGAAGACGAATCTGTGCAGTCGGCTTCAATCATTCAGCCTCTACCGCCCATCCCTCCGCAGTCCACACTTCGCAGGGAACAAGCGGACAACCAACCGCGCTATTCCCTTGTTGTGGTTCCCAACGAGCAACCGAACCACTCCAGCGGGTCTGAACTCCACCACGCAAAGCCCAGCACTCCCTCTGTTGAAAGCCCTGACCCTGGCCCACAGGTCGACCCGCCTACGAGGGACACGGTCGACGGGTCCTCTGAAGTGCCCATCGTTGTCAGCTCGTCGGTCGGGGGTGACTCCAAGTCTGTAAGTCTAGAGGTTGTATCTCGCAGCCCACCAGGAATGCACTCGCCGGTCGACGATGTCGAAGAACCCGGCAGCCAGGTGGACGAGGTGTCTTTGCTCTCGGAGGACCCGGACGATGAAGACGCCATTCCTGAATGGCTGATGTCTGACTGAAATATGATTTTCTCTGGGTCATGTCTGTAAATAGCATTGAGTTACCAGCCTGTAGTTACCAGCTACTTTGGTACTCCGTAGGTATCGATTTCAACTGCTGCCTGAAGCTTTGGCTGTATCTGTAATAGGCAAAATGTACACGCACGGACCACACTCGCTCGAAACGCGTCGTTGACGCGACTTTCTCCGGTTGGCGCTTGCCTCGACGTCACTTCAGATTCGTCGTATCGATGCTTTCCTTTCTCTAATTCACAGTCTGAAATGTACTCTTCCCGTTGGCAATGACAAGGCGTGGTCGAAGCAGCCTAGGCGCCAATTTTCAAAATCCCGATTACTCGCACACGCCGGACAAGGGGCTTTCGACGTCGACGAAGACGCCGGTTTTAAGAAGAAAAACTAGCAGCCCCTTTCCTTCTCTGTCGACGACAAAATCAAGGAAGAAGACCACCGGTGACAGTTTGCCCAGCGGACCCCGGCAGTCTACTTTGACACAGATAGATTTCGTGACGAGAACCCAGGGTTCGGAATCGGACGATGGCGGGTTGGATTATATCCAAGAAGATCAGAAACTTACAAAGAACGGAGGGAACTCCAAGGAAGTGATTACAATCGAAGACAGCTCGCAGAATGACCCTGATTACCAGCCGCTGCCTCCGCCGCGAACACGACAGGTCCGGAATGTCCACTTTGAGCAGGCTGATGTGGATGACGATCTAGATGATCCGACTCCGAAACGACGGAGGGTGTCCACCCCGAGCGAGAAAAGGGCGAAAAAGAAGAATACCCCGCCAACAGGAAATGGCAAAAATAGGAGCATGAAGAAGGGGAAAGATGGCAAGAAAGAGAAGACTCTGACGCAGATCGGTTACGTGCGGCGTTACCTTCCTGTTGAATCCGATGATCTGGACCTAGATTATACGTCCTATACTCCTTATGATCGAGACACTAAGAAGGAACATAATGGTACACCTAAGGAGATTATGAAGGTGGAGCAGAAGGGTTCCGAAATTGAAGGGGCTATGAAGCCGTTTGGGAAGGCACTTGTTACAGCAAGCATGTCGACTGCAACAGCGACTAGCAGCCCTGTTACCCCACGAAAGTCACGGAAGTTTGAAATTCCCTCTTCCCAGTCGCCGGATAGCCCTGGGTTTGCGATGATTGCAGCATCCCAGCGTCAATGTGCAGGAGGTTCTCCGCTCAAAAATGTCTCCCCCGACCTGCTATGTCAGAGGTCGGAAGAAGGCTCCAGATTTCAACGGGTATTGAAGGAAGAGTCGCTGACACCTACACGTCCTCCCCTCCTTGTCGGCGAAAGTACTATCTCTGATTCTTCTATGCTATCCAATTCTCCAATAGCAAATACGCATGCAGTCAAAGATGCCAAGATCCAGGCGAATGATCCGAAGGGATCGCATCAGAGAGATTTGGCCATCCATGAAAACATACCGGCAGAAGAGAAGAACCAGGAGCGTGTCTCACACCGAGCGTTTGAGAAGACAGTGGTATATGAAACCGATGCCGAAAGCGAATATGAGGATCTCGATGGTGAAATGACGAGTACTGCTGGATCGTCTCCGAAACAAACTGTGAATAGCCAACAAAGACGTCTCTCAGATAACGAACAGGATTCTTCGGCTGAAGATGATTTACCTCTGCCGCTCATGCATTCCGAGCTGGACCTAGATGAGACTGTTCTTCCTCCTTCCGAAGCTACCCTCTCATCTGACGCATCGGTTTACTACCGAAGACTGCAACCGGCTACCCAATACCCACTCGAACCGATCCCCATGATGAATACACAGCAACTCGCCGAACTTTTTCCGCGCGAAAGAGGAGGTCCGTCGACGTCCTTGAATGACTTTACTTTGGTGGCAATGGCAAACCCATCGACTACTCTACACCCCCAGGTCGGAAGCCCTGCTCAGAGCCAACTGATATCTCAACCCGAGACACAAAGCCAGGACATGCAGAATCTAGACGCCGAAGTCGTCCCGGAATCTTCGCCTCTCAGACACGAAATACGCCACCCGGCTCCCAGCGGATCATCCCAAGCCTATCGCCAGTCGGTTATTCAGGTAGAATCCTCGCAACCAGCCGATAGACTGAAAAGACGTGAAACCGCGCAGGGTCGACCCTACCGACCGCTCTTCTCCAAAAGTCAATTGCTCTCTTCTAGTGTTATGGAGAGTATCCCCATGCCGCAGTTCATACTTGGCAGTCAAGACAGTGTCGGCGAGCCTTACAGTATGGATGATAAAGAAGGCCCTAGCGAGAACTGACGTGTACTCCGCATTCGTTGTTTTTTTGTTTCGTCGAATGACAATCTGGGTAAGGGTGACTGATGAGAAATACTGACGAGATGAGAAATGATTTCTGCTATTATAAATATATTATAAACAATACTTTCCATGTATATAATAATAACCAAACAAACAAATTCTGCCACTGAAACCCAGTTCAAGTTGCAACTTCCAACCCTTTTCTCATCCGTCCAAGGAGCAAGGCGGGGGCGTTCGGGCCGCTGTAGCTCCGGCGATGATCCACGAGCTGGAATGATTAAGTCGATCTCACCACTTCCACTTATCTGTGACGACTGCCCTGTAGTCGAGAATCGACCTTTCCCATTCACTCCACGCAGCTAGCCCTGATTCTGAGGCGACAGACGTCGTCATGGATGTCGCCTATGACCACATCCAGGAGGAGATCCTGACTTCGCAGGGAGACGCCGATAACAACAATAATAACAATGCTAGTACCAACCAACGACAGAACCTTGACCTGAACGCCGAATTCCAGGAAACTTTCCGTGCATTTTCTGCGAGTCCATGGGGAACACGGCTCGGGGGTTTTTGGAATAATGTCCGCAAGCAAGGAGAGAGCTACTACGAGGGGGCTCGACAGGAATACGCCGCCGCGAGCGAAGAGGCCGTCAAGGGCTTCACCGACCTCCGGGAGAGTCTTGTCGGGCGCACGAGGGGGCTTTCTTTGAGCACAGCATTCACGGCGGGGAATTCCCCGGAGGGCGATGAGACAGAGGGGGACAAGGATGGGGCCGTGACGCCTACCTCCAAGGAGGCACCGGATGGACAACAACAACAACAGCAGCAGCAACAGGAGGAGGAGGAGCCCCGCCAGAGTGGGGAAGGATTCATCTCTCGGTTTAAGACCGAGGCTGCTCGGCGACTCAAAGAAATCGAGAAGGCAGAGGAGGCCGCTGACGAGGCTATTCTGCGCTTTGGCATGAATGTGGTGCAGAAGATGCGTGAAGCGGTGAGCATCGTCCCGCCGGGCGACGAAGAGTCCTCCAAGCTGCTCTTTGAGAGCAAGGATGCGGAAGGCAAGAGGGTTATCCACGCCACGCGCTTCGAAGCCCAGCTGCACGTCATCCACTCGAATCCGGAGAGTTTCTCCAAGGACCCGGTCAGCGACCAGTGGGCCAAGTTTAGAGAGGATTTCAACATTGATAGCAAGACTAGCGCCATCGCGGCTGACTTGGAAACATACCCAGAACTTCGGGAGGCCATGGAGAAGCTAGTGCCGGAGACGGTCGAGTATGCCGATTTCTGGACCCGGTACTATTTCCTTCGTCTGGTTATTGAAACGGAAGAGAAAAAGCGCAAGGAGCTGTTGAAAGGTTTGTCGATGACACCACCAAACTACAGCACTCTTTTCTTCTTCCTTTGATCCCTATGACTAACCATTTCTAGGCGCGAACGTGGACGAGGAGGAAGAAGTCGGCTGGGACGATGATACCGACTCGGAGTCTGACTCGGGATCCGATTCCCCCTCTACCCCCCAGGTCAAGTCTAGCAAGTCTCTCGCCCCCGCTGCTGCTGTGTCGGAGAAAGACACTTTGAAGCCCGGCGAGCCTCGCCGGTCTAACGACCAGCAGTCGCAACCTGATAGCGAATCAAGCTATGATCTGGTCAGCGGAACTGCGAGCCGGGCACCCGAAAGTCCTAAGGAGAAGACCGCAGCCACCGACGCCAAGGCCGATGAAAGTGACGAGGACTGGGAGTGATATGCCTGTGAAACCCTTTTATCTCTTCTTCCTCGATGCTGTTGGTTTGTTATTTCTGATTAAAACCACGACCCACCCCTCGCCCACCTTTATGCGATGCTCTCAGCCCACTGGTTGTTCTGTCGCATCGAGACGAATCATGGATCTATGCAGTACTTTCCTTTCAGATAGGCGTACTTCGGCTTTTGGCGTTGATCGGTCATTCATCACTCTCATCAATTTACTCTCCGTCCAGTACTGTTTTTTTTCTTTTTTTCAGCGATGATATTCAGGGCGAGGAAGCTGTCTTCTATACGGTGATTTTATAGCCTAGCAAATTCAAGTTTCTAGTCCTTTTCCCTAATGGATCATGGACGAACTCCCTCTTTCTGTGAGTAGCTAGCTGTGTTTGGTCTGTATGGTCGATAAAATGTCAAGGTGTCATTGCCAACCTTAGGCATGAAACTACGCCTAATCTGCAAGAAACGATTCATCAAAACTTACAACTGCAACAACCAAGGACTTGGTAAATCTAAGCCTCTATCACAATCATTAAAAGGCTTGGCTTTGGACATGAAGCCTCCCAGCGCTTTTAAGCTATATATAAAGTAAGTAATGGCCAGGCAACCTCATATTTTGCACCTTAACTGGGTTAGTTTACTTTGCACGAGGACTCAAAGCTGTTCAAATGCTTCGGTGCAGACGAAACCACGAAGATAGATCCTGACACTGCTTGAGTTAGGATACGTCCACAGATTCAATCACTTATTACCAAGTCGGCGTCAAATGCCGAACTCTTACGCAATGGAGCGAGGAATGATTGCACGGCAGTTGGCAACCAAAACAGCAACGACCTCTTTCGCTTTACTCGGGGGCGATTTCTTTCAGATGAGTCCCGTCATCTTTCTAAGAGATATGTTCAATTTGAAATCGATGAGCTTGCTCGATTAGCTGTTCGTGCTGCCGAAACTGCAAGTCAAGGGTCGCGAAGATGCGTCAACACCGAGAAACTGCCGGACGGAATGCATAACAAAGTTGTTCGGTTTACGATGGATGACGGTTCACAAATTGTGGGCAAAGTACCTAATCCTAATGCTGGCAAAGCGAATTTTACCACGGCCTCAGAAGTCGCTACCATGGATTTTGTATGATACCTCAGTCTCTAATTATTTCCCCAAGGTTACCATGCTGATTCCTGGCAGCTGCGAAACGTTATGAAGATACCCATACCGAATGTTCTGGCTTGGAGCTCTACATCTGAAAATGAAGTGAGGGCTGAATAAATTCTAATGGAAAATATGCGCGGTGTTCAACTGAGCAAGTTATGGGATAAACTTGAAGTTAATGTGAAGTTTAAGGTACTCCGAAATATTGCCTTCTACCAAGAGGCTTGGTTACATACCACTTTCTCGCATTATGGGAGTCTGTATTACAAGAACGATGTCGGACTGTCGACGCCTAGCGTCGAATATACCGATAAAGCAGGAGTCACCATCGTGGATGACCGTTTCACAATTGGTCCATCGGTGAGCAGGCAAAATACCGATGATGGCAGACTTGAAATGGACTTTGACAGAGGTCCATGTAATCCTTCTCTGGATTACATTCCAGCTATTCCTTTATTCTGACTTCTTCTCGCAGGGACTACCGCAGCGGACTATGAACGTGCTACAGGGTTGAGGGAGATATATTGTACTGAAAATATGCCGAAGCTCCCTAGGTCCCCAATTGCCCTTCACTATTCTGGAACATACCAACCTTCTCGAGAGTCGAAGATTCTCGCGATAGAAAGTTATCTCAAACTTTTGAGATATCTTCTGCCTGAAGTGTCTATCCAGACCTCTCATATCTGGCACTGTGACTTGCATGCGGAGAATATCTTTGTCAATCCGAGCAACCTGTCAGAAATATATGGAATTATCGACTGGCAATCCACTGAATTAGCGCCATTATACGATCATCCTATTGAGCCCTACATCCTCGAATACGATGGCCCGCCTCTCGATGGCCTGCTGGACCGCCCAAAACTCGCCGACATCCGTTCACTCTTTCAAGGTGATCCCGAGCCGCTGGCCGAACGCAAAGCTACCTCACTGTACACTAAAATGTCACTAGTGTCATTGTACAGACACTTGGTGCATAAGAAAATGCCGCTGCTATTCAAGGCTCTCGAGTTTCGTGAAACGCTTTGCTTCCAGTTGCTTCTTTTTACTCGAAACCTCCTTGTTGATGGCGAGGCAACTTACTTGGCTTTATTGGCAGATCAGCAGCAAAACAACTGGAAAGATATCCCAAAACTGAATCACACTGACGAGAAGTTCCCACTTGTTTTTTCAGCAGAGATGCTCCGCCAGATCGAAAGGGATCACATAGGTGCTACCTCTTCGATGGAATTGATGCGAGAGATCCAGGAGATGATAGGACCTAAATACTTCTATGCCCGCGGCGTGGTGACCCATGATGAATACAACGAGGTCAGTCAGATTATACCCCGAGCTAAGAAAGAGTTTATTCGCAAATATGCTCGCGATGAAGGTGAAATTGCAGAATTGGAGAGCGCTTGGCCATTCGATTGATCGACACATGGAAAGCATTTCGAGTGGTTTTCAGCTTGAAAGTTATCAATACGAGTATTAGACTTTAGTTAATCATGGAACATATTAAATGATATCAAGGGCAATTCATAGATCTTCCATTAAGGAGGAGCAATGCCGATGTATAGATGTCTATATCATCCAGTTTAACTCAAAATGGCTTCTGACATTCTTCTAACACCGACATACACTAGACGAAGATGTACCATAACACTTGCTATGGTTTACAAAGTTACAGAACAACTTTGTATGCTGACCATAATGAGTAGTAGCTTCGCCACCCTGAGTCTCGGTGCTAGACTACTCCCGGTCACGATCCTTGCCAGCTAGCGGCGTGGATCGGCGAGAAGATTGCAAGGCTCTTTTTGAGGCCTCTGGAGGCATACTCGGAGATTTCTCTTGAGGAGCTGACGGGGATTCTGGAGTGTTGGCCCGGGACCGAATTTGAAAGAGCCTGGTCCGATCACTTGGCGAAAATGCGTAATCCTCTATCGTGTCGCGCGAGTAGCTCACCGGAGTACCTCCTCTGTATTGATAATCTTCACCTCTCCGCTTGACGGGGCTTTCGTCGTACGGATCCCAGCCTACGCGGCGTCTGGCTTCTGTACGGAGACGCTGACGATGCTGTTCATCCCCACCCGCGCCAGTGGTGGAAGATTCTTCGAGGAAGAAGTTGAGAAGTTCGTCGCTGATGGAGAGGTGGGATTGCTGTTGGAATTGTTGGAGAGACATCAGCCGGAGAAGCATCTCAAGCAGAGAAAGGGACGTGCGAATGTTGTTGAAGAGTGGGTTGGTCAGCGTTGTCGCAGCTTGTCGTGAAGCCGATGCGGATTCTGAAGGTTTGTTTTCATAGGTTTGAACAGGTGCTCTACGACGTCCTTTCAGGGAGAGTCGGGCCATCTGAGCGGAATCCACGGCACCCGCTTCCGTTGGTTGTATAGGTTCACCCTCCGACTCAGTATCTGAATCTTCCTCCTCATTGTATACTTCAAACGCAATCCACTCAGGATCTAGACCCGACGGGAGTCTCCATTCTTCAGGAATGGAGCTCTCATGGAATGATGGAAGTTCTTCATCCCTTCCTGTGGATTTTATATTCAACTGAGCATCCAGTTGAGCTTGGAGCTCGTCCGTCTCTTCGTCTTCATCGCCGTTTGTATGAGATATATCTTCTTCAGGATCCAGATATCCATTTTCATCACGTTCAATAATGCGCCGTGGGGGAACGGCGTTGATGTCTCTCTTGAGGAGCAAGACTGGGTTATTCGTCTCGCCCTCAGTGCTGATGTTGAGGATTCGACCGGTATCAGCATAGAATATCTTGGAAATTTGGTGAATGGGAAGTATCTCTCGCACGCCGGCAAGCTCAACTCCTTCATAGTGTTGTGGCTGCGGGTTAGGAGCTTCGAAGGAGTGCACTCGTCCGTCGTCTAGATCCTCGATGATCAGAATTTGGTAGGCAAACTCATCAACCCTAGCTTCTGCCAGGATTCGGTCATCAGACACTTCATGCCCGCGATGAGAAAATGCCAAATCCATTGGCACTCTCCGGAGCTTTAAGCGTGCTTTGTGAATTACTTCTTTCCAAGTTGCCTCTCGGACACTTTCCTCATCGTGGGGCCGAACGTGGCCAGCGAAGAGCATGTACATTGAAAGCGTGAAGGTAGGACCAACTTGTATCGCCTGTGACGGGGTGATGGAATACTGAGTATCCCCTGTAGTCAGGAATGTGCTGGCCTGCAGCAGGCGAGATGGCGAGACTGTAGAGGGAAGGTTTGTGGACAGTTTAGCACCGGAAGTAGTGATTGCAAGGTTCATGAGGGGCACTGCGTCTTCGATACGATCCAAAAGTCTCCTTATGTCCTTGATAATGAGTTTGATTTCCAAATCATGTTTGGCTTGGTCTTTGGACTTTGCCCCTCTTCGAACCAATTCCTCAGCTGCTGCTGCCTTTGCCAGCCGTTGTCCTAGTGCTTGAATGTCCCATCTCAACGCTTTGGTGAGAGTCACGGCAGATTCCAACGAAGTATTTCCACGCGCAGCACTGAAGTGAGGTTAAAAGTGTTATCTTGACAGTTTTGTGAGAACTTCTCAGGATCTTACATCAATTCGATCATGTCGATAGCGGGTGAAATGACCTATCTCTAACTTAGCAGGCGACCTATAGCTAATCATTTGGTAGACCCTACATGAATCTTGCTTTCTAAACGGCGTTGGAGCAGGAGGAGCTCATCTCGATCCTCGCCACCCACATTCTTTCCAAGATGTCAGCTTATATATATCAAGTCGAAAGCTCTGACAACCCTACTTTGAGCAAGCGAGACGATTGACGAATTGCATAACTGGCTGTGATGGCGATCCCCGAGCTATTTCACAAGTAATTAGACTCTTCGTCGTCTCTTAGCCAGTGGTTGGCTTACCGAATGGCATAGTTCATTGCCTGCTGGGTGAGCTAGGAGTGATGTCAGCATACAATGTCCGAAATCACGACGTAACCACCTTATCCCAACCCACCCTTGTGAGAAAAGCATCCATCTTTCAAGAATAGGGCCTTATCCTGGCCATTCCAGAGCTAGAGCACGTTTCGTAGTTGCAAAATACCAGAGGTATTCAAAGAATACTAGAAGTCCAGAACAGATAGGCTCTTCTGTCAGTTCAAGGCGAATCTTTGCTTATCGATAACAAGCCACCAGTCATCGCCACACCATGGAGGCAAAGACAGCAGCGACAGCAGACATGCAAGGGCCCCTCATCGCGTGCAAGATAGTTGGTGGCCTTCAGGGGCAACATCTAGAAGTCTCTCAACGCACGTTGTTGCGGCAACGTCAGGCAAACACGACAAACAGCCACAGGCGATAGACGCCCAGCCGCGTTGTGGTGGGGGACCGCCGTGCTGAGTCAGCAGATGCAAAATCGGCACCAAACCCCTCACTGGGCTACAACTCATCCACTGTACGAGCCTCATTATTGTTGCTGAGAGATCTCTTTCTTCGCTCTGCTTTGGGTCTGCTCTCACGCTGAACTTATATTCATTTTCTTTGCTTGCATTTTATTGCTCTCTCTTTCAAAATGGCCGGCCAACCCCCCGACTCTTGGGAGGATGAGCTCTCCAGGCAAGCGGAGGGCGTCAACCTGAACGCCCAGGGACGACCTCAAGCCCAGGCGCCCTCGTTTCGACCAGGCGCCTCTGCCTTCACCCCCGGAGCGACATCCTTTGTGCCAGGACAAGCGTTCAATCAATACGGTGGCGGATACCCCCAATACGGACAGTACGGCCAGCAAGGATACGGTGGTGGCTACCCGGCGTACGACCAGCAACAGGCATACAACCAATACGGCGCCTATAACCAGCAGCCTGGTGGTTACAACCAGTCATATGGCAATTACAACAACAACAACAACCAACAGCAATATGCTCAGCAACCACGCCAGGCAGCTCCCGCTGCTGCCCCTCCCGCCCCGAAGCCCGCTGCTGCTCCTGCTGCCGCCGCCGCTCCCGTGGCCAAAGTGCTTTCTATCGGAGCCACTGGAAGTGTCAATGCCCCCAAGACCAAGGTCCTTTCGATCGGAACGCCCTCCCCTGCCGCGAGCACTCCGGCATCCACCACTCGTGCCAGCACTCCCGGCGATGCCAAGGGACCCGCTGCCGCAGAGGCTGGAGCGAAGGTGACTGCCGCCAAGGCGATCGAAAAGACCGAGAAGAAGGCCGACAAGAAGGCTGCGGCGTCCGGGCAGACGTCTCCTAGCCCCTCCACAGGACGGTCCAGCCCAAGTCGCGCTGATGCGAAGCCCGCTCGTGATGTGGACGCCGTTGCCAAAGAACAACAAGCTGATGTCGACGAAGCTACCTTGAAGGAGATTTACGGTGAACGGAAGGAACATGTTAACGTTGTGTTCATCGGACACGTTGATGCCGGCAAGTCCACCCTGGGTGGTTCGATCCTGTACGTCACAGGCATGGTTGATGAGAGAACTATGGACAAGTATAAGAGAGATGCCAAGGAGGCTGGCCGAGAGACCTGGTATCTCTCTTGGGCTTTGGATTTGACTAGTGAAGAGCGTGCCAAGGGAAAGACCGTGGAGGTTGGCCGTGGTTTCTTCAAGCTCACTGTTCCGTCGCCCGAGGGTCCGATTGAACGAAGCTTCTCTATTCTTGATGCCCCAGGTCACAAGTCTTTTGTCCCCAATATGATTGGCGGCGCTTCCCAGGCCGACATTGGTGTCCTGGTCATCTCTGCCCGTAAGGGTGAATATGAAACCGGCTTCGAAAAGGGAGGCCAGACCCGTGAGCACGCGCTGCTAGCCAGAAACTCTGGTGTGAGCAAGTTGATTGTTGTGGTTAACAAGATGGACGACCCCACGGTGGAGTGGAGCAAGGCTCGATTTGATGAATGCACTGTGAAGATCAGCAAGTATCTGGAAGCTCTTGGGTACAAGAAGAACGATGTCATTTTCATGCCTATCTCCGCTCAGCGTGCGATGGGTATCAAAGACCGCGTGCCCAAGGACCTTGTTCCCTGGTATGACGGCCCTTCACTGCTTGAGTACCTGCAAAACATGAAAATGCCCGAGCGTAAAATCAACGCTCCTTTCATGATGCCCGTGAGCGCCAAGTACAGGGATATGGGTACTATGATCGAGGGTCGCATTGAGTCTGGTGTGATCCAGAAGAATGGAAGCTATCTCCTTATGCCGAACCGCGTCAAGGTTGACATCTCTGCTCTTTATGGCGAAACCGAAGACGAGATCCCGACGGGTACTTGCGGTGAGCAAATTCGTGCTCGTCTCCGCGGTATCGAAGAAGAAGATATCCTCCCTGGCTTCGTCCTCTGCTCGCCTAAACGCCCTGTTCACTGCGTCTCTGCTTTCGAAGCGAAGATTAGAATTTTAGAACTCAAGAACATTCTTTCCGCTGGATTTAACTGTGTTCTGCACGTCCACTCTGCCATCGAAGAGGTCACCTTCGCCGCCCTTCTGCACAAGCTCGAGCCTGGCACCGGCCGCAAGAGCAAGCGCCCCCCGCCGTTTGCCAGCAAGGGCCAAACCATCATCGCTCGGCTAGAGGTCACCGGCACCGCCGGCGCTGTCTGTGTGGAGCGTTTCGAAGATTACAACCAGCTTGGACGTTTCACTCTGCGCGACCAGGTAAATATCCAACCTTACCATCGAATGGTTTATATTTCTCTTTACTAATGATGTTTTCTAGGGTCAAACCATCGCTATTGGTATGATCACCAAGCTCATTTTTAACGAAACCGAAGACGCCTAAACGGGCAAATATGGGGATTTTCAGCGACCTACATTTTTATAGCTATGGATAATCCGTTTAAATAGGCTGCATTGTATTTGACTACAGTTATCTACAAGGCAGTAGGTGGAATCTAGGGACAATGAGACACGAGCAAAAGAGCGGGCGGATATATCCTATTAAAGTGGTTCAACTTTGATTGATTCTTGATGATGAAAAATATATTTCTTCCTTATTTCTTCCAATAGACATATAAGTTTTCCCTCTTTTATCAACATCTGAATTAGTCTTGATATTTCTAGACACCAAGAAGAGGACTTCATCCTTGTGTCAAATTTATAGAATTTCATCATATCCATCATGTCATGAGAGAAAAAAAAAAACACAGTGCTCTATATCCAGGTGTCACATGTAATAAACAACACCACGATCACCTCTTCTTCCGCCCGACCACCTTTGTAAACCCGTCTTCATCAACCTCTGGCTCGACCTTCTCCCTCGGAGCGCGGACCAAGGCCGGTGCCTCCGTCATATCCATATCACCATCATCATCTCCATCGTCGTCCTCGTCGTCATCAGTCTCTTGATCCTCGTCTCGCGTTTCCACCTTCTTGAACATGGCCGCCGCGGCCGCGTCCGCACCGCCAGCTCCCTTTCGCTCGTTTTTCCGCTGCCACTCTTCCCAAAGCTGCTGGATGGACGCCGTATCCCCGCTAGCAATCTGCTCTCTCATCTGCATGATCTGGACCGCCACGCTGGCCGCGCTCTCGTCGTCAACCACGACGTCAAACTCGTCGTTCATCACTTGGACCAGCACGTCCTCGAGGTCTTCGGCGTCGGTCTCCGGTCGGTCGGCAATCATCTCGGAGATCGCACCGCACAGCCAGTCGCGCTTATCGGCTGAGGTTGGGCCGCCCCATTGTGACTGCACCGCGAGGGTCAGCGCCGGCCAGTTGTTGAGTGCGAGGGTGATGCCGAGGTCAAGATGCGAGATCGCGCTGGTCGATTGTTGAGTGGTCTCCGCCATTGCGAGGGGATGTATGGTATATTATTGTCTGAGAAATGTGCCTTTTATATTTCGAATTCTTCTCTCTCAAGAGAACCCTGGGGCGGGGGGCTTCACGAGGGTTGTTTGCTGCGAAGTCGACGGTGTCCACGGGATGGTAGATCGACGAATAATGGGTAATGGGTAATTGTGAGTCAATTGAGATTTAGAAAAACGTATGACCTATATTTCAGGAAGGATAGGATCAAGAATCAGGATGTAGTTGAGTTGCAATGAGGGGTCTTGTTCTGTGGTCAAAAAATTTCAACATTTGGATGTTTGGCGGGGAGATTAGATAACGGCTATCGTTTTGCCTGAGGCAGAAACATCTATAGACATCCGCATGAACAAGTTTCTTCAATTTATTTTCATTTTTATTTTCCTGGGTGACAGAACAGAGAATTGCTAGAAAACATGCGTACAAAACGAAACCCTCAAAATTAATCCTCGTACGGCGTAATCTCTGTTGTGTAGTTCCCTATGTCTTTCAACATGAACCATCCTTCGACTAGAGACCACCAGGCTGTGGCTTCAAGATTGCTTTAAGGCAGGCAGTAAAGTCTTCGGGATATTCGAGTCTCGTCACTGCAGACACGTATCCGTCTGGTCTGGCGAGGATCAATGCACCCTGAGACAGAGAAATGCCGAGCTGTGCATGACCCTTGCCCGCTGGATCTTCATACACCCTGTCACTCCAAACCGTGGAAAACGGAGAGGGAAGATTCTTGACTTCAAACGAGACGTGGTCTTGAGTATGGATGAAGGAAAGGTCGATGACGTAGCCCCAGTTTGTGCAGGGACCTGACTCAGTGTAAATGTCCTCATGGGAGAAGGGGGTAGTCTGCATGCAGTCCGTCCTGTTGAAGGTATTCAAGGGCGATGTTCTTGACACCAATTTTTCGCCGAGGGCTGCGACAACTCTAGAAGTGATCAGTTCACCCGCGAAGACAAGGATATGGAATCGTGCTTTGGAGGGCATCTCATGCAGCAGGTTGACGTGGTTGCCATCGACGTGACGGATGAGATCGATGGGATAGAGACGCCGCCCACGCATGGGTGGGTGAGGTGCCTGCTGGCTCAGTCTCATCTCGCGAATGTCAACGGATAGAGAAGTACGCGGGTATTGGTCGTCATAGTCCATTGTGGACCGGACAAAATGCTCCCACTCTTGAAAGACTGAGGCGCGACTGGAACACCATTCTACCCCACCCAACAAGCTCTTGAATCGGTCCTCCAGACGCTGGAGCTGGAATTGACGGTTCTCTCTCTCGATTTGATATGTCGCCAGCAATTCCGGCTTTGCCATATCCTTCAGAACCAAAGCAAGCTTCCAGGTAAGATTGTAGGCATCTCCACAACTGGCGTTGATGCCCAGGCCAGTCTCGATGTTGTGGTTACAGGAATAGACACCCATCGTGAAGATACGGCGGCCATCATGAAGTACGTGATTGAGAAAACGAGCAGGCTCATACTGCCCGATAGTCACAACTTCGGTCACCTTGGCGACTCGAGGAAAAAGGCCGTTTGAAAGACGTTGTGAAAGGATCCCCTGGAGTTTGAACGACTCGCTTGCATGCAAACCATCCTCAATATCAAAATTTGGGCTCTTGACATTCACAATCTCCTGTTGGGTCAGCTGGAAGAAAATGCGGGTGCGATTATCTTTGCCGGGCATCGACATAAATGTTCCCATAGGGGCGATGACAGAGCAGAGACGGCGCAGATCGGTGAAATTGCACTCAAGGACGACATCAGCAACCAACCAAGAAGGCTTCACTCTCGGGAGCTCTCCCCAATCGCGGGCAACATTTATATCGTCCTTGGCCGTATCACCAACTATGATGTATTTGAAAGACCAGGTTTCAACCGAACCAGAACGTAGGTCTTGAATGAAGGCAGTGACAGGCCAATCTGTATAAGATTGCTCTCCACTGTACCGGTATGCCAGGAGCTTTTTGTTGCGCTGAATGAACTGGCCTTTGGAGTGTATGATACCCTCGAAGGTCTCCTCTGCGACGCCTTTACCAATACTCAAAAGGTAGGGAAACTTCTGGGCTAAACGGCGTGGACATGTCAGTGATCGTGAAATTCTATCCTTGGATGGCTGATACTCACTTTTCTCGGCCAGGCGAAAGGTGGAGGCTCTTGCAACTTGCCCACTGTTTCCGCGGACCTCCCAAAGCGAAGACTCTGAAATCCGGCACCCTTTACTGTCCAAGGTCTCCAGTATGCCCATCGCGTGAAATATCTCCTGCGTCTGCGGTTGAATCACTAGGTTTCAGCTGTCAGTACCAGATCTTTCAAATGGAGCTTCAGGGATAGTTACGGCTTGGATGGGCAGCCTCCTGAGTAGTAGCATGCTCGTCAATCATCAGGAAGTCTACCCCATATCGCTGGAGGGTCATAGCAGCCGTATATCCAGCAGGCCCTGCTCCTATGATCAGCACATCAATAGACTTGAAGATTTCCATTGCGCTGCTTAGAGTGTGATTAGATTGAGTGGCCATTTCCACAGGTCACCCAGGATGGGATGTGATGGTGAAGAGAGATGAAAGGAGAGAAAGAATTGTTGTCATTTTCACAGTAGCAGAAAAAAATATTATTAAAATTGAAATACTTTAGATAGAGAGGAGTTGTCATCGACAAGTTGAGATTTGTGGGAGAAGTGCATCGCAGAACATGTGAGAGAAGGCCTAAAGTCACTTCAGATTAAGTAGCCAGGTGAAGAGCACTTTCAGCATCACCCCATCCCAGTTGTCAGCCCCAAAGTCGAGCACCGCCTGGGTGTGAATCTCCTCTGCACACAGAACAAGCTCGACCTTGCTGCCATATTGATTTTTGTCTCCCATCATCTCTGCGAGCCGTTTGATATCGTCCACGTACACCTCGGCGGTCCCCGCGAGAAGAAGCAGCTGCTTGGTGTGGACATAGTGCCAAAAGTCGTCTCCAGCCGCCACAGGCGTTGCCCAAACCTCGTCGTTTGCTGGCTCCCAGTTCGATGTGAACAGTTTCATGGAGTCGGAGTTGACAATATCCTTGGAGGCATTGAGATTATAGCTCGGGGCTGCACTGTCGTTGGCACAGCGAGGGCTGACGCAGAACGCTGCGCGAAGCTGACACGGTCCGCCTTCCGATATGGGCTGTACAAGAGGATGAGGCTGGCGTAGGTGAGCCAGAATAGCCAAGGTCAGATTCCCACCAGCAGAGTCTCCGCCGACGATGATCTCGGAGGCGTCGTGATGATCCAGGAGCAGGCGCAACGCCGCCACTGCCTGCGCCAACTGCCCGGGATATTTGAGCTTTGGGGCTAATGTGTACTCTAGGATGACTAGATTTGACTTTGACTTGGCCGCGGCAGCATGGGCGAAGCCCACTTGGACAGCAGAAATCGGGAATATATAACCTCCGCCATGCAAGTACAGGAGAATGTTTCCTGGGGTGTGCACAGCGCAATCGATGAAATGCAGAACAGCCTGCCCATACTGTCCGGCATCAAGGGTGGTTGTTTCATGGGAAAATCCCTCGGTCTCGCACACATGGTCGATGATAGACCCTGACGGCTGGGTGAACGACCGCAGCTCTCTTAGCGAGAGCTTTGTCGAGACCTGAACGACACCTTTTATAAAAGACGCCTTCAGGGCCTTCAGGGAGAAGTCTCGCGTCTTCAGTGCCTGCCATACCACCCTCAGCCCGACTCCTGGAATCAGAAAGCAACACTTTGCTGCGAATACAATTCTTTCCGGTAGAGTCAAGCGCGGTGGCACATGGCTTTGTCCCGAAGCCATAGTATTGCAATTTCTGACAAAAGGAAGCGATGCCCTATTCAAGTTGGGAGATCACTTGTACAGCATCAGGCTTGCTGTATTGTCGTGCCTTTCCAGCAGGTCGCTCTCTTTTCTTTTTCTTCGGGTTGTATTTCCCCAATCTCCCTAGGGCTCAAACGACGTCGATGGTGTGGAGAAGCCTATCATGAAGCCGAATCTAATTTTAATTCCCAAGCTAAGACGCCTCATTTTGCATCATTTCCGGTCTGACCCGGCAATGATAGTCATGATCAGTCAGGATATTTGATTTAGAACCAGTTCGATGCGCAGAATATCCCACGCTTGGTCTGCAACCAACGTCATTTCTTTGAGCAATACAGAAAAGACTCAATAACCCCCTCCACTTTACCAATTCAAAGAAAACCCCAGAGATACTGCTGCGCTAGATATTCGCTGTATTCGGTTCTTACCTCAGCAGTCTGGTCAGATGGAAAGTCAACCAAGTCGGTTGGTTCAACCTTTGGCTTGACACCTCGCGTGCGAATACAACAGCCTCAGCCCCGTGTGCAGTGACCACGATGGACCTCTTCAGGGGTCTCCATTCTAGGTCTCTCGCAACAACCGCATTTTCTTCCACAGCATCCCCCCCGCCCAGCGCAGTCTTTTCGCAGCCACCAAGATAAGTACCAGTCCGATTTCTTTCTGAAGGCTCTGTACCCGCGCAGGAACGGAGGTCCAGTCAGATTAGAGTCGATTTTTCAGACGAGAAGATTTCTCGTTGAGGCTCTCCAGCTGTTCTTCATAGGATTTCCGCTGTGCTGAGATCTCCGAGGTGGTTTTCCGAACGGTCGAGGGACTTGGAAAGAGCCCGCAACTCTTCCGTGAGATAGACTTGTTTCTGGACGATCCAACAGCCCAAAATGTCTGCCTCAATAATCTCCTGCCACATCTGCAAAAGTGTAAAATGATCCCAAAAGTAATGGAACTGGAGCATCTGAAGTGTCTCAAACTTGCCGGCCTTTTGCAACTGGTTTTCGGGCCACAGCATACCCTCTCCATCTGCACAGCATGGTGAAGTCATCAACAGAACGACCAATTGTCTACCTCTTACCGTCCAGAGTCGGTGAAAGGAGTGGCTCAAGAAAAGGCCACGGGTTAGATGACTTGCTGAGCCTTTTCATCCATTCCATTCCGCCGCGGTGAGGTCTTTGGTGTTTTGCCCTCTAAGGTGCCCTGAGAGCCACGAAAGAGGCATAATCTCTCCAATTGGGGAAACAAGGAATAGCGACATGGTTGGATTGGAATCGAAGAGGTTCTATGTTTATATCACCTGTCTACAGGTCATACTGCGTCATCCGAGTCAATTCCCAGGATCAACCCAGCAGTTTTGTCTGTACAACCTCTCCTTACAGAGACGACAAGGTTATTTGGACGTCTGAAATGATCTACAATATATTATTGATACTGGCTGCTTTTGTTGATATTCCCCTGTGCAGCGACAATTCAACATTCAAGATCGGCCTTTTTTCAAGGTCGAATCAGTCAACAGTATACTAGCTATCTACTATACAGTGAATGTGTCGTAGTCTCTGATATCCCTACTCGAGGCACCGACATAAACCGTAAAGTCACCCTGAGGAACCACCCAGGCCTGCGCGCCAACATCCCAGTAACTGACATCCCGTCTCGTCAGTGGAAACGTGACTTCCTCCTCCTGCCCAGGCGTCAACTGGATCTTCTCAAACCCACGCAGTTGCTTGGGAGGCGTCGAGGGCGCATCCGCAGGGAAACCAATGTACAGTTGTGCGACTTCTTGGCCCGTCACGTTGCCCGTGTTGCTGATCGATACGCTCACCTCACCGATCGAGTCGAAGAGGTCTTCAGGTCCGCCGGGGACAGTAAGGCCCGTTGCTGGACCGGGAGAGACGGACACGTCCACATGGAGGTATGAATAGTCGAATGTGGTATAGGCTGTTCGAGTTAGCAATTCTATCTCTTGCCCAAAAAGAGAAAAGAGGAGTCATACATAAACCATATCCAAACTCGTAGCGGGGCTGTATTCCCTCATGGTCGAAATGACGGTAGTCGATGAAGAGACCCTCTGGATAGTCGTCAATCTCGCCCATCACCCATCCAGTACCGTAGTCGGCTTCCTTCTTCGCAATGGTGTAGGGAAGTTTCCCGCTCGGGGAGACAGAACCGTACAGCACATCGACGAGGGCGTTGCCGCTCTCCTGGCCAGGCAGGCCAGCCCAGACGATAGCCACCACATTCGGTTGCGCCAGGATGGTTTCGAGGATAATGGGCCCGACGCTGTGCACGACCACGATGGTCTTTTTGTTGGCGCCAGCCACGGCCTGGACTAGACCGTTGCCGTTGTGCCATGGGTCCAGGGTGTTGCGGTCCCCTTCGTTACCCTCCACCGTTATAAAGGCCTCGCCGGAGTCCGAGTTGATGAAGACGATGGCAATATCGGCACCCGCAGCCGCACTGGCTGCCGGCCCTGTCTCGTCGGTCGTGCTCGTCACGACGCGGGTGCCGTCTGCCGAGGCTTGCTCTTGGATGGCATCAAGGGGGCCAATGAGGTAGGGAAATTGATCGGTTCCACTGCCCCAGCCCATTGCTAGGGTCCCGACGTCGCATCCTCGATCGGAACAATTGTTCGGTCCCGCCGGGTTCACGATCGCATCGGAGCCAATGATCGCCAGACTGGCGGGACTGGCCAGAGGCAGCACCCCGTCGTTCTTGAGCAACACGATCGAGTCCCGCGCGAGGGTCCGCGCCAGCTTGCTGTGGTCCCCCGTCACGTCGACGGCGGCATGTCCACCGTGATCGCTGGACTCCCACGAGTTGAACTGGACGGCCGGGTATCCCTCGTCCTGGCCGAGGAGGTACCAAGCCGCCAGAACGCGCAAGGCCATATCGTCGAGGCGAGTCTGGGGCACGGACCCATTGTTGATTGCTTCGATGAGGTAGTCGCCCCAGAAAATGTTACCCCGTGGCTCTGAAAAGTCGCTGCCGGGCATGGTCATGTCGAGGCCTGAATTGGCACTTGCGACGGTGCTGTGCTGCGCGTTCCAATCGCTCATGATGTATCCGGGGAAGCCCAGCTCTGTCTTCATGATCTGGTTGAGCAGCTCGTCGTTCTCGCACGTCCACGTCTCGTTGACCTTGTTGTACGAGCACATCACCGAGGCGACGTCCGCCTTGACCGCGTCCACAAATGGCCAAAGGTACAGTTCGTGCAGGGTCCGGTCGTCGATGTTCGAACTCATCGTCTCGCGGTTATGTTCTTGCTCGTTGCCGATATAGTGCTGCATCATTAACCACACATACATATACACATATACACACACACACATATTGGAAACCTAAAAGCTTACCTTTGCAACGGCTTGCACCCCCTCACCCTGGATACCCTGGATAGTCTCACTCATAGCCACCCCACTGAGAAACGGATCGTTCGAGAAGCCCTCCCAGTTCCGCCCGCCACCGGGGTTCTTCCCCAGGGGCCCAGCGACCGGCCCCAACGAGACATGGATACCCAACCCTTTCGACTCGGCGCCAATTGCCGCCCCTCGAGCACGGAGCAGCTGTTTATCCCAGGTGGCGCCTGCGTTGATCCCCGCGGGAAACGCAGTGACGGGGTACACGAATCGAGGGCCCAGCGGCGAGTCCTGCAGACACAACGACGGATACGGGATCGAGGTCGGCGCGTATGTGTTTCCCACGCAGGGCCCGCCCTCCCACGTCACGCCGGTCACTATCCCTGCCTTCTCTGTCTGGTTGAGCAGGGCGAGCGCTGCCTCGGCCTTGTCGTAGGCCGTTGCCCAGTCCAGCGCTGCCGCCTGCTGCGCGAGGCTGCTGGCTGCCAGCGCCGTCCACAACAGAGTGTGCATTTTCTTTCTATTTGTGTGTGTGTGTCTTCCAGAAGGAATTTACCATTCGAAATGGAAAAAAGAAAAAGGGTCCGGGTCCGTTTTATACCATGTTAAATTGAGATCTGTGGATTCAGCAAGGGGCCGTCTCTAGCATCTGGGCGTGGACCACATTCCAGTCAACAGAGGGTAGTTAGGAGGAGGTATTCTTGGCCAATGCAGTACAAAGGGGCAGAAACGTCACCAGATATTCGGTTCCTCAGTGGTACCTCCGTACAGGGAGTCCATAATGCCCTTTTTTTTGCTTTCCATCCTGGACTTCTCCGTCCTTGCGTGACTTCACACTATTACCACCTCCGTGCGGATGCTTTCAAGTCTGTGTCACTCTGGAAAAATCTCCGAGAATCTTCTGTACTGTGTTAGCCGTGCATGGTTTCGACAACTGCTGTACGATATTTCCTTCTGGCGTGCATGATGATTGCAGGAGATGGAGTGGGTGGTTTGAAGAGGAGAGACAGATGCGCATCGTAGTCTCCGGCATTTTAGACTGGATTCCTCGGCATTTTATAGACGACGATATCGTCAATTAAACAATAACAGACTGTAATAGAATTGAATGTAATAAAAATTAGAGGCACTATCGTCTAGACGTCGTACGGGGGAAATGGGCTGTGTTCAAGGCTGCTCGTCGACAGTGTTATGGATATTGAGGTTGTACTGGTTCCTTTGCTCTTGTCTTCCCCCAGTAGATTTAAGCTTGAAATGAGAGTTACTCCATAAATGAGGGATTTCCATGAAATTTCATAGTTCAAATCGTTTTGTCATTTCTTTTCGATAGCCTGATATTGCTCAAGCTTTCTATCTGTTATATATAGTTACTTGTGTGCCCTCAACAGTCACCGGACGCCAAATATTCAAACACCAAAGACATGAATACATAACCATCATTTGAAGGTAAACCATAAAGTCGTATGAGTTGAGTCGTGGGACTGTCTGTTTCCCATGCATGTAATCTGTACATGTATACAAATGCAAACTGTATCGCCATGTATATCCGAAGTATTCATGACCGAGAAGTTAAGATGAATAAAAAGATAGCGCTCTGCGATTTCAAGCAGTGAACATCATTTTCAGTCGGCTGGATCGTTTGACTTTTTCCTGGGGTCGCTTGCCGCTCCCAGATGCCTTGGAAGGAGCTTTTGATGATGCTTTGGAGCCGATCCGCGAGAATATGCCCGAGGGGGGCGATTTTGAAGGAGCCTCAGATCGATCGACGCGAGAGGAAGAGTGCGACCGGGGCTTGGAAGTCGAAGTCCGCGAGCGACGTGAGCGCCGGGATCGTGTGTCGGACACCCCGTCGTCATCATCAAAACGGAACCGGGGATCGCGTGTCATCCGTGCAGTGGTCACATCGATACCGGACATGGCCGCAGCCGTCGGGGTGATGAACTCGCCGTCAACCGAGGTACCCAAACTGACAGCTTCGATATCCGCCACGCCACGGCGCCACATTTCGACGGAGCTCAAATGTTCTGGATCGATTTCGAGGATCTCCTCCATGATGTTGGGGTCCTCCTGCCACTGAGGCTCGGCCATTTCCGGCGGGTATTGTGGCTGCTGGGCAGGGGCGGGGGCGGCGGGGGCGCCGTTGATCATTTTCGTAGCGCCTTGCATCTGCTTGATGATCTTGTAGCCGCCAAACATTACGATGGTGACACCGATGCCGACCCCGGCGGCGATGAGGAACTGAGGGCTCGCTAAAAGGGAGAAGACAGCAGGCGCAGCGGCTTTGAAAGCCCCCAAGGCTGATGGGGCTAGCTTGCTGGCTACATTGCTAATTTCTGCCAGCGTCAACGCAACTGCAGCCATAGCTTCTGGATTCTTCTGCAGGTGGGCGATGGTCTGTGTAGCGCTGTGGTGAACACAATGGGCCTCTTCAAGCAACCATTCGGTGCGAGACACGAGGCCCTTCAGTTCTGGATCTTCAATCTGAGGCGAGGGATTTCCACTGGCATCCCTCAGAGCAATGGCGCCGGCATCTGCGCTGGTGGGTTGGTGGTACTCGCCGTAAGCAAGGTCCATATCGATGTGAGCGTCCGATCTAGATCGAGCCGTCGTCGGGCGGGCGTAGACCTCAGGTTGTTGCGCAGTAAAGTCGTGGTGGGTGTGGCGCCGAACCATCTCTGTCGGCTGGCGCTGGCTCGGGGGGTAATCCTCCGAGACAACGGTGTGAACATCGTGATCATACACGGGATGTCGACTGCGCGCAGAGCTGTGTGGGTGTTGCTGTGACCGATGGCTGCGATGACTGCGGTGGCTGCGGTGGGAGGAGGCAACCGACGGGGGGGCCTCGTTAATGCGATAGTTCTCGTTGATGTGATAGTTCTCGAGCGCCTTCAAGGCCTGCATCTCTGCGATCTTTGCATTGCGCTCGGACTGGATCACGGCCTTACGCTCCTGGTAGGCATTTTTGGCCTCCTGGAAGACGCCAAACAGGTTCTTTCCCTGCAATCGCACCGAGACGGGGTCAGCTCGTCATACAGACCATCAGAATCGACATGGCGCCCTGCCTACCGTGCTGACGACCTTGCCAGACTTGTCGATGACAGCAATCGTCTGGCCCAATGGCATCGTGGCTGGATGATCTGGTTCGATTGTATTGTATGTTCCCCCTTCAATTCCTCATATAACACTTCTCCTAGTCAAGAACAAGAGTTGACCAGACCGTCCCTCACACGAGGAAGACCATGCGTCTGCCGGATTCCAGATCGGCGGTGTGACGGCTATAGATAGATGGTGGCGGGGCGGGAAATAGTAGTTATTTATTATGGAGTCCGGATCCCCGCAGCAGCGAGAGTATAAGTACTCAGCAACGCGACGGTTCGAGCGTTTGTCCAGACGTCACAAAGACCGTAGAGAAAGAAAAAGAATCCAGAGTAAAAGCACTGTGTACGCTCAGTCCCCAAGGGGAGCAAACGCCTTTATCTGCCGCGGGTGGATTCGGCAGAGCAGTACACACACACACCCATGTGTTGGCAGAGCAAGAACAGACGGTCGGGGTGGCTGGGAAGCAACGGGGCCAGGACAGCATTAAAAGCTACTCATAACAGGGCGATGCCCCCAGGGAAAACGGGGTAAAACACGATGCAGCGAACCGGAAGAGCTCTTGGTCTGGTCGATTGGGTTGCAAAGGAAGCGCCCTCCTGGGAGGAGCTGCTAAAGCTGCTGTCGACCGGCATCGTGGACTGCGCTGTTTGGCTGGTTTGGCTGGTTTGGTTCTGTTTAGGCAGGCGCAGGGCCGAAGTGTGGCGCAGGCAGAGATCATTGCACCTGGCGTTTCCGTTCCTGCCTGATGTGGCACTTCCCATGCCTCTAGACCTGACCCATGCCCACGCCACTGTGGCGCAGTCGCTCTCCTGATATCAAGTCACATGGTGTCACGCGACAGAGCAGTGAGCTAAAGAATACCAACCAGAGAGAAAAAAAGGGGAAAATACTCAATACAGGAGGTATTTACTTTTACCAAACCCCCTCGGCTATTTTTTCTTCCTAGGAAATTAAGCGTGGAGGCATATGTAGCGCAAAGTAACTACACCGTAGAGTGTCAGGCATCAGTCTAACAACAGTCAGGTAGTGCAACATCAGCTGTGAGTCTAAAAGAACCGGATCATTTCACTACAGAGTATGGAGTATCCGTACTTTCTACTACATCTCGAAACTTCTGGCTCGTTTGTCTCCCCTGTATAGTGATGCATCCCCTGGCAGTTAGTTCTCCCTGTACTCGTAACCAGGGGTACCCCGTACTCCGTACTCTGTAGACCGCCAATTGTCGCCATCTCCCTGCACAGACACGTTATGCCAGCGATCGTCTGTCCCTCATCTGTATTTGACTGGTTAACTATATTGCTTATCTGTACCTGGACTGTGTCACTTGATACTTCGTTTGTTCTTTATATCTGTCTCCTTGCCTCCTGCATCCCATCATTCCTGCATCGATGACATTGCGATGATCGACCCTTCGCGATGAGCAGTAAAATACTCACAGTGCCCGACAGGGCTCTCTTGGCCGCCAGACTGATATGGGACGAGAGGTAGATCGATTCTCTGCTAATATTCAAAATTCGAAGCTCGGAATTCGAAGAGGAAGCCATTGTTAACCACGATAGACCGCTGTATCTGAACCAGATGGGTAAAGATAAAGATAGAGCAGATTTGGCTCCCGGTCAAGATACTACTAATCCTAATCATAATGGTAAGTTTCCCCGGTCGCACCGCCACATCCGCACAATTCCAACTTCCTCCACCCCAAACGACAAAAAAAGTGAGTCATTGGCTGGAAGAAGAGAGAGCTCACCAATGGACACCACAGTCGACACGGACAGTATGTTGGAGGTTGACCATCAGACGAAGGCTTGGGAGACTGATCCGCAGGCTGCGCTGCTGGCCACGCCTGCCCCTCAAGTCAACTGTGGCATCGGCCACCGTGTCCGAGCCAGTCGCTCGGTGCTCGCCTTGGTCCTTGACGACGAGTATGTGTATGCAGGGCTACAGGGAGGCGATATTCTCGTAGGTGGATTCTTGATCATCTCGGATTACTAGATTGACTGCTTGTTTGTTGTCGGTTGCTAATTTATCAGGCGTGGTCGCTCGAGACGTACGATCTGGTTCTGTCAATCCACGCACACCAGGAAAGTGTTCTTGGCTTGTATCTGTCGGATGATGGTCGTCTTCTGTTTTCTAGCGGAGGGGATTCCGTTGTCAATGTGCGTTGATTCTCTAGCTGGATCTGAGCTATTTTGTGGCTTCTTTTCTGATGAACCAGGTATGGTCGACGACTACCTTTGAACGGCTCTACTCCATCTATTCGCACCATGATGTCGGCGATATCTTTGCCGTCGTCTATTCGTCTACTAGAGACACCGTCTACTGTGGTGGCCAGAACACCAGTATTCAGTGGTGCGACCTCTCAGGCTCGTCTACCGCGTCGGCGACGACCTCGGCGGGGCCTCATCACCCGTCGAGGCGTACCCATCGCTTCTTCGATTCCCGTGGCCCAGACGGGAAGAGAGCACCTCGATCGGATTCTAATTCAGACGATGCCCAGGCCATCACCGAGGGTGGTCAGCTGCTGACGTTCAAGCGGGATCACCACAAGCTCTTTTCCCACCATGGATACGTGTACTCGATGCGCCTGGTTGCCGGTCTGGTGGAATCAGCACCCTTGGAAGAAGTCCTACTGACAGGTTCCGGGGACGGTGTTGTCAAGCTGTGGCATTTGGCCCAGCAGACAAACTCTGTGCCCACCCAGATGGCCAAACTGCAGAATGGGGACCCTGTGTTGTCCATCGCTGTGGACGGCTCCTTTCTGTACTGCGGTCTAGTTGGGGGTGCTCTCAACATTTGGAACCTTGACTCCTACCAGCTGGTCAAACGCATCACCAAGCATATCGGCGACTTGTGGGCTGTTGATATCATCCGCTCGGTCGCCGTGTGTGGCGACTCCAACGGAATTGTCAAGGTATTTAATCCATCCTCTGCTTTGTGCTGTAACTATCTATACCCGCTAACGCAACCTAGAAATTCAACTCGCGCTTTGAAGAAGTGGGCAGCTGGGTTGCCCACGAGGGGACCATGTTGGCCTCGGCCGCCGGTCGGTATAAAGATCGAATGATTTATGCCACAGGAGGTAACGACAACACGGTCGGTATCTGGGATCTTACCGAGGTTTCTTCAGCCCATCAAGAACTGGCGCCAATCAGTAATGGTAGGTGGTAGGGGTTTTTTTTTTTCGTTTATTTTTTCGCTCGACCATAGACTGATTATCAGATGAAATGGTGAATTCTCTGGCCAAATTCATCGCGTTCAAGACCGTCTCGTCGAGTCCCAAATTCGCCGGAGAATGCAACCAGGGCGCAGCTTTCCTGCGACGCCATTGCAATTATCTTGGAGCCAAGACCACGCTGCTAACGACTGGTCCCGATACCAATCCGATCGTTTATGCCCGTTTCCATGCAACTTCGCCGCAGCCAGTGGGTAAGACCATCCTCTTTTACGGTCACTACGATGTGGTCAACGCACACAGCAATCGCGCCCAGTGGAAGACAGACCCTCACCAGCTCACCTCTCTCAACGGCTTCCTGTATGGTCGTGGCGTGACGGATAACAAGGGCCCCATTCTTGCCGCTCTCTACGCAGCGGCAGACCTGGCCCGCACCAAGACGTTGCAGTGCGACGTCGTGTTCCTGATTGAGGGCGAAGAGGAATCCGGGTCCCAGGGGTTCCACGAGACCGTGCGCCGGCACAAGGCGGAGATCGGGCCGGTAGACTGGATTCTGCTGGCCAACAGCTACTGGCTCGACGACTTCAATCCCTGCCTGACCTACGGCCTGCGGGGTGTCGTCCATGCAAATCTGGTCGTGACGAGCGATCACCCGGACCTCCACAGTGGTATCGACGGCAGCGCGTTGCTAGATGAGCCGCTCAAGGACCTGTCCATGCTGCTGGCCACCCTTGTGGGCCCCAAGGGCAAGATCAACCTTCCGGGATTCCAGGCCCCGGTTCTGGCTCTGACCGAGGAGGAACAGGAACGCTATTCCGCCATTGCCGACGCGATTCTTCCGCATCACCCGGAGATCACGAGCCCCGAGGCTCTGATCCGGTCGCTCATGCACCGTTGGCGCGAACCGGCACTCACCATCCACTCGGTCGAAGTGCCTGGCAACAAGAGCGCAACCACCACCATCTCCCAGAAGGCCAAGGCCACTATTTCCATCCGCATCGTCCCTAACCAGGAGCCCGACGAGGTGGCGGCCAACCTGACGGCTTACGTGCAAGAGCAGTTTGCCAGCTTTGAATCGCAAAACGACCTCACCGTGGAGATCACCGGGAAATCCGAGCCGTGGCTCGGCGACCCCAACAACGAGATCTTTGCCACCCTGTCCGAGGCCATCTCTGCCGCGTGGACGCCCGACGCCCAGTCCCGGAGGTACAGGCACTACCTTCCAGTGGCCGTGGGGACGGCCACACGTCCCGCGCCCGCTGGCCCGCGGGGGGAGCAGCTCGTCCGCAAGGACTCCTCAGACAGTCTAGCATCACATATTGACCGGGTCATCACCTCGACAACATCAACGGCCAACGGTGTCGAGGGCAAGAGATCCGCTGCGAACACGATTGTGCCGACCTCGTCGACACTAGCCAAGAAGACCCTCGCCGTCGTCCTCCCGGAGCGGGCTTCGCGGGCTTCTTCTCCTTCTCCCTCGGTATCCCCATCACCGGCACCAACCCCGGAGCAAGTCACATCGGCCCCGACCGCGCGTGTGGTCAAACCGATTTATATCCGTGAGGGAGGGTCCATCCCCACCATCCGGTTCCTGGAAAAGGAGTTCTCGGCCCCGGCCGCGAACCTCCCCTGCGGACAGGCGAGTGACAATGCCCACTTGGCCAACGAGCGGCTGCGGGTCGAGAATCTGTACAAGAGCCGCGAGATCTTCAGATACGTGTTTGACAAATTGCCGAGCAGACAGACTTAGGAGTGAGCAGAAAAACAATGGAGCTTGGATGGCGTGGGCTGCCATGTAGTATAGTCTTAATTCCGCCTGCATTAATATAACTACTACCATCAGTTAATGCGCACCCAATCGATATTACATAAATTCTCTAAACACCTACAATTATTCCACTTCCCAATACTCAGTCAGACTAACCACTTTCTCGGTCTCCAGCAAAACCGGGCACGAAGCCGGTTCCGGGCCTGGACCGGGATTGCGCTTTATAGATAAAAGCGGGATGTAGAATGCTGCCAGATATAAAACAGTTTCTTTACACGTTTCTCTTCTCATCATTCAGTCAATACCTTCTATTCGATTTCCTCAAATCTCCCCCATCATGTCCGAATACTCCAAAGCATGCTGCACCGCCCCGCTCGCCGTGGTGGGCGAGTACGTCGCCAAGGGCAAATACATTGACTTTAATGGAATGAAAACATGTACTTCCTTTCTTTCCATGAAAAACTAAAAGAAAAAAGGCGTCAAAGCTAAGTAATAGATGTCACTGGTCCCCCAACGGCAACCAAGGCAATCATCTTCATCTACGATGTATTCGGGTATACACCGCAGACGGTGCAAGGTGCCGACATCCTCGCCTCCGGAGGACCGTACCTAGTTCTTGTTCCCGACCTACTAGTATCCAACTATGTAGAACCCGAGTGGGTGATCCCCCCTCAATCAGAGGAGGTGAAGGAGAAACTCGCCGCGTTCCGAGCTCGCATCACGGCCCCCGAGACCTGGGAGCGCGTTACCTCGACAGTCACCGCTTTCAAAACCGCGCCAGAGTATGCTTCCATCACTCGCTGGGCGGGCATCGGATACTGCTGGGGTGGCAAGATGGTGTCCCTGTTGACGAGCAAGGGGGTGGATTCCCCGCTCGATGTGGGCGTGCAGACCTCCCCTGCGATGGTAAACCCGGACGAGGCCAAGACCGTCACCGTGCCGAGCATGATGCTCGCTTCCAAGGATGAAGATGCCGCCCTCGTGCAGGCTTATGGGCTGAATCTCGCGGTGCAGGAGAAACATGTCGAGACCTTTAACCAGATTCATGGCTGGATGTCGGGCCGGTAAGAGGACCTCTTTCTGTCTTTCTTTCTTTCTTTCTTTCTTTTTTTTGCTAATTTATGCAGAGCTCAGCTTGATGAAGAGGAACCGCGCAAGGAATACGAAAGGGGGTATCGGGTTGTTATTGATTTCTTGCACAAGCACTTGTAGATAGATGAATATAAACCATTAGACTGTTGTAGACTGTGTTGTAGACTATGTAGACTGAATGTATATTACCAAATCCGCTTGGCCACCATCTCATACCGCGACACCAGCTCCATGTTCACTCCCTCCTTGCCGCTCTTGTCCCGTTCCTCCTTCTCCTTCAGGCGCCGCAGACCCTCTGCATCGTCCGAGTAGATCCACCGCCGCTTGTCTTCGTTGACTTCCACCACGCCCCATCCACCCACCCGCCGGCTGCCCTCGACGACGTACTCGCGACGCGGGGCCGTGCTGGTCAGTTGAGATGTTGGTTGTGGGGTGCTCGTTGGCGGAAGGCTGGTCTCTGTCTCTTTCATGGCGCGGTACCGAGATCGAGCAAACGCCAGCAGGACCATGCCGAGCAGTAGTTTCAGGATCAATAGAATCACGAACCCGGTCAAGATCAACAGGACGGTGAAAATCCGTACCGACTGCGCGGGGGAGGGGATCGCGTTCGCCAGCATCGTGCGTAGGAAGGAATTCACATGCGCCATGGATGCTGGGATCACCGTCGACAGTGTCAGCGGGGTTGCAGACGGTAGCGCGACTGACGAGTGGCGGTTGCTTTGGATCGTGGCTAGCGTAGTCGCTGCAACGGAAACTGACGAGAAAGACGATGAGGAGGATGAAGGAGGTTGCGGGAGCCACGCGGCCAAGAACATCTGGTACGTCTGTACCGAGACGCGGAAGAAAAGACACGAAAGTGGGATGACCGGCAGGCCCAGCCGGCGCGTCAAGTTCTGGTCTGCAAAGGCGTTTGTGTAATAGTCCTTGGCCAGGATATCAAGGAAGCGGCCGTAAATCTTGGGCCGCGTGTTGTTGAACTTGCCAATGTACGCATGCTTTAGCCAGTCGACCAGCATCTCCGAACCCAGCACCACCAGGAACGGGCCTAGCACCTGCGCCACTGTCGGCAGGAAGGAGTTCGCACCACTGCTGACCGAAGAAAACAAGTAGGTCGGGAACATGGTGAACGCCTGTGGGAGGATGGATGCCGCTGTACGCGGCGGGGTGGATAAGGGGGTGCTGTTGGTGCTGCCAGTCCATGCGCTGCTGCCGCCGCCGAGACCCAGCGAGCCCAGGCTGCCGAAGAAATTGAAGGTCCCTGTCTCGACGATGTTGCGCGACGCGATGATAGTTAGCATTAGCCATAGCTGGAAGCGCTCGACCACGTCCGCGCACGTGAGCTGAAAGAGGTTCTCCTTTTCGAATTTCTTGAACACGGTCGATTTGATCTCCACGAACTGGTTCGACAAGAGCAATGTGATCAGCGCGTTCGAGTACGAGTTCACAGCGACGTTTAGCGTCATCACCTGGTAAAATAGGGCGGTCGAATGGACCACCGTGTAGACCAGCGCCAACAGGAAGAGACAGAAAGGACGGGAGACCTTGCTGCGGCCGTCAGGCTTGCGTTCCAGCGCCTCACGGGAGAAGAGACACTCTAACACATCCTGACCGATCGCTGCAAATAGCCGGTCGCTCACTTCCAGCACGTTGTAGATCACGTATAGCTTGATCGCGGCCTGTCCACGGATCCAATGGTACATCCGGCTGGCATCGAAGAACATCAACACACAACATGTGAAGATCATGAGCAGGCCTTTGAGGATATCGGCCTTGTCTTCCGGTAGGAGCGCAGATGGGATCGACTTTTGTCGGCGGTGTTTGCGCGTCTCCGAGCGCCGGTGACGCTTCGTGGATTCCATTGGCTTCGAGTTCACATCTCGATCCGCCGGTAACGTCTCCAGCGGTTTGATGGATCCACTAGAGGGATTTCGAGATCTTGTTCCAGCCTCTGTAGAAGTCTCGGCAGAGAAGGATCCCTTAGATCGTCTGCGCCACACTCTCCCAACACCCTTGACGACAAAGCCCGATATAGACTGAATTTCGAAGCCCATATTTGCGACCCAAGAGGTAATAAGAATATAGAGAGCTTTGATAAAGCGCAAAGGGAGGATTGTAAACGAATAGAGCCACGAGTCCAGACACGCCAGGGCCCCAAACCAGAGTACTTGCTCCAACACCGGGGGTATCATCAAGAAATTCATCAAGCGTTCGAGCTTCACCCGCGACGACTCGTAAGGAAAATCGCTCGCACTTGAGCGGTAAATATACAATGGAGACGGTCGACCCGAGGCAAGCTCGAGTTGCAGATACGTAGGGATGGAAAGGGGCGGGAGAGGAATCCCGGGAGGGATAGAAGATGATAGCGGCTCAGCCAGCGGCGGCGCTGATGGAGTAGGATGATTAATTTTGGGATCAGCGTCAATGCGAGAGATGGAAGGACGATCCGGCTTCCATCTCGACGACCAGGTGGATGCCAACCGCTCGTTGGTAAACGTAGGCATTTGTCGGTGCGACGAAGTCGGTGTAGAAATGGTGCGTGAAGCATGTGGTCTTGTTCGGGGCCCATTTGCTATCTTGGATGGGAATGGGCTCGTGAATTCCAGTGCATCATCGAGATGAGGCGGCTCCTTGTTCGGTCGCACCTTGGACGCTTCTAAGCCCTTGGCCTCGTCTAAAGGAGGCTGATGCTGTTGGCGCTGCTGTCGCAGGTCTGCACTTGACTGCCCCGATTGCCTTTCGACAGTTTCCGGCACTGACCGTCGATGCTGGTTGCTTTCTGGCATTGCTGGCTGGGGTACATTGGATTCGGGCGATGAGACCGGCTCCTGTGGTTTTGCCAGAGACAACTTCAAGACCTGATCACCCTCCTGCAAACTGCGCGGCGAGACGTCTTGTGAAGCGAGAGACCGCAATGCAGCACTGATTCCCGGACCATCCAGAACGTCTACCACCGATGTACTGCTCGAACCGTCCACGCCTGGTTTGGAAGAGTGCTCAAGAACGATGCCGAGACCCTGCTCTGGCAATAATGGGGCGGACTGACCGCTCTTTAGTCCATTCGTCCTCTCCTCAAGGACGGCTCGCGTACCACCCTCGTTGGTCTTCCCTTGAGATTCAATAACCGAACCCAACCGGGAGTCAGGCCCATCCTCATTCTCCTGCCCGTGTGTATGTGTCCCCGTCGGCGACAGCGACGACGTTCCAGAACCCTCTCCCACCGCGTTCATCCTGCTGGGCCCTGCACCACTGATTTTCTCGTTCTCGGTTCGATGTTTGGGGACATGCAGATCGGAGGTTTCCGTTTCGATTCCACGCAACTGCCGTATTCCCTCTCGCTGGGTCATCGCCACCGCGCGGTTGCCCGTCCCGTTGACCTGGCCGTTCAGTGCGTGCTCTTCATTTGTACCGGCATTCTCCTGGACGCTTCTGTTCGACGATCGTCTGCTGCTCTCTTCGTTATCTGTAAAGGAAGGCTGGCAACGCAGACTGTCCTTTCGGGAGTGGTCAAAGGGCGTGGAGGGAACAGGCGAAGCAATCATCTTGATCAGTTCCAACAGGTTAACGCCAGCAGGACCCCTGAGATCAAGACCGGTGTAAATCGTATTCAGACCATCTCTATCGCACAGTAGTAGTTCTGCGCCCCTAGTCGCAGGGGTTCAAAATGTCAGATCGCTTCGTGCAGCGTCCTGCATAAGGTCGGCGTGGGCTGCGACCGGGAGTTACGACAAACACCCCAGACCGCCTTTTTGCCAACAACTTGCCTCGATGGAATTCCACAAATCCGAGATCTTCATCTCACTCTATTGATTTATTGCTAAGACGGATTGATTATAGATTCATTCTCAATCCGCGTACAGATGGCCGACACTTGATGCATGTGGTTGCAATTGAAAGAAGAGGCAGAGTACCCAGACACTTACTATTCTGAACCCATATCCTCCTTGATATCCGCGACGAGTCAATGGACAGCACCTTAACTAGTGCCAGTAGCACAAGTCTTTATGCAGCATCGTCAATATGGCTATCTCTTACGCCGTCAAACTACTCATCTAGGAGCTTATGAGGATGGGTTCTCGAAACCGAGGGTCAGCGATTGTCTGGATGTTACGCTCAGGATGACTTATGAGAAGCATTTTTTTAGGACTACCCACGGTCGGATCCTGGCCACGCCGTTTCAACGGAACTGTCAACAATTCCATGCTTGTGAAAGTTGACATGCACTTTTTTGATTTGCGTATTCAAAGGATATGTTGGCTTAGTAGCTACAGGGGAATACCAGTCTTCTACGGAGACAGGGTCGCATGTGAACAGCATCCATTGAATATAATAGATTCTCATATGAAATGAATGACATCTTCGCTAGGATTGCGCGTCGTCGGGTATCAAGGGATAACATCGCCATCCGGATTTAGTAGAATCGTATCGTTAAGATTAGAAAGAAAATCCCCAATCCATCATCACCAATTAAAATCAAACCTTGGAAAACCATCACAGAAACCCGCTGCTACTTTTCCAACCCTATGTTCGGCATATTCGGCTTCATACTTTGGTTTGGTGCTCAAAAAAAAAAAAATAACCAAGCCAGACGACTGCGCTGTTGTCCTAGTACGGCGAGGTTCCCTCCGGATTGTACGCGCGGAACTGCGGCGCACCGTGACTCGACTCATTCGATGGGGACGCAACCCGCGGAGCATTGTACAGTCGAGTAGCCGAGGCTGGTGTCTGGGAGCGGACTTCCGGCGTACCAGATCGGTTTACCATAGAAGGGTCAAAGGCCATATACCCGCCCGCCGGCGGCGCAGGTCCCGGTGTGTTGCTGTTAACGGGGGGGCTTCTCGTTTGCTGACGGGACTCGCTTCGACTGGCGGGGGTATACGATCGACCAGGATACTGATCATGAGCTGGGATCGGAACCGTCTGGGATCGAGGAGGGCCCATGGGAGTGAATGACCTTGGAGGCTGCTCGTTGTCGAAGGTGTTGGCGCGTACTGGTGCGTGAGGTATTCCGTCCTGGTTAGCCGGCGAGTCAACACGCATGGGAGGACGAGGCATTCCATTCTGGTTGGCCGGCGAGTCAACACGCATGGGAGGACGAGACATTGCGGTCTGGTTAGCCGGCGAGTCAACACGCATGGGAGGACGAGGCATTCCATTCTGGTTAGCCGGAGAGCCGACGCGCATTGGCGGATTAGCCATTCCACCCTGGCTAGGCGAGTTCGTACGCATTGGAGGGCGAGGTGTTCCTCTCTGGTTAACAGGAGAGTCGAGGCGCGTGGGTGGTCGAGGCGTACCACTTTGACTTAGAGGGGAGTGGGATCGAACTGGATATCCGTTGGCCATTCCAGCAATGATGCTCGGCGGTTGCGGCGTGCCGCTGCTGAGCGGGGTATATGATCTCACGGGATAGTCACCGTTGGCTGCTGGAGTGTCCATCGTATGGGTCAACGAACGCGAATACGGGTCATTCGCCGGGGTATAGGGTCGATAGGATGAGTACTCCGAGGGCGCCTGGGAATCTAGTGACGGTTGGTGTGCATGGTATGATTCGTACTCGTCGTACTCGTCGTTGGAGCCTCGGTAGGCCGGATGAGGGGGCCTGCGAGCTGGTCCGCCCCTTGGACCTCCCATTTGTGCTCCAATCTGTGCTCCCATCGGTGCTCCCATCTGCCCTCCCATTGGACCTGCCATAGAGCCTGACATTGGATCTCCCATTGCCTGTGGAGCGGGTGTGGCCCGGGGCGCGGTGGTCGGGGGTCTTGCTAGTGGTGTATGAGACCGGACCGGAGGGGGGTGACTGTTGCTGGGCAGCGATGGGACCGGAGGTGCGGTAGAGGTCTGCTGACGATCGAGGGGGCTATATCCCATGGTGGCCGCATGGCCGGTCAACGAAGCAGACTCGGAATAGGCCGATGACTGGGTGATAGTTCGCGAGAGGGGTGGCTTTTCGTCCGCCAAGGAAATATCTGGCAGCGTTGCCTGCTTGTGGAGAGATCGCTGATCCGGCGCGGCGGTTCCCGGACGCGAGTAGGGAGGCAGAGTCGTCTGGGTGGTCGTTCGGGACAGAGACACGTTCGGCATTTTATTCATGTCTGAGTCGCCGAAGTTGGGCAGGGTGGGTTTGCGGTCCATCGCATCCGGAATAGGGTCTTTGGTCTTGCGAGTCTGCAGAGCCACTCCCTTGTTAAGGGCCTTGTCCACCTTTTGCCTGACGATCCTCTTGAGGCGGGTGTTGATCTTGCGGCGGCAATAGGCTTTAATGCTACCATCTTCCGAAGGTATATGGTGAAACAAAAAGATAAGATACAGGATGATGGCCAAGGCGAGTTTGAGGACAGAGAAGACCCAGATGATGAGGGTGAAGAGCATGCCGAACAGGACCAAGGCTTGCTCGTCATTTTCTTCGGCGAGAATCTTGATGTTGTCGAAGAACTGCAAAATCGAAGACGAGCTTTTGGATGTCGCATCTGCACCCCCGGGAAGCAGATCCAGTTTCATGACGGAGTACAAAGTAATGGCGTTGACGACTTGGCGAGGCCCGTCGGCAAAAATAACGTTCAACCAGGCTATAGAAGTGTTAGCAAAAGCGTGCAAGGCCCGTCTTCCCGACGTATCCGCGCAGGTCTTACAGTTGAAGGAGAAGTATGCGAACAGCGCGACGTACTCCGCGCCCTGTTTACTCTTGGTCAATTCGGCGAAAACAAGGAACCTTCTCCATCCGCGACCACGTTTGCCCGGCCGAATACATTGCACACGGACGGCTAAGGGGTCGAGGTAACTTTGAGCAATGCTGCCCGAGCGAATGGAGCGGATCGCACGCATCCAGCGAATGAATAACAGCACGAAGGAAATGATGATGCAGATGGCAAAAATCCACCGCGAGATCCGGAAAGGGATGGCAGGTTTGATCTGACCGGCCCATCGGGAAAACACGAGCAGGTTGACGGCAGTGAAGGAGTCGACCGCATAGACGGCGATGGAGACGAGAAGGAAGACATAGAGGAAGAAATAGGAAAACGGGGCGAGGCAGGAATTCGACTTGAAATCGTCGAGGTTCTAGAAAAGCCATGCAGAGTCAGCGAGCGATCGTGGGGGTGGATAGGTAGCACAACACGAGCTGTTCAGATCTTATCTCTGAGGCGAGCATACAATGTATTCCCATCTTTCTTCCACCGACACCGGTCCCTTTTCTCGATCTCCGCAGCAACCCATTATGATAATATGCGACTGGACCTGCCAGGTATCAAAACGAAGTCACGAGAGAAAGATCGGTCGGTGAGACGCGCTGCGACAAGAGAACGAGTGGTTCTTGTTTCTGAGGGCAGTGAGTGATCACGACTTGCTCGGGCCAGCCGGGCGGCGTCGCAACCAGGACAATTCAAGGACAAAGCAAGGAATCCGAGATAAAACTAGTCGACGCTGTCGACAAGTGTGAAGGAGAGGCAAGAGCACAGGGTTCTTTTTAATGAACGAAATTCAGAGGTTCTGCATCCTCTTGCAGAACCAACAATCTACCAGCGGCAAGGAACCCCCGAGAGCGAACCGATAGGTGTGCTTCGACGGTAAAAGAGAGTGTGTGATGCGCGAGGTCCCAGGTTGCAGTAGCGCCCTGTTTCCTCCTCGGCTGCTCCAGGAGACTGACACTGACTGACTGTGCTGGTATGGGTATCTCTTGACGGCTGATCCCAGTGAATAGTAATAGTAGTAATACAGTGCCAAGGCCAGATCAGGGGGGAGGACAAAGAGCGTGTGTTTCAGATTAGAAGTGGAATGCAACAAGAGGACGGCGGGGGTTGGAAAGCAAAGGACAGAGATCGACTGGTTGCAAGAGACCAAAGAAGGAGTGACAGAGGTCTAGAAATTCAGCAGAGCAACGGAAGAAGAGATGAAAGAATGAGCGCTTCGCCCGAGTGATTAATTAGTGGTGAGACTTGTCGCTGACGGGG
>NW_019208912.1:1707800-1819529 GCF_001890105.1 Penicilliopsis zonata CBS 506.65
GCCATTATTATCATTGACTGGAAGGGATGGCGAGCCAACTAACCGCCAGCCAAGCAGCCCTTTTCCATCAGTTGAATGTTTGCTGCATGTCATTCTGAAGCCCGAGTGGACCCCAGACTTCCATTCTTCCGTTCTTCCATTCCAAACTGCCAGAACTCAGCGGTTTACTCCGTACTCCGTCCCTGTCTGACAGCGCCGCTGGAATGCTGCCCCTGCCAATTATCCCGCCGGCTGGATCGTGGCTCGCTAGTGGCCTCTAGTTCCTTGACTCTGTCCTAGCCTGGACTCTGGAGAACCGAATCGCACGGCTGACAGAACAGAACAGAGAAGCAGAGATCGCAAAAGGGGCATCTAAAGATAGATATGGCGCCATTATTTAACTATTGATCCGATGGGAGCAACTAGCTAAGACATCTTGATCGCCTGATTTGACTCGCTGGTGCTTGTCTGACCTGAAGATTTACTAACCAGGTGCTACTACCACGACCAGGTCGAGCCCACCGAATCCTTGTTCAATACCGTTCACGATAACAAGGTCTCGGTCGCAGAACTCCACCCCGTCTCGACGATATCTTTTCGTATTACTCCTTACATCTATCTATGCCAGGGAAATTGCGGCAAGGAAATTTGTCTCTGCTGGCAGGTTGGAGATGCGCATACAAAGTACGGAGAAGTTACAAGTGACTACTACCTCGCATGTGCAGTCTACAGTCGACAACGTGCTCCATCTTCTGTGATACATCCGATCAATCCGTACGGGGCCCTCCGTAATATTGATCCGTATTATGATTGCAGGATCCTTTCTGGAACAGCGTGGGACTTGGTACCTGCCAAGAACAAGCCACACAAAAGGCCCATCCACGGAATTCTGGACAGAGTCCCAACTATCGAGTGCTTAGTACTTGCTCCGTACCTTAACTACACATTCAATCCATTAGTTTTTCCTAGCGACGTTACATTCTCTATGAATACCAAGTTCTTTTTCCATAAGTACTGCAGACTCCATAGTAGAGCTGCTCTTCCTCGGCCACCTTACGCAAGAGCGAGAACGAGAACACAGCACACCCGAGTCCGAGAACCGTAGTCGTACAACAACGATACCAGGTCTATTATCTATCGTACTCGCTTTTCATATCTTAGATCCTCTCGAATCCATCTCTGTCAGACTGCTGAGTATGACTGGCTCGTCCCTGTCAATGCCAAGTCTCAAATAGGGGACCCCGATCGTGATCCTGTGGCTATGCGACTTCTACTTTCGAGATCGTCACATCGCAACCGAGAGAACACCGACGGAGAGTAGATACGGGAGGAGACACAGTGATGAATGACAATCGAAAAAAAGACAAACTACGTACTACAAAAACTACAGAAGAGATGGGCCATTTGTGTGCGGGCGCAGAAAACCGTTTATTGGTATAGTGAGGCAGCCCTAGGCGATGACCATCGCGGAAATCATTCATCAAAGTCCCGAAATTCCCAAGCACAAACAAAGAGAGAAAACCACAAGCCAGCCTAAGTCGGCGGCGATATTCAACAGAACTCCAAACCCCAGATCCCATTCCAACTCCAATTCCCAGATGTTTTTTTTTTTTTTTTTTTTTGTTATTTGGTCTTTGTTCGAAAAGAAATGTCATCCGTAGGCCCGTATGTCGGTCCTGCAGAAGGGAAGAAGATTGAGACGATGCGATCAAACGGTCCAAGACAGCAAGAGGCGAGAGGCATATTTTGCTGTTTGCTATCTGGAAGGTCCGGATCGGATCGTGTGAATTGTGCTCAAGGCGATTCGATGAAGAGAAAAAGAAGATGGAAAGGTTTATGTTCATCGTTCAGGTGCAGAGCAGGATGATCCGAGACGTAACGAGAGAGAAAATATTGGTGTCATTAGTCTGGACAGGAAGGTCGGTCGGCTCGTGTGTCGGTCCTGACCGGGAAGAAAATGTTCGCAGAGAAGATTGAGCTGATGCGGTCCGATGGTTTGTGACGACGTGAAGAAAGTCAAGTTTGCTGTCATCGACCGAAGACATCCGCATCATTTGCTCTTGTGGACGCTGCTCGCTAGACTTCGATGAAAGAAGGAAGAGATGATTAGGTTGTTCATCATTCAGTCGCGAAGCAGGATGGTTCAAGGTGACGAGACGAGAGAAGAAAGCTTAGTCGCTTGGTCGCCATGAAAATGAATGAGACGGGACGGTTCATCGTCCATTCATGAGACAGGATGGTCCAAGGTGGCAAGGCGAGAGAGGAAAGCTTGGTCGTCTGTCGGAGAGATTCGATTTAATTGTTGTGGACTGTGCCCAATGCGGTGCCATGAAAGGGAATGATACGGAACGGTTCATCGTTCATTCCCAAGGCAGTATGATCTGATTCGGCGAGACGAGAGAGAAAAGCTTGGTCGTCTGTCTGAGAGATCCGATTTTCTTGTTGACTGTGCCCAACGCGGTGCCATGAAAAGGAATAGGACGGAACGGTTCATCGTCCATTCGCAAGGCACGATGGTCTGAGTCGGCGAGGCGAGTGGAAAACTTGATGTCGTCTGTCTGAGAGATCCGGTGCCATGGAAAGGAATGGGACGGAACGGTTCATCGTCCATTCGCAAGGCAGGATGCTCTGAGGCGGCGAGACGAGAGAGGGAAGCTTGATGTCGCCTGTCTGGGAAATCCGATTTGATTCTTGTTGACTGCGCCCAACGAGGTACCATGAAAGGGAATGAGACGGAACGGTTCATCGTTTATTCCCAAGGCACGATGGTCTGAGTCGACAAGACGGGCCAAGACACCGTGGAGAGCAAAGTCCTGTGTCGGTTGTCTGGCTTGGTCCGGGTCGGTTGGAGACGACGATTCTCGATGCAGGTCGATGGCAAGAATGCGATAACCACGACGGTTCATCGTCTGCAAAGTGCACGTCGGAGATCTCCAAGGGGGGAAAGATGAAAGTCGAACACGATCCGTCGGGGAAAAGGAGATCTGTGATGATCGAATCGCTGTCCGTAGCGAGAAGGGGGGCGGTTCTCGCGAGAATGTCCCCGGCAGCAGTGCAGTCGGTGATGAGAGACTTCAGAAAAAGATCGCCGGGTCTAAGACCAAAAGGAAATCTCTCAAGCCGAGTTGCAAAGTGCCGGTTGTTTTCCAGGTTCTGTGTCGTGCCAATGTGAGCCACTCATGCCAAATAATTGCCAGGAAGTTCGGGAAAGTCACGGTGGTCGCAGCCCCTCTGGTCCAGATCACTCTGTCATGCATCTGTGGCGTGCGCAGCTCTGTCGTAATACCAGAGGGGGGAGGAATCGTCGAAACGATCATCTGTCGAGATTGCTATAGCCTCACGACCCGTCGCTAGAGATTGCTCCCCAGCCGTTTCGATGAAGGGCATAACAACTCCTTGAAAACCAGATGCGCAGGCTTTGACACCCGCGTCCTCCAATTGCGAATCTGCTTTTTTGCTGTCTTGGAATGGGTGGCATCCTCAGAAGAGCGTGACAAGCCGAAGCCTGGTCCTCTCGAGTAGCCGTTTGAGAACCACATTCTCGACGTGCAGTTTGCAGATTTACACCTGCTTGTCCTCCAGTTGGGTCTCCTGCGAAGACAGCTGAGTTTTCAGGTTCTCAACGGTCCCTGAAAGCTGTGCCTCGCGCATTTGACCCTGGTCAAGCCGAATCGAAGCAACACCAAGCTGCTGCTTGAGCTCTGCGATTTCCATCGGCAGCCTAACGTCGGCCTGCTCCTGGACATCGTCGAACTGGGCCTCAAGCATCTCATAGTCGAGTTCGAGCGAGGTGTTCTTCAGGTTGGCGTCGGCGAGTTCTTGTTGGAGTTCCCGAATCTTGTTGTCGGCCGCCTCCTGTGTCGCAGCGAGCTGTCGTTGAAGGTCGATGACCTGCGAAACGGCGTCATCGTATCCCTTCTTGAAAGTGGCGCACTCGACAGCAAGCTCCTGTGAGCGTTGCTCGAGGATTGGGAGACGTCTCTCGTCACTTTCAACTTTGGCGACAAGCTCGGCGTTCTGGGCGGCGAAAAGCTGGCATTTGGCATCGAGTTGGCGATTTTGGTTGCGGGCTTCGGTCTCCCGGGCTTCAGCGGCGGCCAGGCGGTGCTCGATGGCGGCGAGCTTGTCATTCCGAGCTCGAACGGATTCGAGCTCGGCTCTGAGCGTTTCGAACTCACTCAGGGACTTGGACTCCACCTGGGCCGGCCGAAGGGAAAGCTGACGTTCCAGCATCGAGACTTTGTCGGAGAGAAGCCGCTCTCGCACATTGGCACGTTCCTCCTCTTGCCCCAAGTTAGCACGGGCTTCAGCTAGCTGTTGAAGGGTCCGCGAGAGCTTAACCTCAAGGTCGGAGGACAGTGCATCTCGGTTCTGAACGGCGGTATCCCGTTCGTCAGTCAGCTGCTTGGCGATAGCCCGGCTTCCTTGAGCGTCCTGCTTGGCCATCCGAAGCTCTTCCATCTTGGCAGCGACGATCCCCTTGTACTGGCTGATGATTTTGTCAAGATCAGCCATCACGTTCCACAACCGGAAAACCAGTGGAGAAAGGGACGTCAGGAAGAGCCGTGTCTCGCCGTCAGCATTCTCTGCTTCTGTCGAAAGACTGTCAGCACGCTCGGTCGGTGCGTCGGAAGAAGCGGCGATAGAGAAGGCGCGGACAATGGCGGGCGAGACACAGATGACCGCGAAAGCAAGGACGAAGGCGAATTCGCTGTCGAGGAACCGGTCAAACTCCAAGTCCTCAAAGATTATGGCCGAAAGCTCGAGCCCAGACGCTTCTCCGAGGCAGTAGACGGCCTGCGACCATTGACGCGTATCTAACCAGACGCCGTCACTGTATTCGTTGAGCATGCCCAAGCAGTATGGCGACCAATCCCCGTACTCTGATGTCCACCCGCCGAAGAACCCGGACAGGTAGGGCATCAAAGTGCCGTGGATGACACCATACGCGGTCAAGCCAGCGATATACGTGCCGAACAACCGGAAGACCGTATCTTGAGGTCGGTGAGGGGGGAAGAACCATCTATCGGCGGAGGCGACGAACTGGGCGAGCATCGAATCGACGAGGAATCTTGTTGCCCGGTGTTTGGCAACAGCAAGTCTGGTTCGGAGCTCACGGGGGGAGCGGATAGCGGCGAGTTGCATGACGAGCCAACTCGCAAGGCGAACACAGGACTTGACCGGGTGGAGGACGAGTTTGCCGGTGACGGCGACAATCTGGGCGGCGATGTGGTCAACGAAACAGACCACAACGCAGAGGAGGGACAGCACCGCGAAGAAGATCGCGGCCCCTGCAGACGAGTCGAGACCCGCCAACAGGGCCAGAAAGCCGGGGCCTTCTGGGCTGTATTCCTCACCGACGGTGTTCGTGGTTGCGAACATTTTGACAGCCGTCGTGAGGTGTCGAAAGAGGAAAAAGGAAAACGAGGTCGAAAAAGGTCGAAAGAAAGAGGGAGAGAAGGCAAAGAAGGGTTCTCAAGGGAGCGAGAAGATTAAAAGGCTTCTTTGCAGAGAGGAAAGACGAGAGCAAGTGCTTGTGATAGCTGTGCTTTGCGTCGAGGAAGAGAACTGCTTGCAGTGTCTGGGGAGAGGAAAGAAGAAGAAAAGGAAAAGGGGAGGAGGTGCGAGAGATTTATCCTGTGGATTTGACGCCATATGGCTAAGCGAAGAGAACTGTCTACCCATACATTCACTTGCGTCTGAAGTGAGAGTTGCATCTCAAAGTGAGAGCAGTGACTTGGGGAGACTTCCCAAACAGGAAACGGGGGGGGGGGGGTCAACTGGAGGGCGGGAACCACTTCTGACAGGCAAACAGCCTGCTAGAGGATCCAGGTGGGGATACAGGCCGCCTCCCCGAGCCAATCTCCAGGCGTTTCCATGCTCTGAAACTCCCAACTGAGACTCGCAGGTGGATGCGTGGGCATTTTCGAAAATCCAGCGGAACCCAGGCGGAGCCAATCATAGTGGGCAGAGCAGCTCGTGGACGTCCGCCTGTGCTGGACTGGATTGAGCGGGAGCTTTCATTGGACCGGGCTGATCAGCTGGTGACTCCCGCCATGGACTCGCCAAGCGAGAGGGAAATGAGAGAAAGCAGCGTAACCAATAGCTGCGAAAGGCTCCGAGGGCGTGTCGGCAAGCAGACGACTCTATTGGATGTCTAGAGGGGGGGGTAACGAGAGTGAGTGAATGCCCTGCACTCTGCCTCATAGAAAGCCGGTACAGGAGCCTTGGAACCCTCCAGATTACGGTATCAACACGAGAGCTGGTGAATGGTGTGAAACGCCGTTACCCTGCCTACGAGAGCTTTTCAATGTCGTCGCTGGTTTGAGTAGGTGAAGCAAACTGAGGATATTCGAGCGGTGGATGGTAGGAGGGCTATAGGTTGGAGAAAGGCCCGCAGCAGTTGAGAACTTGAACTACCTAGTAGTAAGAGATGAGCTCGAAGAACATGTATGAACTACGCGTAGTTATATGGTAGTCACTTCGCTTACCTTGTAGTCGTATACGCTTGCAGTTGCTAATGCCTGGCAGCGCAGAGCAGGATTATATCAAGATACCTGTCTGGCGAGGAGCGAAATATATATCGAGGATACAGCACAGCAAAGAACCCATTGCTTCTGCCGGTAATCTTAAATTTCCATATCCATATATATAAAGTCTGTTGAATGCCAGGACCGAGTGGACTTTTTATATTGAAGCGTAGTTTTATAATCTACAGTCTATACCAGCTTTGAGTTGTCTATTTATATTATTTCTGGGAAGACAGGCTACCATATTGCTTCGTTAAAGACATAATACCTCTCTGCTTTGTTTGGTAGTTGCATTATTGATATGCTGGGTGCTCGCTCTAGCGAATATATATAGCTATACCTACCTAAGTGTTTGCAAGCTCCTACTTTCAGAACAAACCTCTGGTGCTGAATATAAAAATTCCCAGCTGGATACTCAGGAAGTATTGAATAGAAAAATTCGTAATGACATTATTGAAAACTATAATTGGATAGGGTGGTACAAATTCGAGCCGCTCGTCAAGAGAAATCGCAATAAGCAGCAAATAGGGTCTAGAGTCTAATATGGATAGCGAGGTCAATATTCTAGAGTTTGCTTAATCGCATCGTATATCCCTAAGAGGGGTCCTATTAGCAAGGTTGTGAACAGCCCCGAGACAGTACTTACTAGCAACGTCAGGCAGAATAAATTGCTCAAAGGTCAGGCCGGTATGAACGCTCCACCCGGCCACTCGCTTCACAGGAGCTTCAAGGCGTAAGAAAGCGCCGTCTTGAATGGTGGCTGCGACTTCTGCCCCGACACCGTAGTTGATCATGCTTTCATGGACGACCACTGCCCTCCCAGTCCTCCTGACACTCTCTAGAACCGTCTGGCGGTCCCATGGATAAATCGTTCGAAGATCGATCAGCTCAATGCTGACTCCCGTGGCCTTTTCGATAGCTGCAATCGCGGACGAGCAGAGATACAGGGGCTGACCGTAGGAGATCACCGTCAAGTCTTTGCCCGGTTTGATCGTTTCGGCTTTACTCAACGGAATAGTATAATACTCATTCGGTACGTGCTCCACAGACGCACGGTATAGCACCTTCGGCTCCATGAAGATGACGGGGTCTTTACATTCGAAAATCGCGGACAGCAAGAGTCCCTTGGCTTGCGACGGCGATCGAGGCATCACTACGCGTACTCCTGGCACGTGAGCGAACAGTGATTCCGGTGACTGCGAATGATATCTGTGGGAAAGGAAGAGTGAGAAACATGTCAGGTCAAGTCAGCGGAGAAATACCAACAGGGCTCCATGTCCCACCGCACCACAGGGCATCCGAATCACTAAGCCGCCAGCGTTGCCCTCTGTCCCCCCCTCGCGGTATCGAAATTTAGCTGCTTCGTTGACAATCTGATCGAATGCTGGAAACACATAGTCGGCAAACTGGATTTCCGCCACGGGCTTCATGCCCTCAGCCGCAGCGCCAATGGCGAATCCTACAATCCCTTGCTCGGTCAACGGGGTATTAAACACTCTTTCCGACCCAAACTCCGTCTGCAGGTCCATGGAGCACCGAAATACACCGCCAAATGCCACATCTTCGCCAAACAGGAGGACCTTATCGGAGGTGGAAAGAGCCGTACGGAGGGCGGAGTTGATCGCCTGGTAGAGATTCAGCCGCTTCGTTGTTGCATGTTGGGGTAAATCTGTCGCTCCCGACAGCGTGGATGGCGTGTGATGCAGTAGCGGAGTAGTTTTGTAATCAATAGGCAGATTGAGTCTCGCTGAAGGGGAGGGTGCGGTAGAGTGCGACCGTCTTGGTTGTTTGAAGGAGGGTGGTCGTCGTAGCAATAGTCTCCGCACGAGGGCTGGCGGAGCAGTCGTCATGTTGAGATGGCACGAGTTTCTCCCCTTTTGATCCTCGTTCCCTCGGTTTTTCTTATAGGGTATGGCTAGAATGAGCAACCCTCGGTTCCTCGGCCATTTAAAGGAGCCACCCTTTTATATCGTCCCTGCCCTCATGTCTGTCCAGATGAACAATGCGGGGATGTCAACCGAACGACCGCAGCTAACCGAACACTTTTTTGCCTGAGGCCGTAAAATATATGCCTTAATGCCTTAATGCCTTATTGCCTTCATGCCTTACTGCCGGAGTTCCCCCTCACGGGAATGAGTCAGCGGTTGTTGCCGTGTTGGGCCAGGTGTCTGTTATACCACTTCTGATTGGACAGAGCTGCCGACCTAAGCGCTGGAAGGAGACTAGGTGTGCGAACTGGAATGGATTATTGTTCAACATGAGTGCGTAAAGTTCCCTCTCGTGTTTTTTTACTTGATCGGCTCCTGTCTTGCAGTGGTTAACTCTTGACAATCCTTTTTTTTATCCACAGTGATAATTGACCACCTGTCGAATCACGACAGGATTTAGCGGACCTCCGACATTAGCTCTAGTTATTGTCATCCAGCCCGGACCGCCTAGCGCACGTCATTGCCGCCCGGACCCTACGATCCGACTGACTCTCGTGCTCTTCGAGGAGGAAAAAAACAATGCCCGCTCAGTGATACGCTGTTCTTACAGATTGCCCTCGAGTCTCTGATGGCTGCACCTGCTGTGAACCAGTATGTGGTCGGTCGGCCACTGGTACTAGGGCTAGCGAAGGTGCTTTTGCTTGCGATCGCGCAGCTTCCTCTTATCTCTGCCGCGCCCGCTCGTTTTCAACCGCAAGTCTCGGAAACAGATCCAAAGTCCCCAGATGACCCTGGCCTATGGCTGAACTTGGGCATCGCTGCCGCCTTGGTTCTTTGCGGTGGCGCCTTCGCTGGGTTGACGATTGCGTTGATGGGCCAGGTTTGCCTCTCCAGCCCCCCGCAAGGGTCGGATCTCACGACAAGCTGACACCTTTCTTCTTCTTTCAGGACGAGGTCTATCTACAAGTTATTAAATCTTCTGGCGAGGAATCAGAGAGAAGGAATGCAGCGAGTGTGTTGCACCTGCTACAGAAAGGAAAACATTGGGTACTGGTGACTTTGCTTCTCAGTAATGTGATCACAAACGAAACACTGCCAATTGTGCTCGACAGATCGCTTGGTGGAGGCTGGCCCGCAGTGCTGGGGAGTACAGTCCTAATTGGTACGAGCGGAGAACAGATCTGGATGGGAGGGTGATATTTGCTAATCAACCTGTCTTCTATCAGTTATTTTCGGAGAAATCGTTCCTCAGTCGATATGCGTCCGTTATGGCCTCCCTATCGGTGCTTGGATGGCTCCCGCTGTTCTCGTCCTCATGTATGTTATGTCTCCGGTGGCATATCCTGTCGCCAAATTGTTGGACAGACTACTCGGCGAGGATCATGGCACCATCTATAAGAAGGCGGGATTGAAGACCTTGGTCACCCTACACAGAACTTTGGGCCATGCGGGCGAACAGTTGACTTCCGACGAAGTAACAATCATCAGTGCAGTACTGGATCTGAAGGAGAAATCTGTCGGAGGCATCATGACTCCCATGGAAGATGTTTTCACCATGTCTGCTGATACTGTTCTCGATGAGACGACCATGGATTTGATCCTCTCACAGGGTTACTCGCGCATCCCTATCCACGTACCGGAGAATCCGATGAACTTTGTTGGAATGCTCTTGGTTAAGATGCTCATTACTTATGACCCCGAAGATTGCAAGAAAGTCAGAGACTTCGCGCTCGCGACTCTTCCCGAGACCAGACCGGAAACCAGCTGTTTGGATATTGTGAACTTTTTCCAGGAAGGGAAATCCCACATGGTCCTCGTCTCTGATAATCCGGGTGAAGATCACGGCGCTTTGGGTGTTGTAACTCTGGAAGATGTCATCGAAGAGCTGATTGGCGAGTGAGTCTTCGTTATCTGAGGTCGTTTTGATCCTTCCTGTGCTAACGGCTGGACTAGGGAAATTATCGACGAGTCGGACGTCTTTATTGATGTTCATAAGGCTATCAGGAGAATGGCCCCTGCTCCCCGGTCCCGAGTCCTGAAGGGTCGCTTCGTAGAGGAGTCGCCGCAAACATTGATGGTGCCTGAGGGCGAGCTCATCGACACAACTGACCAATTCAATTCTCCTCCCTCGAATACGACAGACAATGTTCTGCGCCGGAGTTCCATCGAAGCGCCCCCCCCACGATTCCAGTTGCGCAAACAATTAACGGACAGAAACGCCGACCCGTCTCATGGATGGATCACACAAAGAGGAGCTACCGACGAGATTCGTGAACATCTCAAGCATTTGGGTCCTTCGAATCTGGCGAGCCGTCCCCGCGAAACTCGGTACCAAAATGTCAAGATCAAACGAAACAGCAGATCACCCAATGGCTCAGGCTTAGGTGATTCCGATTCTACTCAGACCATCATCGATCCGGGTATCACATCAGCCGGCTACCAAGGAGGAATTGGAGCCGGAATTCTGCACTCGGGAGGGGTTGATGCAAAAGACGGTGTTCACGCTGTCAAGCTGGGATATGGTGCCTACGGCTCCGCCGATGGGCTGAGCAAAAGCACCAGCGCAGAGCAATACAAGGATCTCCCCAGCGTGGCGATACCGGAGGTTGTCCACGAAGAAGAGGACGAAGCAGTGGCCAATGCCTCTCAGCAAAGAAGTAACGCCAGCGCCCATTCGTCAGACTCCCAATCCAGCGACCGTTTGCGACGGACTTATCTTCACAGGGGCCCGGCGCGGAGCGGCAGCATTACAGAGCAGATCATAGATGTCAATGGAGTGCGCAAAGTTATTCTCCACACTCACAGTAGTGCCTCGGAGAACGAATCGCAAGAGCACTCCACAAACGGCCGCCGACACCGTCACCAGCACTCAGCCGATGAAAATACACACCAAGATGAATCCACTAAGACGACCAAGAAGAAAAGACGCAAGAGAAGACGCGGACATGGCAGCCACAAATCTGGTGAAGAGCAGTTGTTAATACCGGAATGAAAAACTCCTACCGGAGACTGTTAGGCATGTCTTCTCTGATGTGTGTGTCTTGATCCTCTTCTTTACTGTCTCTCTGCCAGCCAGAGTGATTGACTGTTTGCAGCATATGTTCTAAAGGCAGAATGTGAAAACAAAATGGAATCATCTTTTCCCTTTTGACGACCTATACATATCGGACGAGAAAAAGAGTTTCGGAACTGGGAATATCTGTGTTTTTCCTTAATCTGCCCCTTTCCCTTCCCCTTCTCATGAGATATATCTATGATTCCTTTCCCCGAAACTGCTTCATCAATCTTAGACTGCTTTTGCGTATTTGGTCATGCGAATGACCTACATATACTGTAGAAGACTTGGGATATAACTATAACCATTGCCACAACCCCTCCGTACTGTAGATTTTAAGTGGGGAGAAAATGAAGACATTCGAATGAGCTTTTTGTCATATATCATAATCTCATGAAGCAGATATTTGCAGCCACAGGGGTTTAAATCAAGCTTCTGCACTGCCTATGAACCGGAGAGTAGAAGTTTGCGAATGTTCTAGGGAAGGGTATGTACAAGGGTCATGCAACGAACAGATAAAAACCTGAAGGAGGAAAGAAGAAAAAGAAACATGGATAGAATCATTGAAGGAGCGGATCCTGTGAAAGGGTAAGCGCTGATCGAAAAGTGAGAAAATTGCAAAAGGGAGACATACTCTGAAATGCTTTTGGCTGTTGTTGGCCCGTTGGACCCGAGCCTTGATACGGTGCTCCTCACGCTGTGCGCGGGTGCGCTCTCTCCGTTCGGAATCGAGAGCAGCACGTTTCTGCTCATCTGAAGCCCCGATCATCCCCAGACCGCCGTTAGCACGCGTGATAATTGCACGGTGGTGGTTCGTTCGGCCTCTTGGCTCCTCTTCTTCGATTTCTCCGTTTTCAATGGCGAGTTGCCGGGCAGCGCGCTCATCAGCGGAGGGGTAGTTGTGCAGGTTCTGACGGAAGTATTTGGCGAGAGAACGGTGACCGACACTTCTTCCGGAAGGCAAGTGAAGCTCGTATTCGGACTGGTAGATAACCGGGGCCTGCTTGCGAGAGCCGAGATCCTCTGGATCAACCGATGACGCAGAGGTATCGTCGGTTTCCCATCCTTCTGCATCAGCATCCGACGAAGAAACCTTGACACCGCCGTCTTCCGGCGTTCCTTCCTCCTCCTCATCCTCCCACTCATCTTCACCATCCGAGTATGTGCTGCGGAAGTCGTAGTATTGACCGATCTCGATCTGCTCCTCTTCGGTCTCGAAAGCAATCATGCAGTGGCCCTTATCACGCATGTGGGTGCGGATACCAGCAGGACTATTCCGGATAGCATGGCAGTACAAACACTCGCTGTTCTCTGCGATTTTGCGGTACAGATAGTGAATCAACCCGTCCAAGTCCACAAGGTAATCCTTTTCGGGGATAAACATGCCGTGTGCCTTGAGCATGTGTTCCACGTTCTGTTTGATATCCGATGAATCCTCGTTACAGAAGAGGCAGCGAGAGTTGGAGTATTTTTCTTCGCCAGCTGCATCTTCACCTTCACCTTCTTCCCCGTCTTCTTCACCATCTTCTTCGATTGTAGCCGTCTTGAGGCTTTGTGTGACGTGAGAGACATCGGCCTGATTCGAGCGAGTCTTATTGATAGGCTCTCCAAGCGAGAAAGCAGAACTCATCACCGAGGCAGTTTCGTCGGCATCCTTGTCCACACGGGACACACGTTGCCTATGCTTCGAACTTTTGATATGATTCTGATACGAGTTCTCGCTGTAGAATGTCTTCTGGCACGGGTTGCAGGTCCTTTCGAATGAGGCCTTGGCGGCGGCGGCGGCGGTCGTAGCTTTGGCGGCCAGGACCTTCTCGTTGAAAATTTCTTGGGACACAGGGGGCAAGGCAGCCATACGACGCTTCATGTTGTATAAGCTGCAGGGAAGAAACCAAGTTGTCAGCTATTGTTCAACTCGTCAATACGATATTCAGAAGCCTTTTTCGCACTTACTGCCAATCCCGGCGCATATGATCTCTCTGCGCATCGCTGCTGCGGAACCCGACAAGGCAGGTGTTGCAGGTATAGGGGAGATCGGTTCCATCCATTTTGTGAACCCTATAGAAGATATATGGACTTATCTCTCAGGATATCTCAGATAGAAATTTAGTAGTGAGAGTGATGGCTATCAAATTAATAATCCTGCGAATAGCGGGGCCGTCGTGATGTGTGCGACAAATATTAAGCCGCCGAGTGGGGTATGCAGATGAGGGCAAGATGGTGAAGAGTACAGTAAAAAAAGAACTATGACTCTTATGGACGTTCTTCAAATTATAAATCCCCTAATTTCTCCTGATAGATCCTTAGTTGAAGGGACTGGAGCATTCCATTCCTGTCCTTCGTCTAGAAAATCTTCGGCTCGTCTTAGTGGCGATGACGTCCGGATAAGAGACCATTCCCAGTAGGGCTAGCGTAGGAGGAATAATGTCGCTCCGTGTCCCGCCATGAGTGACTCCCGCCTTTCTGCCTGAGGCAGCTAAGTCAGCCGTTGCACCAATCGTGACGAATGGCCTGCACGACATCAACGCCGCGTGCGTCGGGTTCTCGCTGCACTTGCCATCGGTAGCAACGAAGAAATCCTTCACTTTGAACTGGCGGGCGCTTCTTCCGGCAAGCTGGCTTGCCTTTCAATCATCGACAGCAGCGCTATGTTCTCTTGGCCACGAACATGACAAGGTTCCAGGGAGCTTCCACGGACTCGCCGTCGGTTGGCGTTAAGCGGCCGCAATCCTATCAGTCGTCGAAACTCCCGCCCAACGCCCCTCGTGTCATCGCAGAGAATACTGTCGATATTTCGGACTCCAGACAGGTGCTACCCTGGTACAGAGATGAGCGGCGAAGACAGTTTAATCTGCTAGTACGGAGGTACGTGTTTTGGTCAGACCTGGTGTCATGTCCCACCACCCCTAACTTGTGATGCCCCCCAGATACAAGAGTCAGGTCCTATATGGCTGCCAAAATCCTGACTGCATCACTCCCACCTGTGCCAGCTTCCGAAGACGTATAACCGAAGGACCCTTTCGTCGCTATACCGAGTTGAGCGCGCGGACACTTGCTTGCTACCTGGCAAGTCAGGATAATGCGGAGAGCGGCTTGTGCTGCAATCCACCAAGAGTGCCGTCAGACTTCCCCACGCCTGAACATCCCAAGAGATTTAGTAGGCGGAGTTCTACTACTCCTGTGCAAGAGCTTGATGGGGAACATGATCAGTCGTCGTATTTGGATGTGACGCACGCGGAGTCAAACAATGCCGATCAGACACCAGCAGAGGATATTGCGATACACGATGACATGCCTACACAGAGAATGAAAGATCCGAAATCATTCACCCAAAATTTGTTCGATACACTCTCGTTACGGATGGTGGAATGGCTCCCTCTGCGTCGCTCCCCAGATGCGTTTGATCCCGGAACAGGCGAAACATTGAGCCAAGACGCAGCCTCTTACCCGAAACCTCAGCATCCACGCAATGGGAGTGCCACAAAGACGATTAGATCGGATCCCGATCATGGATCCCATACTCCGTCTCATAAGCAGGGAGGAAATAACCCGCAGACCCCTTCATCTCGAGGCAATGGAACACAACCAGTGGCGAAGGAAGTGAAGTCATTAAACCAACATATGAAACGCCTATCACTCAGTGAGGTTGATCACTGGCGCCAGAACCCCCGTCTGTCTATGGAGGAGAAGACTCGATTTGATCCAAAATCCGGCCGCAAGATGTCTATTAGCACGCGTCAAAACCGAAATGAACCCGTCAGCATGCCCTCGCCGCCCGCATTGAAACATCGTCCGCAGAAGCACCGAGGTAAATTGAACGATCAAAGCGATACTTACCCCGCGGAGTGCAAGAAACAAAGACGCGTGTCTTGGGATGGGTCGAAAGTCCTTAATGACCCAGATTATCATGAAGCCCAAAAATCCGCGATTCAATCTTCCGACCTTCAGAATGCATCAAATACCCCTCGCTCGAAGTGTCGCAAAACGGATAGGAAGAAAAAGAGCTACAAGATGGAGAACTTTGCTGTTGCACAGAGCGTGAGCCACCTAACAAGCGAAATCGTCGATGGACTGAGCCAAATGATGATTGGGTCGGAAGATGACGCCGACAGGTGGAAGCAGGAGTTAAGTTGCATGGAATTAAGCGGTAGTTTCGACAACTCAGAGTGGCGATACGCAACGCTTCGTCAACGCCAGGTCTTCACATTTGTCGCCCAGACCGTGTTCTACGTATTGAGCGGCACCAAGCAAATTGTCAGTTCCTTTCGCAAGGAACGCGGGGATGCAGACGACACGAAGGCGAGAACAGCTCCTGATTTACAAAATCTTGAAACATCTCTACGGAACCTTTTCAACATTTGCCCTCAGGACATCGCGTTGCATAGCCTGTGGAAGGCATTGGAGAGTCTCTTTGTTCCGCCAACAGATTTCTCTCGACCTGCTAGAAAACCACGCGGTTCATCGCATGATTCACCCATAGTAACCCCTCTATTTACACCGATTATCCAGCGTCGCGCATCAGAACCATTGGAAGAAGAGCCTGTGTCAGATGTCAATGCTGCATATGTTGCGACGATTACTCTCTTTGCACTTGTCAGTACTTTGCCTCGAGTGGATTCACAGACCTGGAATGAAGTCCTCCAAATGCGTGCTGCCGGCAATATTGCCTCAAACTCGGAGATGCGACTTCTTTCTTTACCGAGGGCTCGTTCAGTAGTGGATGTCACGGATAAGCTCGAGCATGAATTGGGCTTGCAACTTGTGAGCCGCTTGGTACGCGCTATCACCGCTCGCCTCGCATATCATGACATCTCCAAAGCCCGGCAGATTTATTCCTATGATTCGCCGAAACAGCAGAAGAATAGTGTTCTAGACATGATTATGGACAACCTCAGTGATCACTACCATTCAACGATTACCACCCAAGGTGATCAAGTTTTGGCGCCCTCCGAGACACAGCCTGTCACGGCAAATTTAATTGTGGAGTGGCTTCGAACACTGTTCCTGAAGGAGTGGGATGGCAAACCGGAGATGGCTCGGAGCAGTGTAACTGGCGGTGTTGTCCAGATATTGGCGTCTATGTACAAAGAACGCCACCGCTTGGGATTGGCTCCAGAGGACTTCCATACCTCATTCTTGTCTGACAGGCTCGATCCTATGGAGATGCCTACAGAATGGCTGGGCAGCCTGTCGAACAACAAGACGATACATGTTCTATCGTATCCCTTTCTTTTTCCCTCGTCGGCATTGGTCATTTATTTTCGCGCCCTGAACTATGCGACCATGTCGAAGTCTTACGAGACGGCAATGACCACTACTCGACATGTCACACAGACCGCATTCAGTGCCATCCAAGTACAGGATGATGTTGGACTTCTGGGCCGGCTCAAGACCTCCATGTCGACCTACTTGGTCCTCGTTGTCCGGCGAAGCGATGTTCTGACCGATGCGCTTAACCAACTTTGGCGACGTGAGCGACGTGAGCTGATGCGTCCCCTCAAAGTCCAGATGGGGATGGACGAGGGAGAAGAAGGTGTCGACCATGGCGGCGTCCAACAGGAATTCTTCCGAGTGGTCATGGCTGAAGCCTTGGATCCGCTTCATGGCATGTTTACCATGGACAGTCGGAACCGAATCTCCTGGTTTAAACCTGGGTCATTGGAACCGCTGTACAAATTTGAGCTTCTTGGACTGCTAATGTCACTTGCAGTCTACAATGGGCTTACTCTCCCGGTCACATTCCCTGTGGCCTTATATCGCAAGCTACTTGGGCTAAAGGTTAAACATTTAGATCATATCCGCGATGGGTGGCCTGAACTCGCCAAGGGTCTTGATGATCTTCTGTCATGGCATGATGGCGATGTTGGCGATATATTCTTGCGGACATACGAGTTTAGCTTTGAAACATTTGGTGAAGTGGAGTCTGTCGACATGCAAAGGGTTGGCCGGGACGATATCTGGCCGCCTCCCTCCTTCAGGTCTTCTCGCACTGCCGAGGATGCATCTCTGTTGTGTTCTCCCGCTTCACCATCAACGCCACGCCGTTCCAAAACGTACAGCCCGAGTCCACCATCTTCAATGAGTGCCGAGATGTCCCTTGTTGAAGCTGTCGCCGAAGACCTAACCGGTGAGCAACCGGATAGGCCTGCAACGCCCACAGACGAAGCCGCTTTGGTGACGAATGAGAATCGGAACCAGTTCGTGAAGGATTATGTCTTCTGGTTGACCGACAAATCGGTTCGAGCTCAGTACGAGGCTTTTGCACGCGGGTTCTATACATGTCTTGACCGCGCAGCGCTCTCAATCTTCACTGCCGAGGCCTTGAAAACAGTTGTCGAGGGTATTCAAGAGATAAACATACAGGAATTGAAGCGCCACACGCGGTACGAAGGAGGTTTTGGACCTTCCAGCCGTGTCATCCGTGACTTTTGGAGTATCGTCAAACGGTTCTCGCCTGAGCAAAAGGCGCATCTTCTCGAGTTTGTGACGGCCAGTGACCGCGTTCCGGTCAACGGCATCTCGAGCATCATGTTTGTCATCCAGAAAAATGGCACCGGAGATGTTGTATGTCATCACCCCATCTTCCCCCCCTTCGAAATCCTGATCGCTAATCATCTTCGCAGCGCCTACCGACCAGTCTGACTTGTTTTGGCCGCTTACTGCTCCCCGAGTACTCTTCCAAAAAGGTCCTGGAGGAGAAACTCACCAAGGCACTGGAGAATGCTCAAGGCTTCGGAGTCGCTTGATGACTTGGACAAGAAGAAAACAGGCCCTGTGCACTTGGTACCGGTATCATCCTATACCTGCCTTATACTTTTATTATCATCTATGTCCTGCAGATATTCTAGATACCCTGGGTGCCTCCCCACTTAGTATAGAGTTGACGAGTTCGGGGTTTTATCCTGATTTTTTTTGTCAAATAATACATTCTTTCCCTGGACAATATGGCAAGTGGAAAGTTCGCTGTAACTATATGTTCTAGGACACTACGATGATAGATTCGTTCGTCAGAGTTGCCCTGGGAGCGCTCGGCAGACTTGCCATTCTCCCAGTGACGTCAACCAGGACTGCTCTCTCTCTCTCTGGATACAAGCCACATCCCGTCGTGGTGCACGAATCATTCGCCATGGATGAGTACGCCGCCCTACTGCCTGGCCGGGTGCCTGGGAGATGAGCGGACAACAGCAGTCCGCCCCGGCTGCACGTGGGATACTGGCGATGGATGACTCCTTCGTACCTCACCGTCTCTCCCGCCTTTTCCCTCCTTTGTTACTTTCAATTCATTACTTTTAATTGCCATATCCGTCGATCTTCGCATCAGCGTGTTTTTTTTATTGCAGTTTCATTCATACTGCTGAGGATTGAAAGAGGGAAAAAAAAATTGGTATATAACCCCTCGCCGCCACCCCGCATCAGCGATAAGAATTTATCATGTTGATAAAATTCCGGTATCTCAAGTGAAAGAAACTGATAGGTAGCAGCTAATAGAATGGCTCCGATCATTCATCTTGTCCGACACGCTCAGGTAGGAATGTTCATCGTGTATTTTTCTTGGTATCGAGAAGTTCTGACTCAAGTGTTTATCCCAGGGCGAGCACAACCTCTCCACGGCGAATCATGTCATCCACGACCCCTTGCTCACTGACCTGGGCAACGAGCAATGCCGTCAGCTGTGTGAAAACTTCCCCTACCATTTGCAAGTCGATTTGATCACGGCTTCCCCCCTGCGGCGTACCCTCTACACCGCGCTCCACAGTTTCAAGCCGGTTCTTGATGCAAACAAAGACCTCAAAGTTATTGCCCTACCGGATGTTCAGGAGACTTCTGACGTGCCTTGTGACACTGGAAGTGATCCCGAGGTTCTGCAGCGGGAATTTCATGAAGAAAAGGGTCTACCGGTGGATCTGTCGCTTGTACACGCAGAGTGGAACAACAAGGTTAGTCGAGGCCATTGGTATACCTGGGAAGAAATCTGGCAAGAGCTAATAGTGGACGTGCAGTCTGGTCGCTACGCGCCTACCAATGAGGCTATCAAGAAGCGCGCTCGCGCAGCGAGGCGATGGCTGAAGGCTCGACCGGAGAAGGAGATCATTGTTGTGACTCACGGTGGTTTCTTACACTACTTCACAGAAGATTGGGAAGATAGCAGCCACTATCAAGGTACGTCTATGAAACCGGTATCATGTCTTGTTGCAGAGCACATTACTAATATCAGGATTTCAAACTAGGGACCGGTTGGGCTAACACAGAGTACCGGACGTACGAGTTCTCGACGGATATCCACACCGATGATTTGGAGGGATACGAGCTGGATGGAGAGAACGCAACGCTGATTGAGACGATCGAGTCTCGTAATCGCCGTGGCAAGGACGGCCCGATCCCTACCCGGGATCAGCAGAGATCCCTATATAAGCTCGGCCTGCAGGGCTGGGATGGCCAAGGGCTACAGCTTAGTACGGAGGAGAGAGAAGCCGCTGTAGTCCCAGAGGGCAAGGAGGTTGAGGGGCTGAGGGTCTGAGATTCAGAGGAATTACTTTGTTTCTCTCTTTCTCCCTCTCTTCGAGACCAGACAATTGTTATTGTCCTTGCTCACTTCATTCGGTCACCCGCTTTAGTTAGTTAGATTAGATTACAGCTCAGATTTTCAGGGTAATCACAATAGGAAGATAGACGCATGGAATCAATAGAAACAAAGGAACTATGCACTCATCTTCATGGCTTTCTTACTTAGGAGCTGCGAGTTTCATGTAGTCAGTCAGGCTCGCTTTGTTCTATTCTGGAGCCAAACTTGCATCGTCAGCTTGACATTGATTTCTGAAAAAGAATTGCAATCCAAAGTAGTAAACAAGGGCTTCTTTGTTGGCAGCATTGTCTACTACACAATGCGTTGATCTCAATTGATGGTTGACAAAGAATACAGGGACTTTCAAACGTGACAAAGGAAGTAATATAGCCTGGGTGACGCCTCTTGGTGTCAACTCTTAGATATAAAGTCATCGAGCAAGCCCTTCGAGACTCGTCAAGGCAGTCAAGGCTCCAGCACTTGAAATCTCAGTTATTTCCCATCTTCTGGATATATCATAGCTTCTATTCGTGTTTTTGCATGCTAACTGGATGACAGGATCCGAACGAAGAAAAGACGGCCTTGTCGCTATCCACCCGCTACGTCCGAGTCCACGAAATATTCCGGTATCGATGAAGAAAATCTTCTATTCCCTGAGTAGGTTCGTCCCATATGTGAAATAGTGGCTAACACGATAGACCTTAAAATGTCGGCGTTACGGAAATGACCGAGTGAAAATTACACCAGCAACCATCCCTAACAGCCTCTTCTTGCATGAAAAGTCCAATAAGGTACGTTCTCTATATCTGCTGAAAGGCTGACTTTGATAGATTCGAAAAAATCCCCCAGTCGAAGGCAGCAGCAATGGCGTTGATCTATTAAAAGAATCTTATTTGAATAATTATCCACAAATTACATTTTAGGTGCGTTCTTCTCATCATTTCTATCACTAACGAGATCTTCTAGGACGAAACCGGCTCCGTTCAGACGCAATCGATGCAAGACAGGTAAGTCTGTCGATTTCCCCTCCCCATATTGCTGACCGTTCTATAGATATCCATTTAACATGACTGCCTGGAATGCTGTGCTTCCTGCAAGGTAGCGGTTTCGATTGATAGTATCCACAGCTCCAGTGCGAGGACGATCAACGATCGTCGAGAGGTGATATTAAACCAGAAGCGATTTGAATGAATCCAAGGACAATTATGCGTCTGGGCTCTTCAATCCAGCATCAATTGATTCGGACTGCTAACAGTTCAATAGATTGTTATGATTTCATCGAATGCAATACACTTCGAGCCTCCTCGTACTCGAATACCGCCCCCAGTTGAGAGAACGAAGCTTGGAAAGATGGAGAAATTGGTCTTGGCAACTAGATTGGCATGGTTATAGGCAGCAGAATTCACAATCATTTGTGTTTCATCTCTTTATCATATCTGTACCTGTAAGCAGACTCGACTCTGATTGACTCGCTCGTAGGCGGAATGGAGAAGCGCAGATAACCTGAGACGCCTACTTTTCATACCAGACTGACTAGCCCTGGCGATGGATGCTCAGTACCTTTCCTAATATCCCCCGACCAACTGGAGATGGGAGAACTCCGCTGGCTCCAAATCCTGGTGCCTGGACCCCGTATCTTCCGTGGATCAGGCTGTCTCCTTGGCCTTGGTCACTGCTCTGTGGCTTTTAGGAACGAAGCAACCCGGGCGATTTGAGAATTGACCACGAAGCCAGCCAGTGTGAACGTGATCAATTGCCGATAAGTGTATAGGCTACCGAGTATTCAAGGCTTTAGTCGTCTAGAAGCAATAGAAACGATTGGTACGGAGGAGTCGATCCCCATCAAGAATCCATCCGGCTGGCGCGTCCTATTTTTGTCTCTGGATTTTGGTGGGGCGCAGCGGAGCTTCACCGTGGCGCAGTGGGCGTCAAAGGAAGGCCGACCACCTGTTACGCAGTATAATTATTACCAGTCTGCCCGTCGCTGTCCAGGATGTGCAAGCTCGGTTGAAACGAGAAGGATTGAGCAGACATCTGGCACAAATATTGGAAGTTGCTCACAGTCGACCGTGTTGTCAAAATGCTCGACGAGAACCTCCCTAGTGAGTCCTCCCCTCGCTCTGACGACAAGACAAGGCTGACTGGTATTTCTTCTTCGCTCTTTTAACAGCATTTTACATCAAAAGCAATGTTGATCAGAAGCACAATCGGACCATTTATCTCTCCCAGCATGGCAACGAACCCGAGCCGACCTACACCCTCTGCTACCCAGATCCCTCCTCCCCGGAATCAAAGAACCGCTACGCAGCCGGTTTGAGCGATCCGTTTGTGACCAATGTAATATACGGTGAAGTCCTGGTCGTCCCAGAATGGACGCAGCCTACTCTCTCGGCAGAGACAATCCGCCAGAATGGTGGAGTCCAACCGCCGCCAGAGCCGATCCTGCCCACACAGTTTACCATCCAGCTCTACGACCCCGACCAGCACATCACCGTTCGCTACAAGCGCAAGACGTGGAATACACCTGCTACATGGGAATTTGAGATGCCGCAGTTGACGTTTCGCCAGCCGTCGAATTCGACGCTGGATCAGACGCAGAGTGATCCGGCCGCGGCGGATGTGACTCCGAAGCTGAAGTTCAGCTGGCGCAAGGACAGCAAGCTATCCAAGGATCTGGTGTGTCTGCTGTCGGGAAAAACCAGCAATTTCCCAGAAGTTAAAGGCAACAAGAACAAGGAACCCGATATCACGATCTCTATTTTCCAGGCCCTGCGCGAAATTACCTTGTACGAGCCCAATCTTTACCGGGTGGAAATGGAAGATTTCAAGGGGTTGGAGATTGTGCTGCTGCTGAGCGCCGTGGCGATCCGTGATATCTACTTTACCCCGATCAAGGAGGCATTTCACGTGTCCAACTCCGCCGTGGTGCCGAACGGCGACGCGCCAGCATCGCCTCAATCCCCAACACAATTAGCCCACCCGCTTCGCCACACCGGTCCTGCAAGGGGATCCCGTGCAGATCTACCACGACTAGACACCCGGACCCAACGGGAGGGGGATGCCGAGAACGCGCGTCTCCGCCAGGAACAGGACTTCCGTGCCAAGGAGGAAGAGCGTCGTATGCGGAAGCTCCTCGAGGCGGAAGAAAAGACCCGTCGGAAGAAGCAGGCAGAGGTCGACAAAGAGACCCGTCGGCTACAGAAACTCTACGGCAAAGAGGAAGCCCGGGTCAGAGCATCGTCGACGACGCCGGCCCCAGTCCGGCCGATGTCCATGGCCGTTCCCTCGACCACGACCGTGAATCTTTCTTCTCCTCCCCCGCCGAGGAATAACGGCAGTCCCCCATCGTCCCGACGGTACTATATCGAACAGCACCATCCCGCACCCTCGGTCCCCAACGTGAGCGTGAGCATGAGCAACAACTCTCCATACCTGCAACCCCCGGCGCGCAACGGACGAGCCCAGCAGTCCTCGACGCATCTCCTGCAACCGCCGCGCCCGCAGTCTGTAGCAGTTCTAGGCCAACCGCAGCTGCAGCCGAAGAGGAGCAGTTTCTTCGGGTTCAGAAAGTCGTCGAGCGAGAGTACGAATGCCAAGTTAGCGAAAAAGCGAAGCTCGATGTTTTAGTTTTTGTTTCCCTGAACAAGTTCTTCCAGGCGTTTACTGATGTTGATGATACCCATTATTACTATCATATATATATATATATATATATATATATATGAATTGCATGATTGATTTGAATACCAAATAACTACACAGTAGTAGAAAGAATAGGACTAGTAGTTTCTCCTAGAAGATAGTTAAACCCATTCATACCACGGCAAGCCGTCGCGAAACATCTTCCCCGCGCTCTCAAACTGCGGCCCCTCGGAATGAAGAAGAAACCCACGCTCGCACTCGTTGAAGCGCACGCGCGGCTGCTCGAGCTCATAGAAACGATCGTAGCGTGCCGAGAGAGCGTCTGCCAGCGTGTCCACGCCGCCGCGCGGGTGTAGTGCCCTCCAAGGTTCCACGCAGGAGGCGCCCTTGCACGATTTGAGGACAAGGAGGAGGGCGTCAAGACGGGCGACTAGTTTGGGGATGGGGTGGTGCATGAGAATAGTGGCTTCCTCTTTGTCGAGTAGGAGGTTGTGCATCTGATGGGGATCCGTCTTGATCGGATTAGCAATGCTCCGCTCCTCCTTTCATTATTGAATAATTCTACTACCAAGGACATACGTTCATATCGTAGAGTTCGTGCTCGTTGTTGCACCACACAGCGTAGTATAGGTTATATCCCTTCCCGGTGATTCGCAGGGCCTTGTAAGTGTTGTTGTATGCGGATAGATCAACTGCAACAGATCAGAAATGAGGCTTCAGGTGAAGCAAAACGAAAAGGATGGTAGGTTTACAGTCGTATATTCCCTCCCCGGCGGCGAACCCCCAGTATTCGACGTTGACGTGTTCCTGGCGCGTCTCAAGCGCAGCCTCGATCTCTCTCGGGGTCAGAGGGATGGCAGCTCCGTCAAAGTCTACTCTCAGGGGAATCCCAAGAAGCTGGAGAAACGTCGGAGCTAGGTCTGTATGTGTTGTGACGACATCCGTGCTGGCATTCTCGGCCACGCCGGGCCCTCGGATGATGAGGGGCACGTTGATGTCCTCCTCGTAGCCGCAGGACTTGCCCGGTTGCATCCGATGCTGGCCGATGTGGTAACCGTTGTCGCTGCTGTAGACGACATAAGTGTTATCCAGGAGGTTGTGCTGATGCAGGCGGGCGAAGAGGCCATCGACCAGTTCGTCAACGGCCTGCAGAGCGCGCAGACGTGACCGGTAGAAGTAATCGTTGTACTCGACGTTGCTTTCATTCTGTTTCTTCAACGTCCGGATCCAGTTGGCTCCAGAGAGCTAATATAAAAAGTTAGCCGATACTGAAGTATATAGGGAAGCAAGAAAAAGCAGTACTTCATCTGGGTTGAAAGACTCTGTGCGAGGAACCTTTACACCTTCAAAGAGATGCTCGTGTCGCTTGGCGGGAATAGGCGCACTGAAGCTGAAGACGGGGTTTTTGTCCAGCCCAGTCCCGTTCATGAAGACGTTGCAGTGAGGCGCGATGGGGGCGATGGTCAGGAAGAATGGATTGGCAGCGTGCACGGCTTCGTCGAGAAGGCGATACGCCTTTTGAGTGAGGACGTCGGTCAGATACTCACCTTCATAGCTCTGGGGTTTCTCCTTGTCGCGCTGGAAAGTGCTGTTGAGGTAGTCGTACGTGAAGGGGTCGAGGAGGAAGTCCTACTAGATCTTCAGTCGATTGATCAGATTGGTTCATATCAATCTGTGGCCAGTAATACCGTTCCAGTGAATCCCGCTGGGAACGGAGAATCATAGTTGTCTACCGTGTGGACATTGAACAATTTTCCAGTGTAGTATGTGTTGTAGTGAGCCTGCTGCAGCCATACGGGGAGGTAATTGTCGTTGAATCCTTGCGAGATGAACTTGGGATAGCCACCTACAGCTGGTTTTAATACAAAATAACCTCCTCAATCCGTTGTGAGATGTAGATTGCTTACCGTACGGAGGATTGACGTCGGTGACGTTGGTATTGTGCGCGAGCTTCCCTGTCCACAGCGTGACACGCGAGGGACAACAGACGCTGGTTGTGCAGTAGTGGCTGCGATAGGAGGTGCCTTTGTCGACGAGATGTTTCTGGACAAAGGGCATGTAATTCAGCGAGTCTAGATGGACATCCTGGTCGTCTGTCAGAATGAAGATGACGTTGGGTCTGGATGGCGTCGAGAGTGACTGTTGTTGCTGCTGCACAGGCGAGTTTGTAGCAGCAACAAAGACAACGCCTGTCAACAAAAGCAGATACTCGAGTTTACGCATAACAAAATGCATTCAAAAAGTCTAGAAGTCTAAAAGAACTTGAAGTATCAGAAGCTGAGGTCAGAAACATGAACTGGGAAGCTGGAAGTCGCTCATGCAAGGTTCCTTGACCCCGCAAATAACGCCATCAAGTCGGCGCAATCCATTTAATGCGGATTTCCTGTAAGAATTGACTGCTACCTACGATTGAGGAGGATAATATATACTCATATTGATTATGCTACGCATATACAGGTTGTACCTAATCGTTATCATCCGCCTGTGTCTCAGTTACAACGCATTGGCTTCGACTCCCTCGGTGGTGATGTGCACAGGCTTGATCGCCCCGTTCTCATCGAAGAACATGCGGTCGATGCAAACAATGCGGTCGTTCAGCTGGGTATTGTTAGGGTATCGCCGGTGATAGACAATATAATAGTCGTCGCCACGGTTGACGACGCTGTTGTGGCCGGTGCTGGTGCCGATGTTGGCGTCGCCAGTCAGGATCTTGGTCGCTGTCTTCGAAAAGGGCCCGGTAGGAGAGGACCCGGTGACGTACTGCACGCCGTAGGAATTGTCTCCCCATCTAAGAGAGCGAGAGTCGGTCAGTCAGCATGCATAAAACATGCAGTTAGGTGTTTGAAGCCGGTCCTTACCCCCCCACGCTGTACATGTAGTAATACACGCCGTCCCTTTTCAACATCCACGGACCTTCGACGTAGTCTGGGGGTGTGATCTCGAGGTAGTCGCCTTTCAGCGTTACCATGTCGTCCTCTAGCTCCACGACCACCCCATGGCCCCATCCGCCGAAATACAGCCAGTTGCGCCCGTCATCGTCGAGGAAGATCTGGGCGTCGATCGGCTCCGCCCCGTACGTCGTGTTGGCGACCAGCGGCTTCCCGATGGCGTCGTAGAAGGGGCCACCGGGTCCAGTGGTGGAGGTCGCGACCCCGATGCCTGCGCCATCGCCCGCCGAAAAATACATGTAGTACTGGCCGTGCTTCTCGGCCACAGAAGGCGCCCAGGCCGCGCGGTTGGTCGACCAGGGCACGTCGCTGAAATTCAAAATTCGGGGGTGTTTCGTCCAGGTGATCAGGTCGGGCGACGAGAATGCGTCGAAGAAGGTCTGTTCCTCGTAGGCAGCCGAGTAGGTTGGGTAGATCCAGTATTGTTGCTCGAAGATGCGCGCTTCCGGATCTGCGTACCAGCCAGGGAAGATCGGATTGCCAGAGTATCCTTGTTGTTTTGCTTGCTGTTGCTGTTGATGCTCAAAGATCCTACTTTGCTGGTTCATGGCAGAAGCAGTCGTACTGGTGCTGTAGAGGAGCAGCAGTAGAGCGCTCCAAATGTTGAAAGGGCTCATCCTGGGCTACCAGAGAGCGACCTCTGGATGAATTCGTCGTCTTGTTGGGGTGTTGTGTTGAGTGAACAAGACGGCGTTCAGCACTCGACACTACCAGCAGTGTAATGTATCAGTGAGTGAATCAAAAGACATCAAGATCGCAATAGGTCTCACAAGCGATGGAAAGGGACACGAAGAAATCGAAAGAATCGAGCTTGTTTGACGACTGGAATGTGGTTGTCTAGCAAGGGAGACAGGGAAGATGAGGGGAAGGAAGAAGCCGACAAAATGAGATTATTTATTTTGCTGTTTAGAGCAGCATTGATTAAAGAGAAATTACATTCTATTTTATCAAGCTATGTAGTATCTAAAATGAATCTAATTTAATTATAATGAAGTATTTCGGAATTAAGTCCTACGAGATAGTTCTATTTGACTTGTAATCCTTATTATATATCATCACTGAGAGTTGAGAAATGACTATCAGTCTTCAAGCTCATGATAGCATAGTCTCTGGGAAGAGGAGACATCTCTCTTCCCAGATAAAAAAGGATAGAAGTATCTATTCCCTTTCAGTAATTGCTGATGCTTTATCACAGACTCACTGCAGTGGCGCTGAGCACTCCTCCTTCCTTGACCAAAGCATCCGCTACACTCTTGTCCACCACGCGATCGATCCCCAGAATCATCAGCGCCTCCTTTGAAGACCCGCTTGCCTGTACACTATCTCCACGAGCTGACTTGTTGATGTCGGTACTCTCCACGTGGTGGCCGTCGAGGAATCGCTTCGAGACAGGAGCGACGGTCATGAAGTTGATGTTGACCTCTTCGCGGCCCAGAATGCTGCCCACAACACCTATCTTCCCCGGTGAGTCGTAGTTCTCACAGATCAGCAGCGTTCCCTCGGGAGAAAAGGAGGTTTCGAACCGTCCCAGCCGGTTGATCAACGGCTGGCCTCCCGAACACGTTCCGGAAATAACGCGCTGAGAACGAGGATCAGCAGCCGTCTCCGTCGTGGCACGAAGGGAACCTGCTAAGTCGGGAGCACGAGATTGCGCACGGGAGGGTGGTCGGGCGATGAGCGTGACGAGAGAGGAGAAGGAGTAGTCCGACATCTCGCGGGAGTGCTGTTCGTTGACGAGGATGCCGCGTTCGCGCGCCACCAGCTCGGCATTGACGATGTTGACGTTGATCTCCGACCCGCTGATCGGGGCTAGAAGACCCTTGATCAGGGCAGCAAAGAGAGGTTTGGTGTTGTGGATGTTACTGACCTCGCCCTGGTAGATGAGGTCGAAGGTGTTACGAGCCATGGATCCGCCGGCTGCCGACGCATAGTGCTGCGTGTACAAGCTTCCCATCTTCTCGACCAGATGGACAAACGGTTGCAATGTCTTGTACTCCTCGGGCAGGATCAGAGGCGCGTTGACTGCGCTCCGGGGGAGAGACCCGTCTAGAATCTGGAGCACCTGCTCACAGACATCGATGGAGACATTCTCCTGCGCCTCCACGGTGGACGCGCCCAGATGAGGCGTCGCCACCACCTTGGGATGGGCAATAAGCCTGGCGGCAGGAGAGTCTGGGGCTGGAGGCTCCGAGGTGAACACATCCACCGCAGCCCCTGCGAGCTGGCCAGACTCGAGAGCGTCGATCAACGCAAGCTCATCGATCGTGCCTCCCCGGGCAACGTTCAAGATCCGAGAACCCTGCTTCATCTGCGCCAGCTCAGCGGTGGATATCATTCCCTTGGTTGATGCAATCAGGGGGGTATGGATGGTCAGAAAGTCTGCCGTGGCGAGCAGCTCCGGTAGAGACGAGACCAACGTCACAGACGCAGACGCCGCAACAGCTGGGGATGCATAGGGGTCGAGGGCGTTGACATTCATCCCCAGGCCTTTGGCGAGTCGTGCAACCGTCAATCCGACTATTACTACGATCAGCTCTTCATCCTCTCTCTCTCTCTCTCTCGTTCTTTAGACCAATGATGCATACCCTTTCCCAGACCGATGACAGATAAGGTCTTCCCTTTGACTTCGACGCCGACAAACTTGCTTCTCTCCCACTTGCCTCCCTTTAAACTGCCATGAGCCTCGGGAATGTTTCTTGCCATTGCCATCAGAAGAGCAATCGTGTGTTCGGCAGCGGCTCCAATGTTTCCTGAAGGTGAATTGACAACCACAATGCCCAGCTTGGTTGCCTCTTGCACATCTATAACATACCTCAGCATCTTGAATACTTGAAAGAGACACTCTTCTATTCTTATGCTTCGATTCTCGCTACTCACCGACATTGTCTACCCCCACGCCAGCCCGAGCAACGACCTGGAGTCTCTTCGCGGCCTGGAGCACCGCAGCAGTGACTTTTGTTTCCGATCTGATGAGGAGAGCATCATACTGCGGGATTATCCTGAGCAGCTCGTCTGCATCTAAGCCCCTTCTTTCATCAACGTCCACGGAGCCGCGGAGGAGCGAGAGTCCATCTGGGGACAACTTCTCCGGCACAAGAACCTTAAGGCGTGCAGACTCACTGAGAAGTGGCATTTTCTCTGAATAATAATCAATGTGCTATGAGGTTACACGGACAAAGTCTAGGTGAAATGATTCTTGAAACCTTTGCAGGGGCTATAGATGTACAGGAAGAAAAAGGCCAGCTCAGCAAGACAATACTGCACTCCGGTCCTCGCACTGCAAAGGGGAAATACTATAAGCAGATCTTAAACCCGCCCAATCCGCCTCGTGTATCCTGGGAAAGACGTGTCGAGCGACCTATGCTATGCACTACGAAGTAACCATTCAACCTCTAAGCCAGCTGTGGCCTTTGCCTCCGACGTATCATCTGCAGGGTTGAAACATGATCATTGGCCCATATCAAGGAGTGATTATAAATAAGATTGCGAGAACAGAAAAGGCAATTCTTTCTGCAGAGATTCTGCCTGAAAGGAAAAACTGCGGGGTAGAGCTACAGGGATAGAGTCGCATCCCGATTACGGAGAAGCAAGTTCTGTTCAATCCGAGTTTACCGCTGAAAAGAGAGGGGTTTGTAGCTATTGGTAGTGTGGACTTTGGACAAAGTCCTAAGAGAGATTATCCTCGATGTCTGCACTAATGTAGTATAGAATGATAACCTTGATACAGAGCTTTATACAGAATGGCGACCGTTCAATACTCCAGCGACTGCTCAAAGAGAGCGCGTAGCTCATTCTTTTCCTCCTCGAGCTCCTCGCTCAGGCTCGGGGCAAGATTCAAGACTCGCTTCTGCGGGATGGTCCCCTCGATCAAGCCGTCGATGTCCGAGGCGTTGAATCCCAGATCCTTGAGGCCGCGGGGCTGGTCGCCCAGCTTGATCAGGAACTCGGCGATGGCCGCCCCAAGAACCTCGCCGGCACTTTCGCGCTTCACGTTGGAGATGTCCACGCCGAAAGCTTCCGCGGCCGCCAGGTGGCGATCCGGGTTTGAGGCCCCCGTGAAGCGGAAGACTGCTGGCGCGGTCACCGCGACCGAGACCCCGTGCGGGATGATGGTGTGCTCCACGTCATAGCCGCGGTGCTTGTATCCTGGGTTTTGGCTGGAAATGGGGTAGCTCATCCCATGGCACAGGTGGACGCCGGCGTTGCCGAACCCGACGCCCGCCAGCGTGGCGGCCAGAAGCATGTTGGACTGTGCCTCGAAGTCGTCCGGGTCCTTGACCGCGCGAGGCAGGTACTTGACCGTGCTGCGCAGGGCCTGCAGGGAGAAGATGTCCGAGATGGGGTTGGCACCCTGGTAGGCCGGCCGGTTGATCGGGTTGGTGGGACGAGGGGTTCTCTCGTTGTAAGGGATGGCCGTCCACGATTCCAGGGAGTGGCATAGGACGTCGAGGCCTGACGAGGCGTGAACCGCGGACGGCATGGTGCGGGTGTTGAGCGGGTCACAGATTCCCAGGGTAGGCTTGAGGTTGCGATGGGCGACGCCCGTTTTAGCCTTTTTCGACACCAGGTCGAAGATGGCCGTTCCCGTGGTCTCGGACCCGGTGCCTGCGGTTGTCGGGACGGCTACAAGAGGTTTCAGCGGCTTGGTTATGGGAAGTCCCTTGCCCAGCGGCGCATTCACAAAGTCAAGGAAGTCTGCTTCTGGAAACACCGTGTACAGATTCATCATCTTTGCCGTGTCGATGACCGAGCCGCCGCCTGGATTTTTTCCCCCATTAGTATCAGTTATGAGCATCCATTTTTGCAAAGCGAACTTTACTGACCAACAGCAAGGAAAGCATCTGGGTTATAAGGTTTCGCAAAAGCAATAGCCTCTTTGACTCTGTATAAATTAGACGCTTCTCCAGTAACCCAAAAACCCCCTAGAGACACTTACGAGCTATCCTTCGGCTCCACTCTGACCTTATCAAAGACCGTAAACTCGATCCCCTCGCGGCTCAGCCCCTCGATCGCCTGCTTCATGGCATCCAGCTTGCCGACAGTAGTGTCTGTCACGACACACACCCGCTTGGCGCCCATATTCTTGAAGTCCATGCCGACCTCCTTGGTAGCACCAGGACCGAACCGGATACTCGACGCGGCCATCTCAAAGGCATATTCCTTCTCGCGAGACGAGTCCACAGGTGTGGCAAAATGCCGTCGCACATGGCTTGCCAACGACGGGGTCTGTGGATGGTGGTGATGGTGATGGTTGGGGTTCGAGTGGCAGGGACAGGTAGGCGGATGCGTGTATTGCACCGTGCGAAGGAGGCCGAGGGCTCTGTTGGCGGCGGAGGGGGCCACCCGTACTGCTGGAGAGACCATTCCTAGACAATGTGAAGAGACAAAGAAATATTTAACCTAAGATACCCGTCCACAAGAAGGAAAACAGCGGAGGAGAGCGGGAACGAGTCGAGGGAATAATAATCCGCGGTGAGGAGTTGAGAGCTCAGAGGAATGGCGGAGTCTCGTGACCGGTCATCTAGCCGAAGGAGGGGAGCTGCAGAGAGTGTAGCCGTGACCGAGGTCCAAGTTTTGGGGCTTGTTTTAGGGGATTTGTCATGGTAATTGTGATGGTTTATGTTGAATAATGCCAGAGGGTTATGTACGAGCATTTACTCCAGTCTTCAGCCCGGAATCAGTCCCTGACAGCCATTATTCAGTCGTAAATACCACCAACACCAGCTCTGTCTCCTCACGGCTATCAGAACAACATGCGGGGAAACGATGCTTAGTAAGTTGAATTACTAAGCATGATTACTCATCCATCTCCAATTTATCGAGGACTCTCGTCTCAGCATGATTTATTTGTTTCTTGCCATATAATATTCAATAGAGATATGACTCCAATATATTGGAGTCATGACAATTTTCCAATATCGAGGAATACGAGGAGACGCTATGAGCTTGGCGGCTTGTTCCATTTCCTTACATGCATATTCCCGCCATGGATGTAACAGGTTATCCTCCACCACGCAGGAACCCATCAGTTTCTCTCGTCTTGGCCCGGCTTAGATGTTGCATCTGTGGAATCAGGGCTGAGTGACAGACAGCTTGCCCCTTTCTTCGTGATGGGTAGGTGGCATGACAGCAGTATAAGATGCCCCGAGCCCCGAGCTCTGGGTATGTGTTTTCGATAGAAAAGAAGAATAAGCAGGAATCCTTCAGTTGAATATTTTATTGGTTTCACCGTCATGAAAAGCATCACGCTGTTTTCTCTTGCACCTCTCGCCGCCGCAATGGCAGCCAGCAACCAAACTGTCGGCAGCGCCATCGTCATCAACCAGTGCTTCTCACCCGTCTACCTTTGGTCCGTGGATGCCCTCGTGAGTCCCCAGCAGACTCTTTTCCCGGGCGACAACTACACCGAGACCTTCCGGCGCGATCAGAAGACCGGCGGCGTGGCGATCAAAATCACCACGGTCCCCGACGGGCTGTACGAGAGCGCCCCGCAGACCGTCTTCGCGTACAATCTGGTCGATTCCTGTGTCTGGTATGATCTGTCAGATGTCTTTGGCGATCCCTTCTCCGGAGAGGTGGTTGAAATTCTGCCTGCCAATCCTGCTATTTACTGGGGGAATGGCGTTCCTCCAGCTGGTAGCCAAGTGAGGACTCGTCCGGCGGAGGAAGATATCATATTGTTCCTTTGCTGAGCCATGATGCTTGGTCTGCAATTGTGGTTTTCAAGTGAACTTTCCCCGGAAAAGAATCGTCTAAATAAATGCTCTTAAATCGGTAGTTCTTTCAGTCCGTCTGGATTGTTTCATCTGTCTGTGTAACCTATCGGAGCACCATTTCGGTACCCGCATGCAACTGCCGGGGCTTCGAGAAGTTCCAAGATCCGAGGATCAGTGGTGTTCTGTTCCAGATAAGTGCAGATGGCGAAGCATTCCTTACTGATCCGGCCGTAGATCCACGGCTGCCACGCGGCATGGGCACACATCAAGCCCATCCACTGGGCGAGAATCAGCATCGCGGCATGGTCTTTCGCCCGAAGGAGAGTTAAGAACTCAGGCTCCAGCCGAGCCATGAAGCTCTGGAGAAGACCAAAGTCTGATCGTGTGTTGTTGCCGTCGAGCAATGGAGTCAGCATCTGCAACGGGTGCAGATAGAGGCTGTCCTCAGTAGTTGGAGTAGTAGTAATTCCCTTTTCCGTGCTGCATGTGTCTAGATTACACAGCTCTGCCAGCCGCGGGTGCAAGGATGTATTGGCTCCCTCAACCTGACGCATTTTTTGGTCTGCCTCGCTAAAGACACCTGCCCAGATGCTCTTGGAGATGAAGGGCTGGGTGAGCGAGATGAGACATCTCAATCCCCCCTGTAGACAGAGCCAGTTCATGGCTGCCGGATTTGAGGAGAGAACCCATGCATCTTCGGGTTCAAAATCTTCCGGACACAGTGTTGAGACGCCCATCAGCATACAGGTCGAAAGAAGCGCGTCAACGTCTTTCTGTGTGATTTTAGAACTGATCGCAGACTGATAGAGATGGATCGCCTGTTGCCAGTGGTATGACTCCAATACCCGTATATCACGATTTGCCGGCGAGCAACGGCCGAGTTGAAGGCACGATATTCCGAGGATAGTGTGCATCAAATAGGGGCTCTGTTCCACATCCGCCCGTTAGTAGTACGTAAATCCCATGGTGTCTCAGGGGGATAATGATAAATGGGGGTCTCACAGAGAATGCTGTCTGTATCACGCTGGTGGTCATCACTCGCTGGACAGCCTTGTTTGGGCTCGTCGTGGTAGACGACCTGACGAACAGGTTGAGTAGCTCTGCACTCGCCGGCTTGTCGGCCTTCACCTTCACCTGAGCCGTCCGGTCGATAGCCTCCTCCAGTGAACGCAGGGTGGACTCATGAGCAAAATTGTCCAAGGGGAGTTTTGACGACACTGACAACGTCTCGTTTCCACCACTTTCCCCGGAAGGAGTTGTAGTAGAATAGTCGCATGGAATCCCGTGCTTATAACACCGTTGGCAGTGCGGCTTGGATTCATCGCACTAGCTCAACAAAGCTCTGATCAGTCTCATTTCTGAATCCCAACAGACTGCTCTTGTATTCAGGCAGACCTTGACCCTCCGTCTTTTGCAATTCCCACATCCTTCCCTGGACTTTCGATGTGCCCGTCGAGCATGGTACACCGACGACTTCACTGGCAGCGCCACTGCGACCGGAGACAATTTCGGGTGCGGGTCAGGTCGAACAGGCTTGATCCTAAAGACGTTGACGTTGTCGGTATGCCGTTTCTGTGTCTCTCTCTGCTGATACTCGTTGCGATTCGTCATCGTTCATCTCTGGACCTTCTTCATCCACCTGAACTTTATAGACAGCGTTGAAATAGTGTTTGACAAGATTCCCAAGTGACAGCGTCTGTCCTTATCTGCTACTTCGTGTTGTGAGTTCAGCTCGTGATGCCTCTACAAATCACGTGATACAGGGCTATCCAAGAACGGTAATTCCGCCAAGACTTCGTATCCGGGCACTCCAAACCAATCAAACATAGTTATAGGCATTACAATACCGCCCTCCACACCGCCTGTCACACCGCCTGCCATAACCGTAAACCGCGTTCATCCATTTTCGGCAGTGGCGGTCTTGATAAACCTTAAATTCAGCCCATAAGCAGGAAGGAGCGGTTCCATGGTCCGGACCGGCAAAACACCTCCGCCGACGGGCGACTTCCGCACGCGAAAGCTGCTGTCGGAGCAGAATTTCCGACTGACGCAAGAGGTTCCTACGGATTCCAATTACCCAGCTAGTAACGTCTGATGGGCAGCGCTAAATAAGTGCGAGGCCTGGACTCCGTGAACGAGGACCGACTGCATCGCCAGCAGTTGTGAAGTGGACTCACTGACCTCACAGACTCCATTTGGGCAGTGGAGTACCGTGCTGGAGACCCTTATCAATCCTTGGGGTACTTGGGGCAAATGGTTAGTTCTCCTTCTTGCGGACAGCACAAATATTCTGGAGTTAAGCATGTTGATTATGATTCTTTCTACCAGATAACGATCTCACAGTAGTCTGTGCCGGAAGTCCTTGTGTCTAATGTTTCAGGATTGAGAAATGTCGGAGCCTATGAATGATACCTCAAGTGAGGGCCAGGTGAGCCAGGTGATCGAAGTGGATGTGAGTCAATACTTTTTTTTAATCCCACACTTGTTTGATTCCTTGAATTAATGCTCTAATACAATTTTTTAGTCGAACCTTGATGATAACGATTCTGCATATGATGGATCGTGAGTGACGCTCTCTCAGCCATCGCAGTTGATAATGCAGAAAGTTGACATGGCCCTTAGTGTTGGAAATGCAAGTGACATTGGCTCTGTGGCCTCCAATGTATTCAATTACATGTCAGTTCATGATCGTCCGGCTTGTACCAACCGGCGTGGATTCTAATGACTGTTGCTAACCGTTCTCTAGATACGAGGTACACACATGCTAGATCTTTCCATTTTCCAATGAAGTATGGCTAATCTTGATCGACAAGAATGGTCGCAGATATCATTCGTACCGTGAAGGGGAATATCTCTTGGTATGTACAGAAATGTATCTGAACGAGTGCGTTCACTCTATCTCATCTTCCATAGCCCAACGACGATTTAGAACAAGATCGGCTAGACTTGGTATGTTCTCAACACCTTTCTTATCCAAATATCAAGGCTTTCTTCCACTGATGTCACTCCCAGTCACACCATATCTACCGACTGCTTCTTGGCGGTGCTCTTCACTTAGCACCTTTAGAGAACCCACTAAGAATTCTGGACATCGGCACCGGGACCGGAATCTGGGCAATTGATATGGCGGAGTAAGCTCATCTTTGTCGGTTGCAAGACGAAGACTGACAATTTTCCAGCGAATATCCGGGGGCAGAGATCATCGGTACCATATCTTCCTTGTGTTTTGGACGCTGATAAATGCTAAGGGCCATAGGCAATGATTTGAGTCCAATTCAACCAGCCTGGTATGAACGTTCTCTGGCTGTCGCCTTTCCATGGTACTAATCCAACACAGGGTTCCACCCAATTGCGTTTTCGAAATCGACGATTTCGAAAGGGAGTGGGAGTACAGCCGACCGTTTGACTTTATCCATGGTCGTGAACTGGAGGGCTTTGTAAGAGATTACGATCGTCTCTTTGCTCAGGCCTTGCAGCACCTCAGACCGAACGGATGGCTTGAAATGGCTTCTTTCCAAGTTCAAAGTTATTCCGACGATGGAACACATAGGAAGGCCGAGTACCTGGAGAGGATGAACGACGCACTTTATGCAGCCAGTAGGGCCTTTGGAAAAGATATGGCCTCTATCTCTTCATGGAAGGCTCGGATGAGAAAGGCCGGTTTTCAAAACGTTAGAGAAGAAACCTACAAGGTAAGCATGAGATTGCTTCAAGAATCTCTTGACCAGATGGCTGAAACCCTCCAAAGCTTCCTCTAAGCCCATGGCCGAAAGATCCCAGGTTGAAGGAAGTGGGTCACTACCACCAGATCAATATGCTTTATGCTCTTGGTGCCTATACCTATGCACTCTTAACCCGCGCTCTCGGCTGGAAAAAAGAGGAAATCGAGGCTCTTTTAATAGGCGTGCGCAAGGAATTAAAAGACCCTAACATCCACGTCTACAGCAAAGCCTGGTTTGTCTATGGACAGAAGCCAGGCAACGGACCTGGAACAGTACCTTTTACCAGTTGACTTGACTCTTAAACAGTGCATATCTATTTCGTTACCCTTGCTCTTCACCAACAGAGACCTCGCTTTGATTCTTAAAAATTCATGCGCACCAAGAAATGTCTGTCGTGAATCCAGAACATTTGCTTGTGCTCGTTCGAGCCATGTCCGTTCAAAGGCGTCGACAGAGTGCGGTTCGAATGGGCTACAATTGGCACTAAACAGCCAAGTCGAACTGACATTTACCGCCAGTATCAACATACGTCCTGTCCAGATTGATGTGTTTCACGAAACCATCGACGCCGACAATGGCTCTATTAGCACCCCCCCCCCCCCCCCCCCCCCCCCGGGGCGCAGTCCGCCGTTAGCCTATGGAACAAAAAGGCACTCCTTCTTTTCCTTATTTTCCAATTTTCTCATGCGGGTGTGGTCCATGCAAACCCTCCTCGCGGCAAAGACGATATAAAGCATGTCCACTTTTTGTAGATGAAATAATCGAAATCGACTTCAATCGCCATGAAGAAAGGGTTTTCCATTCTCGATTGTCTCTTGAGCGGCGCGCGCGACTAGCTCAGCGGGCAGCAGGGTTCGCAGGACGGGCAGGGACCAGTGCAGCAGGAGGGTCTAGCTGCCACCTCATGAATGAAGACAAGGAAACGGAGGATTGTTCGACGGTGATACTGGGCAAGGTGGAGGCCTCTGGCATCGTGCGAAGAATGTAAAGGCGAGGGGTATGCACTGTGTGAGATACAAAAGCACCAATCTGTCTCTGTCTGCCTTGTGTGGGACAAGGATTCGGGATCCGCGGTCAATCATGCCCCTTGAAGAGCTCCTTACTGTGTAACTTCTGTCATACACTCATCTTATTAATATGAAAGTTCTCCCTACCAGGGTGGGAATGCTTGCTACATCACCACAAAAAAAGTCATATTCCTCACCTTACCCTCACCATCAAGGTCAAGATGGGAGGGCCAACCTCAGAACATGAGCCTGACGAGGCATTAGTGTATCTCAACAATCATTCCCATGTCGAAAATATTGATACGGTGGATTTGAAAGCTCTGCGGCGCAAGATTGACTCCCGTCTCCTCCCCTTCATGTTCAGCTGCTACGTCCTGCAGTCTCTGGACAAGGTGATGCTGAACGTGAGTCCTCGCTCTTCCAGGATGACACTGTGGCCTTAGTGTAACCCAAAGCAAAGTATGCGGGCGTGATGGGTCTCAAGGAAGATCTCGGATTGAAGGGGAACGACTTTTCCAACACTGCCACGGGGCTATTTATTGCATATTTACTCGCCGAGTTTCCAAATGGTAGCTCTTTTTACTCTCTTTTTTTTTTTAAAGATTTGAACACTCTAACAAAAGCCTTTTCTCCCAGTGTACTGTCTTCAGAAAGTGCCCGCGGCCAAATGGCTTGGTACCAACGTTTTCCTCTGGGGCATCGCAGCAGCTGCCGCGGCCGGTGCAACCGGTTACAAAAGTCTGCTCGCCGCGAGAATTTTCCTGGGCATTTTCGAAGCCACCGTTGGACCGTCTCTGATGCTTATTAACAGCCAGTACTACACCAGACAGGAGCAGGCGCTGCGGTTCACCCTGTGGTCGAGCGGAGTGAGCATCGCGCAGATACTTGGGGGGTTGATCTCCTTTGGGTTTCAGCACGTCCACCACGCTGCATTGGAGGGGTGGCGGGTGATGTTTCTTGTGCTGGGGGCCGTCACATCGCTCGTCGGGGTCTTGACGTTCTGTTTTCTACCGGACACGCCGATGAAGGCTCGGTGGCTGTCAGACCAGGAACGCGTCGCGCTGCTGCAATATATCAGTGTCAACCAGACCGGGGTACGGAACAGTTCATTTCATGTCAAGCAGATCTGGGAAGCTGTTCTCGATGTCCAGGTGTGGCTGCTCGCGTTGGCAGTGGTTTTGGTAAGCCTTCATCCTCTATCTTTATTCTTTTTTTTTCAAAAAAAAAAAAAACAAGAATATGCTAATGATAAGAGACCTCCGTGTCCAGTGGTGTGATAACCACGTACTCCTCCACGCTGATCGTCAGCTTCGGCTTCTCCGGCCCCGACGCAGCGCTGTTGAACATGCCCTCCGGTGTGGTGAGCCTGGTCTTTCTTATCGCCGTCGGGGTTGGTGTTCGCACGACCTCCCACCGGTGGGCGTGGATCCTCGCCTGCACCATTCCAGGCATCATCGGCGCGTCACTGCTATCATTCCTGCCGACCGCCCACGGGCACAGCAATAAAGCTGGCGTGCTGGTGGGCATCTACCTCGTGAATGCGATCATCGCCGTGCTCCCTATACTCTGGCAGTGGGCGATGGCCAATTGCGCCGGGCACACGAAACGAGCCTTTGCCAGCGCTCTGGTCGCGGGTTCCTTCTCGCTGGGCAACATCATCGGTCCACAGACGTTCCAGGCGCGCGACGCACCAGCCTACCACCCCGCCAAGGTTGCCGTGTTGGCGACGCAGGCGAGCGTAGCGATCGTCGCGGCTGTGTTGTCACTGTATTATGTATGGGAGAATCAGCGGCGAGACCAGCGGGCCTTACGAGCGGGGCAAGAGGGTCTGGAGACAGTAGAGGGCAAATGGGAGGGACTCACCGACTGGGAAAACCAGGCTTTCCGATATGTGTATTGAGGGTTGGTTTAGTAGTTGGGATATGTCAGACCTCCACCCGAGTTAACTTTATCAAGATCGTAGATCCTGATTCGAATGACGTTGACCGATAACTACGTCATAGACATCCCAACACAGTTATTTAAGACATGTCAAGAGGTAGTCTGGAGAGCAAAACAATCATTATCATTCAATAATACTTTGATTCAACTGAATACTTATTTGAATACTTATATACGATATCATCTCATCATGTCTCACTTCCTGCGCAAAGTCAAGGCCACCACCGGCATGAACAAGACCGACTCATCTCACATCGAACACGCCGGGGATGTCAACCACCCAGTCAACGACTCTGTCACCGGGACTGGACCTGTAGACAGGGAACTTTACTCTGGGAACAGCGGTGCAGATTATATTCCAGGTCAACACCAGTTCAGGGAGCCAAACTACAGCGCCAATACGGGAGACAGCAACACCTCTACCAACATGAACACCAACATGAACACCGATAGGAACACCTCCATGAACACTTCTATGAACACCTCCATGAGCACCGACCCCATGGACCCCCGTTCAACTTCCACCAGAGCAGAACCCGAAATGAACCCCTCTTCCAAGCACATGGGTTCAATGCAAAACACCAACATGCAGGATACTGCTTTGCCCTCCTCCTCTCCCGCCGGAGACGTGCCCATCCCCGACGACAAACCGGAGAAGAAAGGAGGCAAACGCGGTTCAATGTCTCGGTCGAGTATCGGCGCGGCGGGCGTGATTCCCATTTCGGGCAGCAAGGGGCCGACCTCGACCAAGACGTTTGATCCGCATGCTACGCCTCAATCTACTCATACTCATACTTCTTCTGCTTCTCGTATGGCTGAGCATCGTATGAGTGATCGTATGGGTGCCGAGCCTCGTATGGGTACTACTGCCTCCCATACGGCTGAACCCCGTATGAGCGGTGTTTCTCATACGGCTGGGACTGAATCTCATATGAGTGGTATCTCTCATCCAGCTGAGACTGAACCTCATATGAGTGGCGTTTCTCATACAGCCGAGACTGAACCCCGTATGAGTGGTGTTTCTCATACGACTGGCGCTTCTGGCATCCAAGGAGGAAACGCTATGGCCGGCAACGCGGGAGATGACTATTACAATACTCATTCAAGACGGGAGGACATCGCGACAGGCAAATTGCAGGGAGAGTCTCTTGGAATGGACTATGGAAGTCAACGAGTGTAAAGCTTTTCGGACTCATTATTGTACTATAACTAGCATTAAACTAACTAAGCATGTAACATTATCTTACTATTATGATCATTATCTCATAGATCATATCATTATCACATTCCCCTGACCATCTCTGTATGATGACCTAAACAGCGTTGGCAAAGGTGTGGGGAGTGGCAAGGTTCTTGGGAGTATCATTGCGGAGCTTGGGACCGATGAGGTGGTCAAAGGTGGGGGAGTGGGAGACACGAGGGGTCAGGTCCTCGAGATCCCAGAGGAGACCGAGGGTCTTGAGCACAGAGGTGGCGTGGTAGGTGTAGGGGTTGCCGGTGGCAGGGTCGATACCATACTGTTCAATGTAGCCCTTGGGGGTGTAGGGGGAGATGAGCCAGGTGGGCATGCGGCCGCCCAGGCGGTCGTAGGTGAGGGTGTAGTTCTGGCCGTTGGCAGCGGTCTCGGTGTAGGTCAGGTTGTCGGGGCGGACGGCAAGGGGAGGGGCGACGTGGTCGAAGAAACCACCGGTCTCATCGTAGGTGAGGACGAACAGGGTGTTGTCCCACTGGGGGCCGTTGCGGACGGCGTCATAGATCTGCTTGACCAGGACCTGGCCAAAGGAGACGTTGCCGCTGGGGTGCATGGAGTTGGTGTCGACGCCACAGCAGGAGGGGTTAATGTAGGACAGCTGGGGGAGCAGGCCCAGGTAGGCATCCTGGTAGAAGTTCTCGAGGGGCACCACGTTGTCGGCGGCGTTATCCGCGGTCCAGTTGAAGAACATGGAATCGGGCAGGAAGTCGCCGTTGGTGCCGTCGTAGTTTCTCCACGAGATGTTGTTGGCGGAGGCGACCTCGAAGATGCTGGTCACGTCCACACCGGAGACGTCGAAGCTGTCGTCGTTCTCACCGTGGCCGGCGGCAGTACCAGCCAAAGCACACAGGCGGTTAGGATTGGTGGGCTAGAAGAATAAGAATGGATTTGGGATGGATCTCTACAGTAAGGGACAAGGGAAGGAACTTACGCCAGGGACACACGAGTGCCAGTGGTTGAAGGTGACAAAGTCGTCGACGAGGTTGACGAGGGTGGGGATCTCGTCCTCGGAGTAGTAGCCCATGACCTGCTCGGCGGCGACCTTGGGGTCGAGGTCCGGGTAGTAGAGGAGCTGCTTGTCGACGAAGCCCTTGAGGGAGGGGGTCAGGGAGCCGTTGGCGATGGCCTCGTTGTCCGGGGTGAAGGTACCGTAGAACTCGAGGTTGTTGCCGGTGACGGAGTGATCCGGGTCGTTGAGGACGGAGTCAAAGTCCTTGTAGAAACTGGCCCAGGTGGCGCCGTCCGGGTCGCTGAGGTTCTGGGGGTTGTAGAAGGGCCCGTCGTTGATGGGGTTGCTGAGGCCCTCGCGCTGGACACCGCCCAGGATGTTGTCAAAGGCACGGTTCTCCAGCAGGATCCAGACGACATTCTGGATCTTGCTCTTCATGTTGGCAATGGAGTCGGGGGAGCCGGCCGTGTAGCCAAAGGGAGCCGACTTAACCTGGGCCCCGGAGCTGGAGTTGGAGGAGCCGGAGCTGCGACGGGTGGCAGCAATAGGGCTGGCCATGGCGGCCGAGGCACAGAGGCCGCCCACAAGGGACAAGGCAAGATCAGAGCGCATCTTGAGGTTTTCCTTTTGTCTCAACAGTTAAGAGAGAGAGAGAAGAAATTCACTGGAGGATTGTCTTTGGATGATGTGAGAGTGCCCGATGTCCAAGTCCTACAGGGATCGGCAGTCCCCCCGGGCGGTTTAAATAGCTTCAGCAGGGCAAGAATGAACCGGAATTCACGGAAGATGCCAACACCCACGTGGGCAAGATGCCCACTGCGATCGGAGGAGGATTGCGTTTTTGTTGGGAGGATGAGGAGGAGGAGGAGGAGATTCCGGTTCGTATCCCAGCGTATCCCAGCGTATCCCAGCGTATCCCAGTTGGAAGGAACCATATCAGGCAACTGGCCGTGGAGACGGGGGGGAGGAAGAGTGGAGGGGAGGGGGGGCCTTAGAGCCTTAGCGTGGACGAAATAGCCTCATGATTCTGGAAGGAATTATGGATTATGGATTAGCATGAGTTTCCATCGATTGGTGAACCTGTTCTCTCCGAGGGAGTACCTGAACTGGCTATGAGGACTTCTCGTTGCCTGTTGATTGCCCCTTGCTTCATCTTCGCCAGTCAGTCAGTCAGTCAGTCAGTCGTCAGTCATCTATCCACATTCCTCCGTATTCTCTTGAATGCTGTGAGTCCGAAGCTCTCGTTCTAGACTGGTATCCGCCCGTCTTCCTTGCATCCTTCTGGACGTTATCCAAGGAATACCTTAGTTAGTGCTAACAGTCAAGGTTGATGAATATCAATCCGGCAGTAAGAACAAGGTCTCTCCACACCGCCTCGCAAACCCAACAGTGACCCCTGGCCCTGGCACGTGGGCGGCTGCTGAGAGCTAGCGCCACAGGGCTCCGCACCAATGGGAGGCCCCGAGCTGGCAGGTGAGCCGGGCCCCATTTCTTATTTGCGCGCAACAGTAATGCAGATCATGCGATGGGCTGTGGCTGGGCCAATTGGCAGGCGAGAAAGACTCGCTCTGATATATCGCACATATGATTCGTTGCTGCTTGCACGTGAGCAGGATATGAGGTTTAGTAGGTACGAAGTAGGCACAAGGTACCTACTAGGTACCTTATCTGTATTATGGGACCCATAAAGACCTATCAGTGGGGGTATTCACTAGTATGCAGTATATTAGCTGTAGCTACCTAACTAATGGGATGTTCTGCTATGATACAATATTAATAATGAATAGGAACAGGAATTGAAGATCAATATTCTGCTCAACTGAATACTATATAGTACACAAATGACAAGTCAACACTAGTTAAATCCCTCCTATATGTCGTACCATGGTCATATACTTCGAGTAACGCAGGATCAATCAATTACAGGTAGTACTTTAGGTACTTATCGACCTGCCTAACTGGTATTAATTAATAGACTAGACTTGATCTATACATTGCTCACTGGAATCAGCCAGGAACTGGGGCCTTGGATCCGTCAGCTACTATATACTTTGAAGTCAATTGGCTGGAGATCAATCTACCTTACTTTGGCTTGGATACTAGGATAACGGCAGTTGTTCCTAGCTACAGACTACGAGGTAAGCGATTTCTAGTCTTGGTGGATCACATCCTGGTAGAAGTATTTATCTAGTTAATACGCAGGACAGAGTATATGTAGTAGCATTATGTAGCCTTGAGATACATACTAGTCTTTCATAATTATTGTGTTATAACAGATTAGTTTCTACTCTCTACCCTCTCTACCCTCTCTATTCTACTCTGATCTCTTCAAATTTATTCAGAACGGAGTAAGGCTATAACGGAGATAATCCTGACGGAGTTTGAGAGAGCAGAACTCCATGTAAACGGAACTCGGAGTTAAGACAGAAGATACAACGTATAACTAGTTTTGTAGTAATTACTTACCCTGACAATGAACAAGATATTCATCCCCAAATTAATAGAAAATGCCCTTTATCACTCTCGAAGAACACTACATCTCCCCCCACGTCAGCGCCGCCAGCCAACCCGCCCGGGAGCACTACGCCCTCTTCCCACCCCCAACAATAACAAAACTAGAATGCCTCGACACCCCCCGCATCCACGACATGGACGCCGGCCAGGTCTCGCTCCAAGTTATCTCCCACGGACCAGGGGACGTCCCCCCCCAAGTCTGCAGACAGGCGAACGACGATCTGGCGTCCGCCGTAGCACGACACCCGAGACGACTCGCCGCGTTTGCCATGCTGCCCATGACCGAACCTGACGCCGCTGCAGAAGAACTAACCCGGTGCGTGACAGAACATGGCTTTCTAGGCGCCCTGGTCGAGAACCATCTCCACGACGGGACCTTCTACGACGACCAGAGATTCTGGCCCGTGTTTGCGATTGCCGAACAACTCGACGTCCCGATATATATCCATCCCGCATTTGCTTCGGAGGCGATGCTTCAAACCCACCATCGGGGTAACTATGACGATTCCGTGGCTCTGGCGTTAAGTGCGTTCGGATGGTCGTGGCACACGGAGACGGGGCTACATGTTCTGCGTCTCTATGCGAGTGGGTTATTCGATAGGTTTCCCCGTCTGAAGATTCTCCTAGGACATATGGGTGAGATGCTTCCCTTCCAGCTTGACAGGGTGTGTGCCGTGTCAGAACGGTGGCCCGGTCTGCGTAGGAAACTGCGCGACGTCTGGCGTCACAATATCTACGTGACTACCAGTGGGATGTTCTCGTTGCCTCCGCTGGCGTGTCTGCTGCAGACTACCTCGATAGACCATGTGCTGTATAGCGTTGACTATCCCTTTTCGTCCAACGAAAGGGGGTTGCAGTTCTTCGAGGAGGTGAAGAAGAGCGGCTTGATTGCCGGCGAGGACTTGGATCGCTTTGCTTATAAGAATGCAGAAACCCTTTTGGGTGTCAAGCTAGACCTTTGATAAATGAAATACATTTAAAGCTCTTCCAAAAGATAAACCAATTTCTTCCCACTCACTTCTCCTCGACGCAAAACATCCAGTCCACCTAGAATCCCCTCAAGACCAGACCCCCCAACCCCAGTCGCGACAGGGTGATTCTTCAGTCGGCCCTCGCCAAGCAGTTTCTCCACCAGCACGCCGAACCGCAGAGCGAACTGGTAATCCTCTTCGCTGGCAGGGAGGAGCTGGTCTTCGAATAAAACGTCCTCCCCGACAAGCGTGTAGCCGAGGAAGTACTTCTTCTCGACCGGTCGAGGGAGCGAGGCGGGTAGAGTCGGGTCCAGCGTGCTCACGTAGATCGCCTTTTCACCCTCTTTTGTATCGGCTGGCGCAAAGGACGCCGCGCAGATGGCTGCTGTCTCGTCGGTAGCAATCGTATCGAAGGCGTGCATTAGGGAGTTGGACGTTGCTTCGGCGATGAGACTGAATATGTGTGGGTGGTGCTGTAGAACACGATTAGAAGAAGACACGAGAACACAAGATCACAGTATAGAAGTTTATATACTCACGTAGTCGAGCCAGACATCCGCTCCTCGTTGTTTGACAAGGTCAAAGTTCCTCGGCGAGCAGGTCGTCACCACTTTGAAGCCAGACCTAAATGATCAGAACGGACGTGAAAGTAGATAAGAAAGAGCTTACAGTTTTGCAAGCTGAATCACCATCGATCCCGTAGCAGACGATCCTCCATAAACGAGCATCCAATCCTTGTCAGTACTCTCACTCTCCCTGCCACTCTCGGGCAAAGACAAGCCCATAACATGGTACAAGCCCATCCCCGCCGTGAAAACACCAACACCCAACGACGCGGCCTCCCCCCAGCCCATCCCATCCGGGATACGAAGCTGCACATCTGCCTTGACGAGAATATATTCTGCGAAAGCCCCGTAAGAGGGTTGCAAGACGTTACACCCATGAGACAGGCCGGCCACCCGATCCCCGACCGCGAACGGTTTCCTGACTCCCTCCCCGATCTGCACCACCGTGCCGGCGTAGTCGAGTCCCACAATACATCCTATATACGAGGTATGGTCGATGTCCGTCCAGTCGGCTGGGTTGAGGGCCACGGCCGCCGTGCGGATGAGCATGTATCCTGCTGGAATGCGGGGGATGGCCACCGAGACGAGGCGGGCCTCGCCGGGAGAGGTTTTGACAATTGCTCTTCGGGATGGAGGCATATTTAAAATGGGATAAAAAGTAAACACCTCGGGAGGGATCTATGTTGGAAGCGAGTCGATGATTATAGTTAACTAGTAGTTATATATTTGTATTTATAAGCAGAGTAAGCATTAGTTAGACATCTTAGCTAAATCTCACCCTATGGATAATGCAAAGATATACATAGAGCAGTTTATATAATAAGAGCATGAGAATAGGAACATGGCTAGCCAGAGGGGCATACATTGTTATATTCAGTAATTACTATCAAGTCAATACTTCTTACTATTCTCTGTCTATCATAATGTCTACGCGTTTAGGGTGGAGCCTTGATTGAAGTGTCATGCACCAGGTATACCAGAGACATCATTGAATCGGTATCATATAGAGTATGTAGCCCTCGGCATGGATATGCTAATTCGCTAATTCGGTCCAGTCTCACTGGTGGCAACCGTCCGCAGAGCGACGGTCTCCGGCTCCCCGCTGCCGGCAGCCGCGGCGGCAGCCTTGGCCAGCTCCTTCTCGCGGGCCTTCTGAGCCTTCTTCTCCTGTGCAAGCCGCAGTTTCTCCATCTTCTTGGCCTGGTTCTTCGAGTTGGGGTCCTTGACATCGCCTGTGACCTTGGTCTCGGCCGTCTTGGCTCCCAGGGTATCTGATGAGATGCCTCGGCAGATCAGCGGACGGGGCACCATGTAGCGGTCTAGCACTTCATCTGTGACCTTGGCCCGTCGTTCTTGGAAGGCGAGGCAGAATTTGGTGACTTCGTCGGCGCATCTGCAAGAGTCAGATTAATACTAGACAACTCAACGATGGAAGACTACCAGACTTACCTCTTCTTGATTTCGCCGGTCAGCATTTTCCCAGAGCGGTAATCCTGACGGATCTGCTCCAGCTCCTCGTCATCCTGATGCAAGTTAGCAAATACATCAGAAAAATTCAACACAAAATTACTACTGACCTCGAGGAAAAACTTGAGGTATTGGAAGGGAACGTCGACTTCCGGATCGCCACCTTTTTCCCGGTGTTCCTCCAGTGTTGGCTGCCCTCCGCTGAAGGCATACAGGTTGATCTTCTTCAGGATCTGTTTGGGCGTATCTCCGACAAGAATAGCACTGGCCTCAATTGAGGCGGACATCTTCGACCCGGGACCTTGCAAGGCATCGAGGAATCGGGCGTGGATGAGCGACGGTTTCGCATATCGTAATTGACTGGCAACATCGCGAGTAAGTCGGAAGTAGGGGTCTTGGTCGATAGCGCAGGGAATAAGACAAGGGATGTTGCTGGTTCGTGTCCGGTCAGAACCAAACACTTCGGGGAATGAGCTTGCAAATGAAGGAGCCGCTTGGATGGCTGCAAAATGGATCTAATCCCTTGTCAGCATGCAGACAGGATTTAAGCGCAATCACTTGCTGCTTGCTCACCTTTCCAATATTTGTGCTGGTATCGAAACCAAAACAGGCGTCCGCTGTTGATCTATTGATGCGCTAGACTCTCATTAGAACCGAACAGCGATAACTTCGAGACCCTCTCAAAACAAACCTTCGCTATGCGCGTGACGTTCTTGTAAAACTCTCCACCCATATATCCATAATCTGAAAAGATGAACGTTCTCTCCGGATCGAAACCGCAGGCGATGATATCCTTGGCGTTCTCCCGGCCGAAGTGCTCGAATTCGTCGATCTCGCGGTCGCTCTTTGCGATGAGGTATTTCTCGTCTATCGGAGTTAGTAAAGAAATAAAAGGAAACCAAAAAAAAAAAAAAACATCAAAGGAAGGAAAAATACCATCCGTCAGCATGACAACAAGGGGCACCTCAAAGACGTCCGACAGCCACTTTGTCAATTCAAAGGGAACCATATGACCAATGTGCATGACCGTGCTGCTCGGCCCCCGGCCGGTGTAGATGAAAAAGGGCTCCTTCTTCTCGTACTTGTCGAGGATGACCTCAAGGTCGCGGTGGGAGAAGACAATCTTGCGGCGCAGAAAACGATGCGGCTTGTGGCCCGTGACTCGCTCGAAGCGCTCGAGCAGGGCCTCGTCAATGAGCTTGGTGCCAAACTGGTCGACCAGCTTGTCGTAGTTGATCGGCTTGACCTTGCCATCCTTGTCGACCTCGCCGGAGACGCTCCAGGGATTGACGTTCTGCTCCTGCGCGGCGGGCGCGGTGGGTGCTTCCGTAGCTTCGGCCATGATCGCCAGATGTCCAAATACTCGAACTGTGGAGGAGAGGGGCAGGTCAATTTTGGTGGGATGTTCTTCTTCAAGTGACTCAGATAAGGTGGTGGGCTGATTATGTAAGAGATTAGTCAGGCGTCTGTGTATAATGATGCCTGAGGCTCACAATACCATACATTGCGTGGCCTATATCTATAACCATAGAGGCTAAATTTCCAATAGATGAACCAATCTAGGCTATATTGAGTGACCATGGTCTATCGTAAAACCATATAAATACAATATAGGGCGCTAAACAGTTCCATAGTAACCCTGCTGCCGCGACCAGGGAAGACGACTGTCTGTTCGGGGATACCATGTATAAATTTGGGGTGCATCCCTTGCGTAACGAGAGTTATGTCGAAGGGAAATTTCTGATGCTGCCTGCTCATTTCACTGTCATCCTGGCGTCCTTCAATTTATTACTCAAGCCTTCTTCCTCCATCTCACTGACACCTCTTCATTTCTGCTAACAATCACTACTACTGCCCCTCTGATGATTCTCGATCTCCCAAGAAATACCAGTTTGACTACTCGGATTGATTCTCATCGCAACCGCAAGCTAGCCATCTTCATGCGTGCTTCTCTGTTTCTTTCACGCCTGTCTAAGAAAATGGCCGCCGCTGACTGTTTCAAACCACGCGTTTCTGGATACAAACGAAGTTCATCATCCTTCATCTCGAGCAGGTGGTGTCTGTATTGGCCAGATCACGGAACGCTTTGAACACCTGGATGTTGGTCTAGTCAAGCTTTTCCCATCCTCTACTTTCACGAACGCAGAGTATTTTGAGGCCCAACAACCCAAGAGACTTCTCCGCTCCAATGAAATCTTCAACAATGTCTGGTGCAGCCTTGATGGTGTGGCGTCTGGAGTGGTGCATCTCCGGGTGGCTGGGGTGCGTTTACAACCTGCCCAGCGCCCAGGAAGAGTAATCATCCCCTTCACAGAATACATCTCAGAAAACCCCATGGAGTACATTGGGCCAGCGGGTGGACATGTCAAAGAAGGTGTCTGTGGTGCGCCTATCATTGTCGACTATGATCAGGACGGCGGGGTCGTCGGAAACCTTCAACCTGGCGCTAGAGACAGTATATGGGCTCTCTCTCCAGCTCCTAAAGATCTTACTATTGATCGAGGATGGAGCTTGGTCTGATAATCCAAAGACATTTGCTGTTTGATTGTGTGGTCTAAATGGCTAGGATTTGCTTCATCCTTTCACTGATATATTCATTACTATTCTACACGCCCAAACTACACCTGATTCATCCAAGGCATAGCCTATAGATTGAGGGTAGAAAAGCTTTTGAAATGATACTCTATCTATACTACTGCCCACTCCATGATTACCTTGAAGACATCTAGACCATCATGCTCTCTCTCTATCCTCTCGACAAACTGTTCCTTGTTGTCACGCGTGTAGAAACCGGCATCATTCGTCAGCAGCAGTTTTGACACACTCTCGTCCATCTCCGGGTGTCCTTGGAGAGTCAGGATTCTGCCAGTAGAAGAGAGGAAGGTCTCCCTCTCTGCCAGCGCGATGAAGCCGGGAGGTGTGCTGAGAACCCGTCGTCGATGGAATTTATGAAGATTCTGGTAATCAAGTTAATTCAATATCACTTGGTTGGAGTCTGTAACTTACAATACTCTCTCGATGAAAAAAAGATTTGCCTGCTTCTGTTAATTCGATTTCATATACTCCGAGCTAGAATTGTTAGTAGAATAGTATATAAAATAGTAGTATGAACTATGAATATTATTACCCTAACTTGATCCTCTTTAATTATCCCCCCCATCGCTCTCGACACAGCCTGATGTCCCCAACAGATCCCCAGTATCTTACAAGTAGACTGTGCATGGCAGTCTCGGATAAACTGCATCGTGGCGACAATCCACTCGTCTGGTTTCTCGGCCACGATATCGCCCGTTCCGCCGGTGAGAATGACGAGATCATAGTTCGATGGCGATGGAAACTCGCCCGTTTTCATCGGGTGGAAGATGTCGATTGCGGTAGGGTGGTAGGATTGCAGGAGTTGACGCCATGCTGCGTCGACGGTGCAGCCAGGGCCGTTCAGGGTGTAATTGCGGAGGATGGCTATTCTCATCTCGATGGAGATGAAAATGAGCAAAATAATTAGAAATGAGAGAAAGGCAAAGAGGAGAGAGAGAAACAATGGAGAATGGATGAGAAGACAAGAGGGGGAGATAGCATAAGATAAGATCGGTACAAGTATGAAGTAGCGCAGTTATCAGACAGTTTGAACAGCAAGATAGGCATGTGACTTATGCTATTCACTTGGTAAATCCTCGATTTGCCTCGAGAGCCTTTTTGATCAAGGATCTCAGTCCTTGGCCATACGCTACTTCGTCATAGATCTCACAGATCCTACTGACAAAATCCCTAACAGAGGAGAACATCTTGCTCTTGCTCAGGTTGGTGCTGCTTGATGGTCATGATTCACGGTGTTCCTTCATAGACTCTCTTTTTGCTGTCATGGAGATTACCTATCTTCACTACCTCCTGGACTGAAGAGTATCGAGCGACAAGCTGCTCTCAGCTAACCGGCAACATATTTGTTTCTGGTGACCAAGTGCTAAGCTTGTCGTTCTCTATCTTCATCTTGCCAGCACGATTTCCCACCACGCCGGTAGGTTTCCAGGTCCTAAACCCAGCAAAAGCGAACAGGACTAACAAGAAACAGATACAGAGAACACAAATATCTACTTGTCACAGAATGAATGACCCTATTATACCTTACTAGTAGCCTTCAAGATCCTATTGGCCGAGTGGTCTTCCCCTCAATGTCACAATATTGCAGGTAGCCGCGGATACCTATACCGAGCGCAACGGGGCCTTGCATTCAATGATACTCTCTAAAGAGACCTCGAAAGACCCCGACAAATTGGCGGGCGTGATCGATAATACTGGGAGGAGCTACCCAACAAGCCTGCGCGAATTGCTTGGGAGAGCAGCTCGCTTGTGATAATATGCGTTAGTTAGTCACCTCCGGCAGTTACTAACTAAAGGCTACTACTTTAATAGGCGGGCTGAGCCTTTTCCGTCCGAGACATGCAGGCAGGATGCTGAACCAGGATAGTCAATTCTGTGGTTTGAGGACCAGGAATCATTATGAAGCCTATTGCCTAGGCACTAGCAGAAGATTCCTGGAAGGATAACCAAACATAATATATTCCTTATGCTATAAAGTGCGTCAGTGCCAGACCCTGTCATGCATGTCTAAGATATTTGAACTAATTAAATGGCATATAGATTAATCTCCCTAGGTATGAAGAAGACATGCTGTGTTCTGTTGCAAGAGGGGATACAATATCACAAGCAAGAGACAGCCTAGATACCTAGGTAACTCAAAATATAAAAGGGCTGTGATTCTTGAATATTTTCTGTCTTGTAACACATTCAATTGTCCATCAACCAAACGGAACCTTCAAAGTCATCTTCTCAAAGACAATGCTCGTCAAATCTCTGGTTGCTCTCCTGGCCATCTCAGCCAGCGCCTCCCCCATCAAGCGAGACGCGGCCACGGTGCTGTCTGACCTGGAGACCATCGTCAGCGAAGTGGGTACGTTCCAAACCGACTTTGACAATTGGGATGGGTCTGTCGATTCGGAAGTGTCTGTGCTGTTTGCGGACTATCTTGCCCTCGAGAACGACCTAAACACGGCCATCAGCGACACCGAGGCAGTCTCAAGCCTGACTGACTCGGAGACCAGCAGCATCACCAATGAGCTAGAAGCCTTGGGACCTGCTCTCATGGTTGCTCTGGAGGTCATGATGCTCAAGGTGAGCCTTTCATTCATAGAAAAAAAAGAAGTTTGACTAGACTGATTCGCGCAGCAACCCGACGTTGTAGCTGCCGGGTCTGAAGCCTTATGGCTCACCATACTCGAGACCCTGGATGGTGACTTCAACACCCTTGCTGCGGATCTGGGCACTCTTGCCACCACCACCACTGCCACGGAGGCTCAGGGTGTTGTTTTTACGGATGTGGATACTGCTTTTGCCAGCGCTATAGCTGCTTACTCTGAGTCTTGAGCACCTCTCCCGGCTACCAGGCCCTGCTGGGTCAGCATGTAGCTAGAGAGTCACAATCACAACTATGTTGACCTGATCTAGTACAGTAATACTAACATAATTCTTCTTGAAGAGCTGAGATTGCTTTTCATCTCGCTTAGACAAATATGGAGCCTCCGGCCAGCGCGGGCAGCGCGGAGTACCCGGAGTCCGCGGTCTCCGGGGAAAACGCGGGCAGCGTCCGAGTAGTGTATAAGAGGTACCCAGGTAGTAACTACCTGATTAACTCACACACCACTCAGACTGCCGGAACAGAATCGTTTCAAAGAACCAGGATGTCTGTATCTACATCAATGGCAGAGTATGTAGAGAAGTCAAACGCTGCAATTGGACTGCTGCTAACGTCCCCCGTGCCTCCAACAGCCAGTCAACGACTCGTCCTCGGAGCAGACGACCTTCGAAATCCTCCCCCGAAACACACAATGGTAGAGAAGAAGGGAAAGAAGACTTCGAATTCGGGGGACCTCTAGGCGTCAGCCTTGTCATGCTAGGCTTCCCTATACTCATGTACTACATGTATATCGGCGCTACGATATACAATGGCCACCTCCCCCTGCCTGAGCCCGATCAGTCCCTCGTCGACTTTGCAAGGCACCTGGTGGATCTCGTGTACACGCACGCCTATCCTCATCGGAAAGCCTGGATTATCTACTGGACGTTTCTCGTCCTCGAAGGGATTGGATACCTCTACCTGCCCGGCGTGTATGGAAAGGGCAAGTGCCTCCCCTCGCTGAACGGCGGCCAACTCGACTACTTCTGCTCTGCAATCTGGTCGTGGTATACCACCATTGCAGCCGCACTGTCTCTGCACTTCACCGGTGTTTTCAAGCTGTATACGCTCATCGATGAGTTCGGCCCCATCATGTCCGTGGCGATCTGCTCTGGCTTCCTCGTCTCGGTCATCGCCTACGTTTCTGCCGTGGCACGGGGTGTGCAACACCGCATGTCGGGATCCCTCATTTACGACTTTTTTATGGGGGCAGAGCTGAACCCCAGGTTTTTTGGATGGCTGGACTTTAAAATGTTCTTTGAAGTCCGCATCCCCTGGTACATCCTCTTCCTGCTCTCGCTCGGCACCGCCTTGAAACAAATCGAAGACTACGGCTATGTATCTGGGGAAGTCTGTTTCATCCTCCTGGCACATTTCCTTTACGCCAACGCCTGTGCCAAGGGCGAGGAACTGATCATCACCAGCTGGTAGGGAGCCATCGCCCTGAAGCCCTACTTAACAAACCATCTTGCTAAAGCTATCAGGGACATGTACTATGAGAAATGGGGCTTCATGCTCATCTTCTGGAACCTCGCCGGCGTCCCCATGAGCTACTGCCACTGCACGCTCTACCTCGCCGCCCACCACCCATCCACCTACCACTGGAATCCCTGGGCCCTTGGCCTGCTGGTAACGCTGTACCTGTTTGCCTACTGGGTCTGGGACACAGCAAATAGCCAGAAGAACTATTTCCGAGCCCAGGAGCGTGGCGTGCCCCTGAACCGCAAGACCTTTCCGCAGTTACCCTGGAAGTATGTCTGCAATCCACAGGTCATCCGTACCACGACAGGCGACTCCATTTTATGCAGTGGGTGGTGTAAGTATATGTCTTCTTCTCCTGGTTATAGAAGATAGCAGTCAACTTACTTTCGTGGTTTAGATGGTATGGCCCGCAAAGTCCATTATACATGCGACCTCTTCTTCGCCCTCTCCTGGGGTCTAATCACAGGCTTCAACTCGCCCTTCCCGTGGTTCTATCCTGTTTTCTTCGCTACCATGATCATCCACCGCGCACGCAGGGATATCACGCGGTGCAGGGAGAGGTACGGCGCTGCGTGGATGGAGTATGAGCGCCGGGTGCCCTATTTGTTTATTCCGGTATGTTGTTCTCTAAGCGAGTTTATTCTCCTTTGCTAATGGAGTAGTATGTAATCTGACGAGGTGGTGGATGGCGGTTAATTATTCTATATAAATAGCATTCTAGAAGAACTACTTAGTAGCCATTCCTAATTCATGTTCATATTCAACATATCCATCACCGGCCGATTAGTACTCAAAAAGTCATTCAGAAACACAGATATATCCGCACTGTTCATGTTAAATTCACTCATGTCATCCGGCCACGACACATCAGGCACGGCGAGGGCATTGCTCTGCCCCTTGACCCCTGTCGCGGGGACGAACAGCGACCCGTCATCATGCTGCTCGAATCCCATGAGGGTCTGACGCGATTCAATCAGAACACGTGCCGTGTTGAGAAAGGCCTTGCAAATCTCGTATAGCCGCGCGGACCCCTGCGACAGGTTCTTGCACAGTTCCAGCGAAGACACAGTCTCCTGGAGGAGAGCGAAATCTCGGGCGCTTGACGTCGCAATTGCGTGCGTGAAGATGATGACGAAGGGGGTGAAGGAAGGATACAGCAGGATCCTAATTCCATATTAGTTCTTTTTCCTGGTGACTGAAGAAGTGAAAGAAGTTGCCCACCACTTTACATATTCGGCCTGCTTGTGGCTTTCCCGTGTGCGGAAGATGGCAAAGCATTTCAGGTGGCTTTCCAGCGCGAGAGTGGCTGCTTCCACACATTTGGAGGTGATTGCCGTGGCGTTCGTTGGTAGCGTCTGCGCGCGATAGATGACCGTCAGGACGGAGTAGGTGATGAAATCGGCGCACAAGGCCATGCCCTGTAACGATTCGGAATATAACCCCGGATGGACATCTATCTTCGCTGCGTGTCAGTGAAGAAAAGATATATCTGCCCCGAGCAGAACCCGGTAAATGTAACAAACTTACTGCAAGTAGCTCATTTCGCACTACAATTAGAGCGGCGGAGAGTTTTTCGATCGATGCAGCTGTGCTTGCCGGGGGTGCCTTGGCTGCTGCAACCGAATATAGCTGGTCGTAAACTTGGCCTTGGATAGTGGAAAACTTAATGGTGACTAGTGTCATCAGGTCCCAGGGACATTGCTTCGGGTCTTCTGAAGGAGTGAAAAACTCTGCATCGATATCATGGTCCTGAAAGTGTGATGTAAGACCTAAGTTGAGTGAAACGTTCTTGTCAATGGTGTACAGAGACCAGAAGACATGCCGCTTCGCTTCGGCTAGGGCGAGCGAGTCCTGTTTTAGGGTAACGTGCCGATGATACCCCATACTCTGGCACATGTTGAATGCCACTGAAAGGTAGGTCCAACAGAGCTGGAGGTTAGACTCTTCCTGGGATTTGATGACCTGGGGAAAAGAGAAGCCGTTAGAACAAGATAATCCGCGGTAGATAGAGAAAATATCAACGCACCCCGATCAGCAATGCTTGAACCTTCTCGAGAGTCGGGTTGACCATCATCTCGTAGCTGTTCAGCCCCGATGAGAAGTTCCGCTCGCATAGTTTGATGTAATTGATGAAATCCGGATTCGGCAGCTGATGGGTGTCTTCATGGGCGTAATCGCGGATGATGTAGTAGAGTAGGCCATGAAGGAGGGTTGTTGACCCTGGAGCAAGGGATTCCGAGGGAAAATATATCTTCTGACAGAGAGTCTCAATTTGAATATGGTTTCCCCAGGAGTGAGAAACTAGGGAAAATGGAGGTTGCGCTGGCGAACATGTTAGATATCTGGGCTCTTTCTAGCCTGTTGCATACGAACTCTTGATCTTTTTGACCAGTGCAACAACAAAATCGACGGGGAGAAGAACAAGGCTAGGGTCTTCCCTGGAGTTATTTTGAGGAGTAGATATGATTCGACTCGAGTCTGCTTTGGTGATAGAATGATGTCTATCCAGACTGTCCTTTAGAGAGAGGAGCGCAGTGCAAACGCTCTCATCCAGCTTGGTACCCGGTATCGCAGAGACAGCAGAATAAGCTGCATCTCGAGCTAACAAAGTCTCGTTACTAAAAGAAGATTGCCCCTCAAACGTTGGTATGATGGACGTCGAAGTTGTCGGTGTGGAAACGCTCTTGGAAGCCGTCGGTGTACCAGGCGTTGCATTCCGCGGTATCTCCTGGAGCGTCTGCTGGATGGCTACCAGCTGCTCCTGAATCTGATCAATCTTTCGTTCACTCGGATGGTGAGTCAGCCTTGGAGCCATTTATCCATTTCTTGGTCTCGACCTACTACTGGTGGGACAGCGTAATTCGCTGCCGTTGTTCTGTTGTGGGCTGAGCAGCAGGAGCAGCAGCAGCCGCTTTGCACACAAGCCCCAAAGTGCCACAGCTAGAGCACGGAATGGCCTTGTCACATCTTATCTATTGAAAAACAAGAGTATGAGTGGCGAGTTTTATCGTACTGGAAATGCACCCAGCTGTACTTGAAAGCGATGGTACTACCTTTCTAAGACGACAGTTTTCACACTAACCATCAAATTAGAGAATGTCCATACAGGTAAGAACACCATTGCCTACCGCTCTAGACCTGAACGACCGACGTCCATGCGAACTGACTGCTTCGTCGCCTTCAGCCATCTGTCGGGTGAAATAAACACTGAGTCGATTGACAGTCCAGTTGAAGATCTTGGACCGATTCCCGGAGAGGCCGATCTCGCGCTGACTCAGCACTACATAAAACTAGTGTTGTATGCTTAGTCATCAATGCAAGACACCTGCTCCTTCCCACTAGGCCATGATAAATCCCAACCTCACACTGCAATCCTCTTCGATCTTTCATAAAGATACGTGGATACGCCCCTATTACTGACTCCTTATGCTAGATAATGCATAATCTCGCACCATCTGGGCCTCTTCCACTGTGGAGACTCTACCAGATTTCCCTCTTGCTAGTTCTGACTGTGGAGCAACTGCCGACTTTTCCGAGATCAGATTTCAAGGGAAAAAGGCTTCAGCCCTGAAAAGCTTCGCTCGGCAAGTTAAGCCATCATTCTTGGCGGCTGGAATTCCCCCCTGTAGGGCTGACTGACCAGCGGATTTTATAGTCCACAATTCCTCGCTTCAGTGTGCTATTCATACATAAGGCGATTCCCATTATCTCTGAGCACTATGTTAGAGGATGCCCCCTGTCAATGTGTCCACTGTTCTCACCGAAGAATATTGCTGCCTGTTGTGACGATTGTTGCCGAACGGCAAAGTGGAGATCATTACACTATGTCTACTCCGTACCAGCTGGCGAGGATCTAGTACCATTGATCAGATAAGTGATGACACGACGAAACAGACTTTTCTGGCCACCGTCTCAAGCTTTGAATGAGGATAAACAGAGGTAGATCAGGTATAGAGGGCATTCTACACACGACAAATAATGATTTCTATAGTGAGAAATAATGGATAAATAGTGTTGGGAAAAAGACTCCCAGGTAATCGAACGAGCTGCTCATCGATACCCAGGCCTCGTTTCTCCTGAAATATGAACATGATACCAACGACAGCAGTATCTGATTGAGATAATCATTTCGCTGGCTCCAATTTCATTTAGGACATGAGATCCACTTGACTGAGATTTCCTACCAAGGTCCAAAGTCTTTAAAAAGGATGTATTTTCCACAAAGCCCTGCTAGTTATCTGATCGAACTTTATCAGATCTTAATCTCGGCTCAGCCTTTGGACAATTTCTCATACTGAGTTTTGAGACAATGGATTCAGAAGTGAAGCCAGATGTCCAGGTCAATACAAAGGACTTGCATCCTTCAAAGGACTCAGATACCGGTGAGACCATAGTCCTATAATCTTTAATTAGGTTTTAAGAGAATCTGACGTGTCTCGATATAGAGTCTTTTACCGATGTTCTACGAGCGGCAGGAATTGGTATTCAAGAAAATGATCCCACGGAGTCTGTCCTAACTCTGCGCATGTGGTTTATCGGAATCTTCTTTTGTATCCTGATCAGCGGCTTGAATACCCTCTATACTTTGAGAACCCCGTCTATCACCATCTCATCGTCGGTGGTCCTCTTGCTGGCCTACCCCCTGGGTAAGCTATGGGAGAAACTCGTACCCAGCTGGGATGTGCCACTGGGCGGCTGGTCATTCAATTTGAATCCTGGTCCCTTTAACCAAAAGGTAGCTTGAGAACTCTGAAAGAAAAAAAGATTTCCCTATGAGGCCTTGATTTTGACTGATTTCTTTCAAGGAACATGTGTTGGTATACATAATGTCTAACCTTAGTATCTATGTCCGCCTTGGAGCAGACGTCTTGACGGAGCAACAAATGTTTTACGGATACAAAGCTGGCTGGGGGTTCCAGATTCTCATTACATTAGGAACATTCCTCCTGGGGTTCTGTCTCGCAGGTCTCTTTCGTGCTATCGTCGTGGTTCCTCGAGATCTCCTCTGGCCGGGTGTTTTGAGCACTACAGCTCTGACAACAACGTTGCATAATATTGGACAAAGAGATGTACAGACGTCGTATGTTTTAAATTGTCTTACCTTGTTTTTCTGCACCTCTGTCCTGACCATTGGTTAGGTATTCCACATGGAAGATCTCTCGATACGCCTTCTTCAGCGTGGTGTTTTGTGTCTCCTTTTGCTGGTATTGGTTCCCGGACTTTATCTTCCCAGCGCTCAGCTATTTTACATTTCCATGCTGGATCAATCCGAAGAGCACAGTGGTAAATCAATTATTCGGCATGGAGTCTGGAATGGGGCTGTTGCCTATCACATTCGACTGTAAGTTTACCCTTGGGATATTATTCTGGTCGATGCTAAATGGAACCAGGGAGCCAAATATCCTATGTTGGGTCGCCATTACTGGTCCCTTCTTGGGCTATTCTGAATGTTCTTCTGGCTCTTGTATTCTGGATTTGGATTGTTGCTGTCGCGTGTTATTATACAAATGTTTGGTATACTGGTTACCTTCCATTCCAAAGCTCATCCGGTTTGTCGAGTCTATACCCGCTGATTTCATCTTCAGACTATGACGTTAACAAATACATAGTATATGACAATACAGGAACTGCCTACAGTGCTTCCAAAGTGGTCAGCAAAGCCACTGGGTATAAACTGGATGTGGCCGCGTATGAGGCATATTCTCCGGTGGGTTTCTCTCTCGAGAGAAAATTAGATCAGATGGCTGGAAAGAGTTGAATAACTAACCACCTATGCTTCAGGTCTTCATGCCAATTACCTATGCATTGAATATGTTTGGCCTGTCATTTGCTACTCTCACTTCACTGTTGGTATGGGTTATTCTGGAAAAACGCCAGGTCATGGCAACCGCTGCGCGCCGGATCCCTCAGCTGGTCATGGACTCTTTGCCTGGCCGCCAGCGTCCTGAGAGAAAAGATGAACAAGGAAAAGAAGAGGTTCCGCTTTGGTGGTATCTGGTTGCTTTTGTCTTAGCACTATTCATGACTATTTTCGCCGTGGAATACTGGAACGCAGAGCTGCGGTGGTACGGCGTTTTGTTGGCTTGTGTAGTCGCCTTTGTCTTCTATGCGCCGGTAAGCAATCTGTTTAGGATATTCGATCATCATGGCTAATAATTACACGAAGCTTGCTCTGGTGTATGCAACCTCCAACCTGAAGATCAATATCGACGTCTTCTGCCGCATCGTTGCCGGGTTCGTCTTCGAAGGCAAGGTGCTTGCAAACATCTGGTTCTTCGACATCGGGTACATCAGCACGATCAAAGCCCTCTACTTCTCACAGGACATGAAACTGGGTTATTATTGCAATGTGAGTTACTTTATCCCCTTCTCGGTGATATTCCTGACACCTTTCCCCCCTTTTCTAGATTCCCCAACGGCAGGTTTTCCTGGTCCAATGCGTCGGGATGATTGTCGGGACGCTGAGCTCCCTGGGAGTCCTTAACTGGGGCCTTGACCATATTCCCGGCGTCTGCACTACAACGGCCAGTAATGGCTTCTCCTGCCCCTATTCGCGCACGCATTTCAACACGTCCCTCATCTGGGGAGCCATTGGACCCCGGCGGTATTTCAATAATTATATAGGCTACAGCTCCCTTCTCTACTTTTTCATCCTGGGCGCGGTGCTGCCCATTCCCGTCTACCTGCTGAAAAAGAGATATCCACATTCGCTCTGGCGACGCGTACATATCCCGCTCTTTCTAGGTGGTTTGAACTATCTGCCTCCCGCTACTGGAACCAGCTACGGCAGCTGGGCTGTGGTTGGGCTGACATTTGGATGGCTCATTCGCAAGCGCTGGCATGCATGGTGGTCCAAGTACAACTTTGTGTTGAGCACAGCCCTGGACTCGTCGGTGTCGATTGCAGGGGTGGTGATTTTCTTTGCCATCTACTACAGCGGGGTGTCTAGCAAGTTTAGCTGGTGGGGGACAACGGTGTACGAGGTGAGAGACAATCATTTCTTCTTTTTTTTTTTTAATTTGCTTATTCATTTTACCCACTTTTGCTAACTATGGGATGCAGGATACCTGTGACTACAAGGGATGCTCCTATTTACCCATTCCCGACTCGGGGACGTTTGGGAATTAATGATACAGAGAGGTCCCTTAGAGTGACTACTAGGGTATCTGGTAGACATAGATGACAGGCCTGTGTCATTAATAAGTCTACATCATAATGCTTCATTCATTTATATCTTGTCGTTATATGATCTCTGTCAATGACTTGGAGTCTTCAAGTCAAGAGTATTATATAAAATACTAAAAGTTTAATAGGGGATTGCCGGCACCTCATACTCTTCGCTGGATTCTCTCACTCTATTCATGTCAAATATTGTCTTTACGTTTTTCTTTTACAGGGGAGGAGGACTTGCCGATCAAGTGTGAACCCCATTGACCAGTAACATTGATTCCACCCAATTGATATATTAAGATGACGCAGGCGACAGGGATTAGGAAGCAGCAAAGACGGGATTGAAAGCTTAGATATGAGACTTTTACACTGCAACTTCCCTTGTAATGTCAACCTTTTCCCTGTTTTCTCCTTCCCATCCGCCTTCCCCTCTCTGCAGAGTATACCTGAACAAGATTACCCCCCTGAAGGAGCCATGTCACCACTTTTGTTCAGATTCACGCAATACACGTCCCTAACACGGATACCGATCCTTGCTCACTGGCGATCAGGCCATGAGAAAACGACGATCACTCTTGCCGAGGACGGTTACATGTCAGCTAATTGTATGGGCAGTTACACAAGACACCCCTGAGGCACTAGAGTCATCTGCTGATTGAAGATATTTCAAATAGACTTGAATAATGTCTTATTCGTCTCGCTCCCCGCATATGAAGAGCAACAGGGGTCGTTATAGCCCCGGCTTCCCCGACTGGTGTTATAAAATGGATATGATCAAGGGGGAGGGAAAGAAAAGAAGGAGTGAGGTTTCCCCCCTTCCAGAAACATAGATCGCAATGCTCGCTGGGATTTATAGGCTTCTACTTCCCTTCTGCGTGCTGGGCGTCGTCGCTGGAATATCCCAGCCGGCATATTTCCCCCTACGCCCACCTGCGGTTCCTCTGGCGGTGCGGAGTCCCTATACCAGCGCGTGGGTGACGACCAAGGACGGGGCAACGTTGAACTCGGCGTCGGCCATCTTCTGGTCAGGCGTTGACCTGGGCTGGGAAGGGATCGTGACCGTGGACGGGGTGTCGTATGAGTATCTGGGCGTTGGGTCGGATGCGCTGCCGGCACTACCGAGTCTGAAGAAAGCGACGCCGCTGACGACGCGTTATGACTCGCAGTACTCGAATTTCACATTTGCGGCAGGCCCTATCGAGGTGACGGCCAGCTTCTTCTCTCCAGTGATTCCGCAGGAGGTGTGCCGCACCAGCATCCCGCTAAGCTACCTGATCACATCAGTACGGGCGACGGACAATGCCACACATGACGTACAGCTTTACAACGATATCAACGCAAGATGGATTACGTACGCCACTGACGTGAAGGTTAAGTGGTCGCTTCATGAAAGCGGCATCACGCAGCCCGTAAACGGATCAAACGCGACAATAACAAGCACAACCTCGTCGTCGATCTTCAGCTGGTTGCTGGAGCTCGAGGAGGCGTACACGTTCGGCGAGGATGAGAATTTCCCGCAATGGGGCAACTTCACCTTCTCGACGACGGCAGGCAACGCGAGTACGGAATTCACCTTTGAGAGCGGCTTCGCAGCGGATGTCCGGTACGGGTATGTGCAGAACAGGAGCCTGACCAACCTCGTCGACGGGGACTATCGGGCATCCGCGGTCAGGGAGCCTGTGTTTGCGTTCGCACACGACCTGGGAGCCGTAAAGAGGGAGTCGTCGGTGGTTTACACGCTGGGCTCGGTGCAGCAGCCCAGCGTACGGTACCTCAACGCAGATGGCCTGTCGGAGCTAGACCCTTGGTGGATGAAATGCTACGGGAGCAGCCTGTACGAGCTGATCGAGGTACACTACCGCGATCTCGCGACGAGCCAGGAGCTGGCGGCCCGGTGGGAGACACAGCTACGAGCAGACATTGCGAGGTTCTACAGGGAGAATTCCTCCTCTTCTTCCTTGTCGTCCGGATGGTTCGGCGATCTATCCGCATCATGGATGTATAGCAACTCGAGCGAAGGGACAAACCGGTTTGGCGAAGAGTGGGTGTTTGACAGCCGCAACGGATACGGGTTCTACAATCCAAGCACATTCGCGGGGGTTGCCGTGCCAGACGTCGATGAAGCTCACTCGTATTACTCGATCGTGGCCTTGGCTGCCCGCCAAGTGATGGGCGCATACGTGCTGACAGCGCGGCAGGATAGCGACAGTAGCAGCAGCAATACCACGGCGGAACCGTTCATGTTCCAGAAAGAGATATCATCTGACGGTAATGTCAACACGGTCGACGTGCTGTACCCGGCGATGCCATTCTTCTTGTACGCCAACCCGGCGATGATCCGGTACACGTTGGACCCGTTGTACGAGAACCAGGAGGACGGGTTCTACCCGAACGGATACAGTATGCACGATCTCGGGTCTGCGTTTCCCAACGCGACGGGCCACGTGCTGGGGGATGATGAGTACATGCCGCTGGAGGAGAGTGGGAACATGATTCTCATGACGTTGGCGTATGCACGGTTTGCCAACGACACGGCGTACCTGCGCGACCATTATGAAAAGATGGCCGAGTGGGCGCAGTATCTGCTTGAATTTGCTTTGATCCCGGAAGACCAACTGAGCACTGGTATCTTTCCTCTTTCGCTGGATGCCAATATAGGTATATACTTACTTCTCCTCCAGATGACTTTGCTGGGGAGCTGGTGAACCAGACGAACCTAGCGATCAAAGGTATCGTGGCGATAGGCGCAATGGGCGAGATAGCAAAGGCAGTCGGCGCAAGCAGTGAGGCAGCCAACTTCTCAGCGACGGCGACATCGTACGAGACGCAGTGGGAGACGTTCGCGATTGACCCGTCGGTCAACCACACGATGCTGGCGTACGAGTGGCGGTCCTCGTGGGGGCTGCTGTACAACATCTACCCAGATCGTCTGCTCTCGCTCGGTATCATTCCAGACCACGTCTACGAGATGCAGTCGGCGTGGTACCCAGGCGTGTCGCAGGTGTTCGGGGTGCCCCTGGACGTGAGACACTTCTACACCAAGAGCGACTGGCAACTGTGGACGGCGGCGACGTGCGAACCCGCCACGCGCCGGCTGTTTGTCGACGCAGTGGCCTTCTGGCTTAACGCCACCTCGACGCAGTACGCGTTCACCGACCTGTACGACACGGTGGGCACGGGGGAGTATCCCACGGATGACGACGGGGATATCACGCAGTTCATTGCTCGGCCGGTGCAGGGGGGGGAGTATTCCCTTCTAGCATTACTGAAATAGTACGTATTGTACTCATATCACTTCATATTATCACTATGGGCCACAGTCCATGGTAGTCCTTCACTGGAAGTGTTACGTGTACAGCCCGTAGCTATAGACGTACAGCCTGTTACTTGCCTAATTAAGCCTAGACTCACTGGAGGGAACTAGGCCGTTGTTGGAATAGACGCCCGTGATGGGACGAGCCCTACACCTAACCAAAGAGGAGCTAGCGGTGCCCTAAGATTACCAAGGAGGGGCTAGCGGATCCATCCCACAGCGGCCCAATTCTTTACACTGTCTCATCTCTGGCATCCAGTCAAGAGGCAAAACTTCTGCCACTGCACCCACTCTGCTCTTTTTTTATCCCTGCCGTACGAAAGGACGATCCGGGCCGTAATACGGAGAATTTCGACCGTATCCACCAATAACATCATCGACAGAGTACATACAACTAGGGCCAGGGAATGGAATCGAACTGGGACTCGTTGACTGGCCCATCGGCTGGGTTTGACGAACTGGAAAGACGGCAACTCATCACAAGCATACTGCGATCAATACGGGACTGTGAGCAGTAAAATGACCGTCCTCTGGGGACACTGCAACTCATTTCGCCCGTATGGTTTGCGCTATGGCTCTCGGATATATCTAAACTACGGTCCATCGCCCGTAGTTTCTTGGAGGACAGCCAAGTCGCATTCGTTTATAACAACACAGGGGCCTTTCCCCGGATTCTAAAGATGTGTACGTACTGCATTCTACGAGGACCGGGGCTGAAGGAGAGTTGGCTAATTACTAACCAGGGTTGCCGACTTCTGGAATCGGGTCCAAGTTTCGGACATCAAGATCGGGATCAGGATCAGCACAGAGCAGTCCTGGCAAGAACCCATCGGCCCCTCAGACACCGAAAGCTGGAGCCAGCACATCTGCTACTCGAATGGAAAGCTCTCCTTCGATGCCGGCGAGAAAGAAAAGAAAGATCGACACCTCAGATCTCAGCTCTTCCCCAAGACGAGGGGAGGATGCTGGGAGCGATGTTTGTGCCTTGGCGTCAATCTAGATTGTATACTGCACATTCATACTGATTTAAAAATAAGTGTCATGCTCGGGACCGCGTCTGCATTCTGACAAAGGCCACACAGCCTTTGGAAGCCGCGCATATCTTCCCATCCCACCTCTGCAATAACTCGAGCGACTCGCAACTATCCTTCATTATGTTGCTCGGGATTTTCTGGTCTGGGGAGACAGTAGACAAGTGGACCCGGCACAATGAAGCCGTTTTGAAGTCCGTTGCCAACCGTTTGCTGTTATGCCCAAGCTGCCATTCATATTGGGACCGCGGTCTCTTTGGTCTGCTGCCTGTCAGTGTAGCGCCTGACACCAAGTCAATAACAGTAAAATTCTACTGGCTCGGAGGTGACAAGGACCTCCCTGCCACGGGAAGCACTGAGCTGCTCGGTGGTGACGACAATTTCATTCTTCCTCCCATCGCCATGCCCAGCGATCTCCGCGAGGGGGGCCACCGACAGATCAACACGAGCAAGTTGCCCGACGTTCCACCCAACTTGGCTCTCTTTGACAACGAGACTGAGAATATCATTTCCTCTGGAGAAACGATCACCATCACGACTCCGGACCCCGATTCTCTCCCTCTTCCCAGTGAAGACCTCTTGTCCTTACAATGGACGCTACATAGGCTGGCAGCCCTTTGTGCTGCTGCTGGCTGGCAACCGTCCGATGAAGATGATGATGAAAATAACAACGACAGCGCATCTGACCAGGAGGCCTTCATACAAACCCCGCTGTCCGAGGAACTACAAGACGTTAGTCGTATGACCGAAGGGAAGATGGTCTACATGGAAGAAAGACTGGGTGTTCGGGGCGAAAATAGTAATATGAGCGGGTCAACCAATTAAGATCTCAAGATCTCCTCACTGCGACCTATTTATTGGCCTTGTTCATATTACATATAGTTGATTAATCTCCGTATTTGTCATCGCGGGGTTCCGGATGGGAAATACGGAGATCCTTCGGAGTGTCCGACCCCACGTCCACGTACAAATAAACAGAATAACTACATTAAACAGAATACATTGTAAAAGAGACACAAGTTGTATGACTGCAAACTCATCAAAGCATTGATTTAGATCATTTATTAAACTGGGAATTCGAAATGCTCGCCACCGACTCCTACAGCACCCCCCTCCTGCTCTCCGGCCTGCAGACAATCTCTGTGATCCTCAGCCGGGCCGCCGACTACGCTACGACAAACAACATCCCCCTGGCAGACATTTACAATGCCACACACTCGCCCACAGACCCGAAACCACTGTACCACCAGATCAAGGGAGCGGTGCGGATTGCCACAACGGCTGTCTCGGTACTGACGGAGACGAGCCCTGTGGTAGTGGACGACTCGTTCAGTGATTTCGAGGGCCTACAGGCCTTTGTGGAAGAGGCCATTGCAGCCATCAAGAAGGCGACAGACGACCCGACGGCGTTCAAGAAGGATACCGCCGACGAGATCAGCTTCCCCTTTGAAGGCAAGGAGGTGACGGCGCCGGCGGGCAAGTATCTGGCGGGGTATATGCTGCCGGAATACTTTTTCCATATCGGCAACGCGTATGCCATTCTCAAGATCAATAAGGTGCCTTTGAACAAGATGGTGTATCTGCAGTCGTTTAATGGATACTAGTATTAATTGTAAAAAAATGGATACATCACAAGTAATGAATGTATGACGTCATCAGAGAATACCTGTACATCGTTACCTTTACGTAGGTACTTTCTACATATTCTTGGTATCTACTACCTACACTACTCAATACATACTAGTTATATCATGGCAGGCTACTGTCTTGTCTGTCCGGCCTCCCGAGGCATTGGCTTCTCCCTTGCTCGCCATCTCCTCCAACATACCAAACTCCCTGTCGTGGCGACAGCAAGGAAGAACCTCGCCGAGACACGCGAGCGACTCAACCGGGGGATTGATTCTGAACGACTGTCTGTTGTTCAAGTTGACATGAAGGGTATGAGATCTACTATTATCATACTTCCATATTTATATTAACCGTCAGATGAATCGTCTATTTCCGCCCTGGCAACCCATCTCCGAAAGCGCTTCCCAGAAGAGCATCTCCGGCTCGCCTTCACCCTGCCGGGGATACTGCATGTGGAAAAATCCCCGTCCCAGATCGATTCCGCCGCCGCCCTGGAGACGTTCACCGTCAATACACTCGGTCCGTTGCTTCTTCTCAAGCATTTAACACCCCTCTTGCCGACAAAGGGAGCAGAACCGTTCGCCCCTCACACCATTCAGAAAGGGGTAGTTGCCCTGTCCTCTCCACACGCAGTGTATAGCATGATGGCCGCCCGGGTGGGATCCATCTCCGACAACAGGCTGGGAGGATGGTACTCCTATCGAGCGAGCAAGGCGGCGGTCTTCCAGTTGGCCAAGACGTTGGATCTGTATCTCAAGACGAGGTCGGGCGATCGCGCAATGGCGGTGGCTCTGCATCCGGGCACGGTCAGAACAGACTTCACCAGGGAGTATTGGGGGGGAAGGGAGATGCTGGATGCTGATGAGGCGGCCAGGCGGTTGGTTGAGGTTGTTGATCGTTTGGGGGTTGGGGATGGGGGGAAATGTTGGGATTGGAGGGGGGAAGAGGTTTTGCCTTGATCATTCACTCAGATTATATTCACAACCATATTATATTCACATTCATAATAACTATTCACTATATATATTAACTATACTATTATAATTAGATTAACTATTACTATCTACTGTAGTAACTGTCAAATAGTTAATAGTATAGGCATAAATATAGTGGCCTAAATTATTAGTATAAAGTCATTGCTTCTCTCTCTCCTCCCTTTCTTTTTCTTCATCTACACCATCGACAGAAAGAATAAGATATTCTATTCTATACAGCCTTTTCTTCTAAGACTTCTCTTTATACCTTACTATACTTTTATTGTCAACTTCCTGCTTGTAAGGAATCCCTATCCTGAATCCCTATCCTCACTATTAGCTAATAGTAAGACCTTCTTCTCTTCTCTCCCTTTTCCTTTCGACAGCTACATTGTATGCAAGCTACATGTGTTGCCTAGAGCTCAGACTTCCTGTGGTAAGAATTATCAACATGAACTATATCATTTGCATACTAAATATCTGGCTTGATAGCAGTATCTTTGGTACGGGTTCAGAATGAAAGAAAATCCTGGTATGGACTCAGATAGAAGTCATGGCAGAGGTAAGACAATCTACCCCTTTTTTCTACCCTGCTAACAAATTCTGGATTAGAACTCACTCTCTGGCTGTATGGAACAGAGAACACATCTCCGATCGATCTAGATTTCCTGTGAATCTCATCCAAGGATATCCGCTGTCTGGCAAGAACCTGCAGGCGGAGGAAGAATCTCCTTGGTTCTTGAGCCAAGCAGCAGCAGGAAACCTGTGGATTGGGAACAGGAACGGTGTCAGGGTTGCCTTGGATGACTGTCGAAGAAACGCCTGGTTCATACTCGCCTCACTGAAGAACTCCGAGATATTGCCCAAACGGCAGACAAGAAATCGGACTACACGCACGAGAGGCTTGACGTCGAGCATCAAACAAATATATGACCAGTATCAACTGGTGAAGACATCAAGATGAATGCTCCGCAGAAGGACTCCGAGTCAAGTTCAAGATAATCCGAGGAATATGCCTGCATCGAAGACCTTTCTTCCTCTATTTAAGAGTCTCTTCCACTGTATGACCTTGCTGTCACGGGAAGAAGTCCTTTGTCTTTCTCTCGATGAGACCCATTGTCGATGCTTTTGCTCTGGTGGCATTTCATTTGTCTCAATCCTCATATTCCTCCTGTCTCATTGCGAGGGCACCTGCTGCAATTCTCCGACTTGATTGCTGCCCGGTTGACCCTCGCATTACTTTGACGCTATATCAACGGTGCTCTGATTTTCACCACTGAGAAAGCCTCTGAAGAATATGCTCGCAGTATTTTGATATCCTATCTATCCGAAGGCACAATGGAAATGAAGCCGGAGCCATGATAATATCTCAGGTGTAGCTGCTTCTGCTAGCTTCTGCTACATCTTCTCTCGATGTGAACCCTTTGGAATGGGGTGAAAGGGGAGACTAGCAATGTGTGCAACAGCAATAAAACATCTGAATTGCAGTATGTTTCAACTTTGATGCAACGGCAGCCGTGTCTTTGATTCAAATCTGCGCTGGAGAAGTTGCCAAATGGTTCAATCCCTGCAAGCAAAAACAAAAAGCTGCCCTGGGGTTCGACTGAAGACCTGTTTCCGGTGCTGTTTCACGTTGCCTCCAACTCGGCCATCCGGTCGAATATCGTGTCTCCCAAGGTGTTGGAAATCTCCTGCAGAAGGCCGTGTTGCCTTTTTCCTTTGACAAGTCTGTCTTCTGTTACCCTTTCTACAACCTCTTAGCCTGTTTCCTCCACCTCATCCCCCTTCCCTCCCAGTCCTCTATACACGGTGCAGAAGAGGATCAATAACGCGATCTTATCAACGGATCCCACGGAAGATGGAGGAGCATTTTGTTTTCGTTTGCTGCGCTGCTGGCTAGAGCCCTTGCATGGTGGTTGGGTTTATTCTTTCCTCTTTGTCAATCCTCTTTTATGTTTGCCCTCAGTGTTCGTGGCGGCGCTTTCTATGACGGAGTTCGACAGGTTATCAAGGATGGAGAAGCAATATTGTCCGGAATCGCAGCGTGGTTAGAGAGAAATCGCGCTGAGATGATGTCCGGTTGCTGGCTTGTCAGGAATCGCCTCAATCTCTCTGACATGGACGACGTCATGATCCTTTTCACCAAATGCTTTCGCTCACATCAATAACGACAGAACATGGTGTCAATCCGGTAGCCGGCACCCTGCCGCTACCTCGGTATTGCGTGCTCGTGAACTTGACACTGAGCCGCGATTTTTGGCGAACTCGAGTCCAAACCCGACTGATGGACGAGTGTGGTATGTTTCTTCCATGAATCTCTCGGCCACAAACGGGAAGCCAGGGTGTCAAAGCCACGGTGTTGCTCTATAGATAGTCGTGGAGCTCTATTGGGACGGCGACCCCGATTACATGGATCATAGCGACAGGACTTATCAACAGCTGGGTCGACTAAGACAAGGTGGTTAGGATGTACGCTGTCATCGCACACACGGGCAGTCGTATCAGCCACTACGACACATTCAATCACTATTTCAACCAACGAGCTGAGCATGCTAAACCGCTGGTCTGTAGGAACATAGGTAAGACGACACCAATATTTCCTTCCCTCCACTGGACTACCTCCTCTAACAAAGCCTAAGTAGTGGTCAAAACTTCCTGGCACAGCTTCAAGGTCTATATAAGAAAGACCAACAGTATCACAGTAGACTACCGAAAAAAGGGTGCTCGCAAGTACACCTCCGCGACAGAATACCAGCAAGAACATTTGGTCGCCGTGCACACTGGCCGGGTCTACGACCTAGATCTTGTCGGTCAATCCCTTGGTGGTTTGATTTCTGCAAGGCCAGGGCGTGAAGCCATAGGAAATCGTCATTGCAACACCGAATGAGTCTCAACCCTGCTTTTATCAAATGGCACGAGATCCATTCTATTGCTGTGGTTCCAGTGGAGACGTGGCCGTCCTTGCACATTCGTAACGCCCAAATCAAGAAAGACGGTCTCATATCATGGCAAACTACCAGTTGCGGAGGCTCTGTCATCCTCGTTATCCAAAATCCCTGCAAACCTCGCTGTGCACTGTAGCTTGAGCTTACAAGAGAAGATCCTGAGCCATATCAGGCACTACTTGCTTGCTTCCTTACGACAGAGCAGGGGTGTGGTTGTATACCCTGTAATCTGGGGGAATACACATCCTCAAGCACCGAGCAAGGTGAGCGGCTAGCTCTGGCTTCGAAAGAAGGGATATCCAAATGCCACTTAGTGGCTGTATTTTGCTCTGAGGTGGTTGGCTTTGGAGGACTGCGGGACAAGAGAAAACCTCACCATGAAGGCATTGGGTTCTCCGGTTTCAATGTATCAAATTCAATGGATTATTCTCTCTAGGGCACATAATAGACCTAAATATAGTACAACAGCTGTCTTATTGTATTATTTTAGCTAGAGATATTCAATACTAATCTATTCTCTAAATAATATAACCTTAGCACGTCTTCCATGGTTCTATATCTACATTCATTAGGGCTTCATATAAAATACTGGCCTTGGTGCCTTAGAGCGGTGAATCCATGCAGAAAGCCAATTTAGGCAAATTCCCTCCTCTTTGTTTTTGATCGCTTCAGGTTCTCTTCAGTTTTCTTCATCACAATCCCCTGCTCGTGGTGTGAACGACCATCATGTCCGGCCTTGGGGCCTCGCGATGGGCACCTCGCGGAGCCCAGGTCATCGGCCCAGGCAACAAAAATTACACAGCAACAAACCAGCATGGTTTCTCCAAAGACGGGCTGGCTCCAGGGTCACTACTATCACCACCACAACCAACAACAGCATCATCCTCGTCGAGAATACCAGTACCAGCAGAAACTACGCCATCAAGTGCGTCACATGCAGAACTGTCCCGTTTCAAGAAGATCATGGCCCGACTGAAATGGAAATTACCCTTCCTGGCTGAATCTTACCGGTTGGCAACCCTTCGTAGCCAGTCATCATTGCACAGCGAGGAGTTGGCCAACGCGGAGATCATGTTCAAGCTAGACTTCCATGAATACTACGCCCTGCTGGAGCGAGCGATTGTGCATCTTCTCGGTGTGTTCGACATCGTCGTCTCTTCACGCTTTGCCGCGTCCCACTTGGCTCTGAATGGGGACCGGCCGCTTCTCAGCTCACACAGGTATCACGCCAACGTGCTTGAAGCACTGGATACCCCGTCTTGTCCACTGTACTCTGTGCTAGGCACGGAGGAGGTGCAGGAGCAGCTGAGAAGGGCCAAGGAGCTGCGCAATCGGTGGAAGACGGCAGACTCGCCTGAAGACGAACAAAGCCGCCAGAGCCAGACAGACGGATTCCAACGGAGCAGACCGTATCGCATCAAGGGACGTGCTCCGTTGGAGAGCTATGATTTCAATGGCATCTTTACTAGTGTCTTCGCCGCGCTGGAGGAGGGCTACCACCTCGCTCAGCAGCACGTTTCGCAGGTAGAAATGCTGGACGTTGAAACCATTTCACAGACCACATCTGATCCAGAGGGGGCTGGTTGGGACTTTATTGTGGATGCTATGGATTGGGAAGCTGTTTAGTCTGTAGATTGCCAATTTGGATATGATAAATGATATGTACAGGAATGATACTAGATAGAATGACATGGGATCAAAATAATACCCATTAAAACCACTCTATACCATCCTCTGAAGGCGTCTCCTTTTCCCTTAATTCCGCCAAGGCGACCTTCACTCGCTGGACCATCGCCTTCCCATACTCAGGTCCCAAGGGAGGAGTAGGCTTCGTCATGTCCGGTCTTAGCCAAGGAATGTTGTTCTTGACTCCCTGACAGGCAGCCCGCATGGTACTGATGTCTTGCTCATCGTATCCACCACCCAAGACCACAGCGTCAGGGGTTTTAGAGTAATCGTGGGTGCCGTACTCGTTGGTGGGGGAGACGGACTCCCCGCGAAGGATGGCGGGAATCTCGGCCTTTCCTGCTTCCGCTGACATGACGAAATGAATCACTGGGTAGATTATAAATTGTGTTAGCTGGGTGGGCGTCTCATTATAGAGCAATTCATCCATGGTTGCCTTACCCTCGACTTCTGGCTTCAGACCAGCAACAACCACACTGCCAATCTGCGTCGACCTGCCGCAGAGGATAATCCTAGAGAGGGCCATTGTTCAGGGGTAAATGATGGAGTATGGGTATCCTATATTGAAGCCACGGTTCTGAATATCCAAACCATGGCATTTGAGGGGACATCTCGCCCTTCTTATACTGTCAAGAGAGTTGGTTGAATCGAAGAAGCTGCCCAAAGCCCCCGTCGTCGATAAGAGCTGATCCTGGCATATGACATGGACTAATCCATTTCCGGCTAGCTTTCCGAAGTGTCCACAATACTGTAATGAAGTGTAAGCCCACATCTGACAGATATTATTAATCTGTTTGGGAAGAATAACTGTCAGCTGGGGAAATATAAAAAATAGATAAAACAGAATAAGAATATCAATCCAATTCCGCCGTCTTCGTGGTGAGATCTTTCATTTCGAGTTGATATACTCTGGTCTACCCTGATTTGGCTAAGCCCCGCGCAGCAGAGGAAACAAACAATGCAAACAGGCCACGGCCCCCAAATGCTCTTGTCGATCATCACGAGGGGGGAATCTGTTCCCTCGTCAACGCTATTGAGAACCTGCAGGCAGTGTCTCGACAGTCAACGCGGGGTTTTGCGTTTCTCTACGGATGGTGCGACTGCCAGGGCTGAGTAAAGGCTGCCAGACGTGCCGGCGGCGCTCTATCAAGGTACTAGTAAGAGTCCACCAGGCCTGGAATCACGGTCTAACCAGCATCTTAGTGCGACGAACGGAGGCCGGAATGCTCCCAGTGCGTCAAGGCTGGCCGTACATGTCCTGGTGCGTTGGCGGGGAACATATTCTTGCATGCCGAACCCCATAATCCGCTCAAATATCACCGGCTGGAGGCTGTCCCCGTGCTTCGACCTCAACGACGACATGAATCAACACACAATGCTGATTGCCGCCTTTCACTTCCATCATCCCCTCATGCATATCCTTCAAGATGCGGTACGGTTTGCACAGTTTCCAACCCCCAGTCCCTTGTCAGTCCTCACGCTATGCTGGAGGGACAAATGGTCTCGGATTTCATCTCGTACTTTTCCAGATACGCCGTTAACCAGCTGCGGAGCTTCTCCTGGATGCATCTATGCCCCCAGATGATGCGCCAGAAGCGGCCCGACTGGCGGGCATGTATTCTCGCGGGCTCGCTGGCGTTATACGGAACCACTGTCGGTAATCGAGGGGCAACGGTCGAGTCCTACCGGCTGTATGATCAGGCCCTGTGGCATATTCGTCGTAGACTCGCCGATGCGAATACTGTTGCCGAGTTAGTCCCAGAAGATGTCGGCAGCCTGCTTATCCTGAGCTACTATGAGATCCATGCCCCGACTACCCCCGTCGCTCATTTTGAGCACATCAAGGCCGCATCCACCTTGTTGGTCATGGTGGGACCGCACCGTTGTCGAGAAGGGTATTGGCATCAGATGTTCCAGAGCGTGAGGCTGCATATGCTCTTCTTTTCCCTCACCAGATGGACGTCTACCTTTTTCGCATCCCAGGAATGGACAACAATACCATACACAAACCAACGGAAGCTGGCCTCAGACGATCTCACCATTCTTCTCCTACACTATCCCCGTCTTCTTTCTCGTCCACATCCCCCCAACACGCTAGACTCAAATTCCGATACTCCTTCCTCTGAGCAACTCGGAGCTGCGTCCCTAATCATGCAAGAACTCTGTTTTGTTCGGCAGAAACTTGTCTCCCAACTTTCACTGGTTCAAGTCCACGATCAACCTGAAGTACAGGTCCCATTACCAATCAACTACTCCCCTACCAACTCCGACGAGGCAACAGCCGTAACAATGTACAGCCTAGCCTGCATACTTGTCCTTGTCCGGATTGAAAACAGTGACTTCCTGCTCACAGCTCACTGTGACGTCATCCTCGGCGCAGCGGCTGCGGTCGCCAGCTTCGGCGATGGCTGTGGACTCGTGAGGATGGCATTTCCACTAGCCACCGTTGTTCGATATAGTACTGATCTCGTGCAGAAGGGAAGTGCAGAGAAAATGCTGCAGAGCTGGCGGACCGATTATGGACTTATCGGTCTCCCTCTCGTGATATAGGGCATGTGTCATGGCAGGTCCATGTTAACGTCTAATGAATGCATAGTATTAAATATCTGAGGATAACTCCTTATTCAATTTGAAGACTGTAACTATTATCGCCTCACCATGACAATAACTGCATGGTTTATTATTCTTCAGGTACTAAATCACCGCTATGCGAGAATTTCAAATGAAATCGAAACATCGAGAGAGTGTGTAGGGTTCAACTGTGTGATTTTTAGATGTACTCCCACGCCGCAACGTCACCGTCGTAAACGTTCGCAAGGGCATCAAAGCCAAGGCAATCATCCACATTGCCCGAGGGGACTGTCGCGTTCTGCACGGCAGCAAACACCTGCCACTTGTTATCCAAGGTAGGACAGGCCATGAACCCGGACGCGCCCCAGCCCGTGAAGGTGTAGTGGCCCCATCCGGCGCCGGGGGTATAGACAAAGGGCCCGACCGAGGAGTTGGCAGGGATATAAGCCGAGTGAGGGACGGTGTAGCTGAGGGCACCGAGGGGGTTGACGTAAATCTGCTGTCCGCCAGGGACTTCAACATCCTAAAGAAAGATATTTGATTAGTGTGAATCCAAAAGATGTGAAGGGAAACTTTTCTTACCAGAGCCACTCCGTCAACCAGAACGGTCTGGTTTCCAGCAGGACAGTCGGTGACTGTTTCAGGACAGTAGGAGGAGGTCACGCCGCCGAGCCAGAAGGCCGAGTCGGCAGCCGTCATGGTGAGGTATTGGATCTCGGATCCAGAACGAACGGCCGTCACCGTGAAGGTGGAGGTGGAATTGGGGGCTGTGGTAGCAGCAGCCAGGAGGGGGAGAAGGAAAGTGGCAAAGAATGTCTTCATGTTGGCAACGATTGTCTTATTGGTAGTGGTTTGTAGAGTAGTTGGAATTGTAGTTGAGTTGTCTGGATGGTGATTTGGAAGAAGAAGAATCCGAATTTATATCATCAATTGAAAGTCATGATGTATGACAAGCCTCAATACTGCTTGGCGTCACTGCCACTCTCGTGGTATATCGTCAAGAACAAAATTGGGGTTGTCTCGGAGAGAATCCCTCACTGGGGATCATGTCATCATTTGTACTCTGAACGGGAAACTCCCAAGTGGATGCTGTAGCTAAATTAGGAGGTGATTACCAGGGTCAACCACTTCAAAGGGCAGTAATCGGGGGATCGACTTCCCTGAGTGGTTAAAGTCAGGGGATTATTGTGGAGATGGTCCCTGGGCTAGTTTTGACGCTGAAACGGATTGGCGAGAATTGCCGATGAGTCCCTCTCCAGGCAGAAGCTTTTGAGCAAGAACGAGAACTCTATTTGCAATTAGCTACATGATCTGCTTTCAAATTATTTCATGTCCTTACCGTTAGAATTCTTAGCGGAATAGATAGCAGCAAGGTCGTAAGGAGATCTTCCGACTGTAGTCCTAGACCAGAGAGACTAATCCTTGGTTTTTGCTTCCATATCCTCGTCAGGAGTTATTCTGTTGGAGGCTGTGGGAGGCCATCGAAACTGGCATTAGATCAGGCCCATTTGCTCGAGGGAGTCAAGTCAAGTAGCAATATTTAGGAGGAGTAACAGTTACTGTCGAGTGTCTGCCTAGGGAAGCTGGAGAGGGTCATGTGACGCTGGAAGAAAAGCGGAAATTCACTTTCGACCGTCTCTCTTTCTCTCCAAGACGTTCTTTTTCGCCTCTCAATTATTTATCGAGGCAAATTCTAATCAACACGAGGAATTCTACAGCAATTGCAAAGCGTCTGGGTCATTACTTGAGCCTTGTTCAGAGCATTTACCAGTGCTGGGAGCAAAAACTTGGAGATAATGGCAATAATATTTACAGAGGATCAGAGTAAGTAGTACCCAAGGCGACTACTGTATGTACACAAGATTCACCCAAGTTCTCCCGTAGAATCCGATGATCAGTACACAGGGAGATCAAACGCATCCAGATCGTACGACCAGGTATCCAGGGAAGTCTGGTCATAAACGCACTCCATGACGGTTCCCTTCTTGGTCCAGAGGGGTCGGAGAGGCCAAGCACACAGCGTCTGCTCCTCTCCCTCATTGTCACCCTGCAGGACAGTAGCATTCAACTGTGTCGGAAACACGCCGTTCTCCACCCATTCGATCAGCGTCTTGAGCGTCGTCTGCGGGAAAGGTCCGTTCAGCTGGTCGCTCGAGGGGGAGCAGTGACCAGCTCCCGGCACAAGGAAGAGCCGGTACCAGTCGTTCAGAGCGTCGGCGCTCTTGGTGAACGAGAGATCAGGATACATGACGGAGCGCACCGAGTCCCAGTAGCGCACCGAGGAGGCCGTGGGCACACTGTAGTCAGACTCGCCGTGGATGTGCAGGACCTTGCCACCAGCGCCGTGGAAAGTAGACAGGTCCGGCCAGGTGGTCTGCAGCGTGTCCTCGTACATCTGCCAGCCCTCCATGATCCAAGTCTGCATGGCATCGTAGCTGACGTCATCCATGGAAAGCGACGAGGAGTTGAGCAGGTTGAGGAACCGCGTCACCCACTCGGCGCCGATCCCGCTGGCCTCAACCTCCCACTCACCCGTGTCTGAGTTGTAGGTCGTCTGGGCGTCAGACCATGTCGCAGACGGCTGGTAGGAGAAATACATCTGCTGGCCCTTGGAGTTCTTGGGTCCGTTGAGGATCGCCTCGGCGATCTCCACGGCCTTGGCTGAGACCTTGCCAGTCTGTGCAGGTGCGGCGGAGCTGCCCATCCCACCGCTCGAGGCAGCACACGAGTACTCCTCGCCGATGGTGGTCTTGAGGTCAAAGTGCAGCTTGCAGAGATCCGTGCGGGAGACCACACCGTCCGTCCGGCCGTCGAGGGGATCGCAGGCCGCGATGGTCAGGTTTAGGATCTTGGTCAGCTCGCACGGCGGGGGCGCATACCCGACTTGCTTCTCAACGGCCGCAGACCAGAGGTGGGCGACCTGCTGGAAGGCAAAACGGAATGCAGGCGCTCCAACGACAGCACCGTCCCACTCGTCGTACCGCTGGATCTGGCTCCAGCCCTCGCGTCCACCCTCGGAACAGGCCTGGTAGTAGGCATACAGCTTGGTGGAGTCGGCCATACCATAAAAGTTACGAGTGAGCTGTTTACCGATCACGGTCATCTCATGGTGAGCCTGGTACCCGAACATGAACACGGACGGCCAGTTGACGGTGCCATTGGCGAGAAGAAACACGCTGTCGAACTCATTGTCAAAGCTGCCGAAGCCACCGTCCGTGATGCCCGAGACGGCGCCGTACTGCACACCGCCGGGCAGCGAGTCGTTGCCAGAGTTGATGGCCATGCCACCACCGCCGGTGGACAGATATCTGTTCTGGAAGTTGACCGGGCTAGGCAGCCAGAATTCAAGGAGGACGGTATCATCTAGGCCGGCATGGGAGTACGCGAACTGGATGGCGCAGAAGTCGAAGTTGGCCGCCGGGAAGAAATCACTACTGGCAGACGAGTAGTTGGTCGTCGCGCTCGCGACCACAGACGACGCGTCAAAGGTGATGCCCGTAATGATGCCATCTTCGGGAAGGATGGACTGGGCATAGGCAGTTGTGCATACCTCGTCGAGGCTGGCCACGGCCTGCGCCACAGCCACGAGGGTGCTCACGATCAAGGCCCGCATGCTGGAGACAATAGAATCGGAGAAAAACAGGAAGGGGAGAAGAGAAGATGGCCCTGTTGATGGGGAAGCAAGAGAGGGTCATCTTTCCCACTCGTGCCTTGGTATTTATACTCGAGGAGGGCCTGGATACCTCTCCCACAAACATTTCCACAATGCCTCCCACCACAATTCCCACCACAAATTTCCACCACAATTTCCTCTGACCCCGGTTTGGATCACGGGGCCAGGACGCCTGGACCCTTATTGACCCTTGTAGACCCTTTGTTGACCCTTAATGAATACAGTTTTAATTAAAGTAGAAACTCTATCCCCACAGCCGGGGTAAGGGAAGCTGGGGTTGTGGGGCGTTTGTGGGAGTAAAAATGAAGCTGTTATATAGCATACCATAAAATAGCAATAGACTGATTATTATACTGAAAATCAAGTATAAGACCAATTATTGATGATTAAACTGTATACTTGGACCATAGACAAGATATATACGGTAGGAACTGTAAGTACCTCATACCTATTCAGTACTTCTGCAGAAACAATAGACTCTACGCTAAATACTAAACGAGGGGTTTGACGCGTGGCACGCATGAGTTTAACAAAGACAATTGATCCTTGGCGGACTAAGGGAAATGTCTTCTACCGGTAGTTAGAGCATTCATTAAAGCAAAAGTACTATGTACTCTATAGGTAATAGTCATATGCTGATTGTTGAGCAGTGATATATATAAAGCACCAACACATTCTTAAACCTTCACCTGGTATATACCTAAGCAAAGGCAGATTATAAATATGAAGAGTAACCATACCACTCCGATCTTCTGCTCCCCGGAGATCCTTCATGTGTACGGCTAGTGTCTGGAGCAGACCTGCGCCTAGGGTGAAAAGGATGCTCCTTTCCCAGGTGAAGGGGGCGTGGAAGCCGGACGCTGTGATGGAGCTGCCGTCGACGATCAACGAGACGGCCATGCTGGCTAGAATATATGATTATGCGGACGCTGAACTCCTCAAAAGCTGGTGCCCTTGAGCGCTTGGAAGCAGAAAGGGCAGGTAGTACAGGTGTGTGTAGAGGGCCATGGCGAAGAAGACACTAAACAGCGCGCAGGCCAGCACTGTGCGGTTTCTCATCATAATATAGAGCGGCAGGGTGTCCAGGTCGCCGCGACGGGCCTGGAGAGAGAGGAAGACGAGCAGCAACAGGCTGAAACGCAGTAAGCCCCCCCCCCCCCCCCCCCCCATACGCGGCTGTTGTGCTATGGGTACGTGCTCCCCCCGCACTGCAGAGCCAACAGGAGACAGACAATCATGCAGATCAGGGACAGAGCGCGCCCGCCATCTCAATCTACTGCATCTCCTCCTTTAGCGAGAGATCGGATTCTTTGCGTGTCGAGGAATAAGCACACGGCTAGTGGGTATAGCTTGGCGCCGTGCATGTAGGGTTTTTCCTCCGAGTTTGGATTATCGTTGTATTGTATTTCCCCATCCATGGCTCGCGCACGAGTGACTCTCCCAGTGGGAGCCATTGACCAGGGGGTCTTATGGTGAGCTTCCAAGCTCAAAATGACTCATCTCGTATATCAATTGGTATCTTTTGGAATTAGACATGGCGGAAGTTGAAGTAGGTCTGCCCGACTTGGACTCCTCATCAAAAGAGAAAACAAAAAATAAATAAACAACCAAAAAAAAAAATTCTATTCCAACTCAAATCTATTTGTGATCCCATTTCTTGGCCCTCTTCTTCCTCCATCCTGGTCCCTTGGCGGCCAGGATAAGCAGGAATGGACAGGCGGCTATAGTTAAGGAAACAAAGATAATGAAGGTGCAGCCCAGACCGATCGCGTTGAGCATCGGAGTGACGCATGCGGTCATGATAGCACTAAAGGTGCAACGGACGAGGTTGGACTAAGAGGGGCAAGTTAGCCAAGAAGGGGAAAGACACTTAAAAAGAATGAGGCCTTGACTCACAGATGCCGACGAGGCGCCTGCATTGCTCGGAAACATGTCCACGAGGATCAATTGGGAGGTCTGAGAGCTGAATTGCGTGCCCGCTCCAATGAAAAAGCTGAGAACCAATGGGCCTGCGAGGTTGACCCGCTTCTCCAACATGAATCCATATCCAATGCAGGCCGCGGCCCAGAATGGCAGGTAATACGGGACCGTGGCGAACCGGACCCGTTCGATGGGGAATCCCTCCAAGTCGCGAGGGTGTTTCGGGTGGAAGTTGAGCCTCTTCTTCTCGCGCTGGAAGTACCAGTCTTGAAACCGGCCGCCCAGGACACCAATCACCATACACCCGATGCCTTGCGGTCTAATAGAGGCATAAATTTAGCGAACTGATACGATCCGCTTTTATATAGCACAGGGGAAACCACGTACAGGTAGCAAAGACCAATCTGAACGTTGTTGAGTCCATAGTCATCGGCGAGGACGGACGACAGAACGGTAAGAGAGGCAAACATGCAAGCGAAGGAGCAGCTGCTGAACGCGAGGACGATGAGGATTTCGGGAAAAAGCAGCATATTGAAGCTTGCCCAAGGTTTGTACTGCATGAACATTAGCATATGAGAAAGAAAGAAGAATGACTAGAGAATCACACACGGGCTTTTTCTCCGGCCTTTGGACATTTTGTGTCTCGACATCCTCTGTCCTTTTAGCCTTCATCCGTCTCCACCAGTCTGTTGGGCGGCAGTTCAGAGCAGGCGGAGGGATCGAGCCGTTGCCCACAATTGAACGCAGGGTTTCAGGAATCAGGCTACTTTGGATGAGTCGTGTTGCTGAGACCGGAGAAGGGCAGAAAATCCAACTCACAAGAAGATACAGATCAGGTTCGCTCCACACCACGCTGACAACAACCAGAAGATATACCGCCAGCTCAGGTACTGCACTAGGATACCACCAATGGTGGGACCGAACGCCGGTCCCACCATCGCGACGCCTTGGAAGAGCCCAACGTATTTTCCTCTCTCAGCGGGCGTGGCAATGTCTCCCATTGCTCCCGCACCGGTAGCAATGGCAGGCGATCCGCCACAGGCCTGCAGCGCGCGGAAAACCATCAACAGCCAGAAGTCTGACGTTGGAGTCAGGGCGATGCCAATACAGGCAATTATATAGAGAGCCATGCAAGCCATAATGACCGGACGCCGGCCAAGGAAGTCGGACAGGTTGGAGAGGAAGGAGGGGGACACGGCTTGGAAAACACTGCCGTGGTCAGCAAACGGAATGAAACAATTAATGTCTACGAAGAGGTGCGATAATGTGAAGAGAAAAGGCTCACAGGTAGACGGTCAATGTGAGATCAATGGTTTGGGTAGTTTTGTGAAAGTCCTTGACAATCTGCGGAATGGCCGGCACATAGATGTTACTCGAGATGGGCCCGAAAATGGCGGCCAGCGAGCAGAGTCCCGCGATGGTCCATTTCTGGTTCTTGGAGAAGGCCGAGAAGGGCGGAGGGGGAGTCTCTGGTCTCTCATCGACAGCAACAGCAACAATTTTCTCGCTCACTTCGGTCTTGGTGATCTCGAGCGTGGATTCCGATACGGGCTCGATAATATCGCTCGAGCCCGACGACTCTGTGAGTGAAGAAGCGGAGGATGGCGACTTCTGAGCGTCTGCAACCTCCTCTATCTCTTTCAGCGCAGCAGCGCTTGGCGGCGATGCGGAGAACGTGGTGTCCGACGTCATGGCGGTCGCAGTGGTTGGGTGGAACCCGACCCCAAAGCCGATGTGCTAGATAGGCAGAGCGACGTCCAAGTGCAAGACCAAGCCGGTGCACACCGTCGGCAGCAACCAGGGACCGACCGTAAGTGTTCTGACCGGGTTCTCGAAGCAGAGAAAACCGGAGAGTCCCGTTCTGAGGGGATTTTTCGAGATAAAAAAGAGATCGTGGCCTCGGACTTAACAAGGCTCCGACTGTCATTCCTGCGACCCGCCCGCTCCCTTTCCCCCCCCCCCCCCCCCCCCCCCCCCCCATACCCCCAGCTAGCGCTGGAGACACAGACCGGTGAAAGGAGGGGCTTCTCTGCGGAGTCGTATACCGTAATCCAGGCCAGCCAAAGAAGATCGAGGTCGCGAACGGAGCCCTCGGTCCGGAAGAAGAGATCGTAGTGGCTAGCGAGCATCCCGACCTACCCGAGCTCGTTAGCGAGAGTCGCCGCGGACCCCGGCACTGTTTGTTGGTGGAGGAGGATCATCATTCTTCGTCATCAGAGCATGATCTGCAGGTCAAGCATTGCTACAGCCGTATTTCTCCTTCGAATCGTGGATGCCAGAGTCTCTCCGGTTTCTGTTGTGGGGGAAAGACGCTGTCGCTCTCATTTCTTGTTTTGGGCCATCCCGCTTAGTCAGATGCTGTTAGCGCTGTTCGTTCACGAGCTACTCCGAATTGGGTAACTAGGTCCGGCTCACATGACCCCTATTTCTAACAGATTATCAGATAAATCAGGCAGGAATCAATCCACTTCTATTAGAATATTAGTAACATGTTCATGACAGGGTTTCAGCTGATGGTACACAGTCACTCAAGTTAATATAAATTTATTAAAAGAAATGATATAGTAGTATATTGCTAGGAATCAAGTCTAACCTCACCTTAACCAAGGGGAGGAAGAAGAAATAGACAGATAGACAATGTTGAGGAGGAGAGGAGGAGGAGTCTGGATTCTCTGGAAGCCAGCAGGTCACATGAGTTTGCCTCTTTTGCTCTTCTCTATCCCTTCCACTTGCCAATTCACTTTTGTTTCTTTCTCCAGACACAGCCGATCTTTTATCATCAACCAGCTGTTCTAACCATCAAAAAGATGATGGATATAGGAGTTGATGGCCAAGGGAGGTTCAGATGAATTGATCGATCCGATATAAGTTTTTGACGGAATTCCGGGACAGGATACTATCCAGTCTAATAGGATCGACAACACAAATGTCCTGCTCATTTCGATGCGGATGTATCAGATGCATTAAGCAATTCAACAGGACTGTTCACCTACAACCAATCTCCATAAAACATAAACTCAACTTATGTTTGCGCTATACAGTGATCTCTTTGACCGCGACAGCCACTGGGTGACCACAATGGATATCCTCTGGCTCTCGCAAATAGTCAAAGATCTCCGAATATCTGATGGTCAGCATAAGGCAATATCAACTCCCCTGTCACGGAACTTACAAAATTGCCCTCCAGGCCTCGATCGGCAATGGAACATCAAATGACGACAATGAGACCTGCTTTTTTGCCTCGGGCTCGTCAGTCTGGTCGTGATACGGCGCCAGATACGGGTGCTGCAGAATCTCGGCAGCCGAAAGCCGACTCTCGCTCGAATATACTAGGATCTGGCCTAATAAGTCGATCACCAACGGATCCGTGATGGGTAGTGTTGTGAATGACTGTCGTGGACGGACGGCAAGCATTTCGATAAATGCGCATGTCTGCACTTTGTAAGTCTGTCTGGCACTTCTGATTTTTTTTTTTTCGGAGAGATTGCAAGGTACCTTCCTGCTCGCGTTCTTCAAAATATACTTTGGCGGCATTCCCAGTAACTCGGTAATCACGGAGAACTGATGGATATGATTCCTTCCTGGAAACAAAACCCGTCCTGTCAGCATCTCCGCCAGAATACACCCGGCGCTCCAGATATCCATGGCGGTACTGTACCGTCCCCAAGTGAGCATCACCTCGGGGGATCGGTAGTATCTCGTTGCGACGTAACCCGTCATATGGTCCCGATTCTGGCAGGCAAGACCAAAGTCGCAGAGTTTCACGTCACACTGGGCATTGATCAGGATATTGCTCGGCTTGAGATCCCGATGAATGACGCCAGCCGAATGGATATACTTGAGCCCTCTCTGAAGCCATTAGTATCAAGAATTGAATCAGAAAAGCAAAGGTATGACATACTATAATCTGGTAGAAGAAGTACCCTGTATGTTGTGGCTCTAAGCATGCCTTTCCCAGCAACTGCTGGAGATCTGTATCCATGAAATCAGTGACCAGATACCTAGAACAAAGTCAATATGTGTATATCAGGTAGGTAGGTTAATTAATGCTATAGCCAGAGGGAACATACAAATCTTCAGCAGGTGAGATGAACACATTTTGCAAGGATATTACCTATATAATAGTATATAAGCTTATTTTCTCTGCTATGGATAAATCGAATTCTGGGAAAGAAAGGGTGTTTTCACATTCTCATGCACCAAGAGCGTCAACAGCTTCAACTCGCGATACGTCCGCTTCGTCATCTCAGCAGAGGAGAAGGGCTGCACGACCTTCTTGATTGCCACCTCCTCTTTATCAAAGTCTTTGGCCGAACTGGGGTTACCGTCAGTTTTCCTTTATAGCTTTCTGGAGGAACATATCGCATAGTATACATACCAGACAACCCCGAACGCTCCCATCCCAATAGGCGAGAGGTCGGTATATCGATCAAGCATGTCGAACTTTGAACCGAGGATGTGTGTGGATGAAAAGTACGCCATATGGATATGTGAATAAAAACGTCCGTGTTTTGTCTTTCAATAATGAACTGGCGGCACAGCATGCTGTATATAACTGTGGAAAAGAACTTCTACATATTTAGTTAAACTTGTTATTGTGTCAGATCTAAATGATGCTACTGGATGGAATTGATATGCGAAGCCACTAATGACTAAAAATGTGGCGAGTAGCGACAATGATGTCTGTGGCGGTGATGTATAAATATAGTTTTGATGATGAAACTAAACTATCTTCTTTTCCTTGGGGAAGCTTCGAATGTTCTCTTCGGGTGTGTATTTTGTTGAACAGAAAATGGATGTGGCAAATGACAAACAATGAAGTCATGAAATAATGTTATTATTAATAGAACTGTAGTGTTGACCTTATTCTCTATAGAAAACCATCAAATCAGGCCAAAACTGCCTTCTAAGTGTCTATAAATGGCAGGGGAATGTAGTGAGAAACGGGGTTTGTGGTGATCTCTGCCAATTGCTCGTCTGGATGAACCCAGATCAAAATGGTTTAGCATTAGTCGACGGAAAATAGGTTCCAACGGCCTGCATAATCCCCATTTCATGCCCCATGCGCCGTAATGCATCTTTAGCCATAGTCTTCTGTCTCTCCTGGACGACAGGCGATGAGGCAACAATGCGTACCGGCCAGATCAGCCTGGTGATGTCTGCGAGATTGACTTCCACCGTGTCATCTCGACGCTTCTCCTTCTCGGGTAGCAAGTCAGGTAAAGTCGCCAACACTCTACTAGCCCTGGCCCGCGTCATCGATATATTGTCTTCTTGGAGCGAAGCAATTTCCTTGTACTCATCGATCGACGGGCTAGCAAATTTGACAGCATAGAGCAAAAGGTGGTAGACATTATGGTAAACTCGCAGCAAAGAAGCATCTATGTGGTTGCAAAGGTGAAGCTGCATAAAGGTCAACCGCTGACCCTTTAGGGTGGTATTAGCAGTCATTTCCCATAATGGACAGACAATCTTATAGCCAAAATGATACTCCATGGATCTTTCAAGATCACGGAGTGCCTGGACTATTTCTCTTAACTCGGCAAGTATCCTGTCTGGTGACCCTTGGTGTTGAACACGGGACCAGGCACGCCAGGAAATACGCAGCGCGTCGTCGGAAAAAGAAAGCAAGGGAGCCATGACGCGGCTACTGGGGGTTTCCCAGTCGTCAAAATACTTAAACCAGTCAATGGCCTCTGTAGGCGGCGGTTTATTTGTTTGGAAACACTGGATTTGCTAGACCGGAATTTCACCGTTAGAGAAATGACGCTGAGGAGATAGGCAGAGGAAAACCTACAATGGTATGGTAGGCCAGGAGAAAGAGTTGGCAACCCTTTCGTGACCTGAACTGTTCGCGACCTCTGGTGCGCAGCAACCCGGCCAGTGCTTTTCCATGCGTATTCCAATTCAAGGGGCCTTCTTCCGACTCCGGAGTGCCCAGGATGAGCTAGAGCATGAGCGTCGATATATACCGATAGCAAGAAAAAGCAAGCATACCTCATACAGAGACAATAGCCAGACGGTCAATAAGGTCGAGTCGTCCTTTTGAGTCTCTGGCTGATGTATGGCAAGACTCAACGCGTTGAGAGCCTTGCCGTACGCCCCCCGATGAGACAGGACGAGGTCTGATAAGCGTGTTCTGTTTGCCAAGTACGCATAGCCGACTGCATAGCTGGCCAAATACAGCGATGATCGAGAATCTGCAGCCTTCAAGAGAGTGGGGAAGCAAGCCAACGGTCCGTATATGCGGGTGGTTCCAGGGACTTGGGCCATCAGTTGGCTCATGATGAGGGGCATGACATGAGTTTCCCACGATTCTGGCGCCTGGCGGATGAGTAAAGGGTCTTTTTCAAATAGAATCGAAGAGTTGTTATCATGTTTTCTGTCTCCTTTGAATTTCTCCAGGTCGGATTTTCTCCTTGATTTGGTCTCGTCGGTCGGTTTGGTCCTCGTCCAGCTCGCTGGACGGAATGAAGCCGGTGTCATAACACGCACAATCAGGTCTGGTTGATCTAGATCGCGGTATCCAGAGCAAGGCCTGCCCAGCTTTTCACATCGCTCACATCCTGGCCGCCGGAGATCGCACTTCCTTGGTTTCAGCTCACGGAGTCGTCTTTCTCAGAAAACAGGCAATTGCGGTCTCACCTTGACACGACGTTTTCGGCAAGTGTCACAACCCCGACTCGGATGCCCTGTATTCACCATATTTTCCCTTTCCCGAAGATGTGACGAGATTTTATTGTGGTGGATTGTTGTTTGAAGGAGGGTGAGATGAGGTTGTTGCCTTCGGCTGACGGAACACGTGATCAATTTATGTTTCTGATTTCTCGCCCTCGACTTTTAACATCCTCCAGTTTGATATTACCTTCGTACTATTCTAGGATCTAGAATTGCTGATAAAATCGAGTGCTAATTAATCCCCTATCCAAACCGGGCGGAAAATATGCTCGAGTAACCCTTTCGAGAAGTTCTACACCGGGATACTCTGAAGATTGAACATTTGGATGATAAAAGAAGCCGTTGTTGATACGGCGACACCCTCTCCATAGAGGAAATCCCCTGCCATCTACTACAACATAGTCTAGGCATTGAATTAAGGCATCTATTAGAGCCTTACACTCTTCTAAATTCCACAAATCCAACCAGGAATTAACGCAGAACTTAGGAATTAGCATAAGAATCAACTCTATAGAATTAGATAAGAATCAACTAGTAGCTAGAATATATTATGGCTATTCACTATATCATGTTGGTAGCCTGGAGGTCCAACTGTGAATAGAAGCTAAGACTGTACCTACTATAAATGCCCCCCTCGCTTTATGTATCTTAGATAGCTTCAACATCCATCACCTATCTCTTCCTACCCTTCCGCCACTCGACAGACTGGTGTATTAGCATTGGTGGAAGTGTTTGTAGGAAGAAAGAATCTTGTCGATCATCTTCTCTGCTTCCGCTCTTTTCTTGCTGAGCTCTACCAGGTCTCTCTACAGTCATATCTTCCTAGCATGTTTAATGATCAGGCGCACACTCTCCTCCTGCATTCTATTTAACTTAAATAAGACAGTAGTGATATACCAGCATCACATTACAAGGTGATATCTATTAATTTTAATAAATATGAGTAAGCTACCTATAATAAATTCAGTAAACTACACTAATGAGGCTTATTTACACAGTCCACAGAAGATCTAAATAAATATATTTAGAATATAAAGATATTCCGCAAGCTTATGCTACTTATAGGTTAAATAGGTTTTTAATTTATTAATACTTATTATTGCTGCAGCATTTCTCCTTATTATAATTAAATATAAGTACTAGATTCATTTTGCTTCTCCTTAATATAATATATCATACTAACTAAGAGAGATAAATATCTAGAATATCACTAATATAATTGCCCTATATCCGCCTATAAGGGAGATGACCCTTAACTATCTTCTTTACTCTCTAGTAACCTGTGAAGCCTAGAGTACCTCCACCCTGATCTAGAATATTATCTGGCTCTTCCTCACTATCTACACTATCATGACTCTAAGGTATCTTATTAAAGGACATTTAGACGCGTAAGAGGTCTATAATATCTTATATAAGTATACTATTAAAAGATGCTGACAGGAGTTAAAGGTGCATAAAAGTAAGAAAGAGGAAGTAGATGAGGTAACTTTTAGTCATAAAAAAATAATAAAAGATTAAGTAGAGATAGATTAACACCCTAAAGCATTAAACAGCAAAACCTGGATCTAAAAGACATGATTCAGCTTAATGTGGTCACCACGGAAGAATTGACCAAGGGCTTGAGACACGAATTGGTCGCAGCCTCTAGTAGCTATCTACAATTCAAAAGCTTCTTAGATAATTAGTAGAAGAGAATAGACAAGTTGCCTCTCTATAAATATCCTTCCTTGGTAAGTCTCCTTACTCAGCAGTGTATCTGATCTATAAACGTCTAGCGCAATACTTTATTCTAACCTCATAATCTTCAACGACACAGCATCTTCGACATCATCCTATCTCTGGCTTATTCCTCTCTCCAGCATCATCTATCTCTCATTTAGTCTATTGGAAATCCCGATTGCAGTGTCTATCCCCCACAGCCTCTGCTTTCTTCAGCTCTGTCTCAGCTCTCGGCAAGTTCCGTGACTGGCAAGACAGGAACAAAGAAGCAACATTCAGCAGAACAAAGAATCTGAGACATTGACTGCCTAGATCTAGGCTGAATGAACAGTCTGATAGGCTGGAAAACGCATTCTTCAGATGGAAAATAATGGTTCTTTGTTCTCTGAATAGGGGTCATCCTTGTTCACCTCCAGACTTCCCCAGCTTTCTTTGTTACAATGGCATTGTTTATAACCTCATCCTTGCAACTGTTTCAGATGTTTCTTTGTTTAATGTCTCAGTTGCCTGTTATCAGAGCTTCTTGTGTCCCAAATGGAAAGGTATAAATATCTTCAACTTTTTGTGTTTGAAGTCGTTTCTCCATCCTTCTTATTCCTCACCAGCACAACCAATAACTTTCTCTCCGCTTTCGCCAAGCTAAGCTTTTTTTTAAATTTTCTAGAACTCCATTGCTGTTGATCAGCAATGTCTCGTTTCATTGTCGCACTGGCAATGTTGATCCTAGGAGTGGTGGCTGGCCCACTGCTCTGTATGGAGCAATTGGTAAGTATTCTCCTGTCCGACCCCATGTCTCTTCTGTTCTATTGCTTATTCGTCTTTAGGTATCTCCGGCTGATTGTCCACGTTGTTTCCTTCTGGACTTTCTACCGTCCCGCCCAGGTTCTCTCCAGCCCGTCCTATCGCCCTCGTGATTGTACGGTCATACTCCCAACCGTGGACCCGAAGAACCCCGATTTCGTGGAATGCATCATGTCCTGTCTTGTCAACAAGCCAGGCGAGATCATCATCGTGACTGTGGGAGAGGCCCTAACCTCTCTCACGCGTCAGATTGTGGCTCCCTTCATGGAGCGCTTCCCGTCGACTGTGATCACCGTCACGGCCACCAACGTCGCTAACAAGCGCGTTCAGGTCGCGCACGGTCTCCCTCTTGTGCGAACCCCAATCACGGTGCTGCTAGATGACCATGTCTTCTGGCCCTCCGCTCGGTTCCTGCCCACTGTCCTCGCCCCGTTCGAAAACCCCGGCGTCGGCGTGGTGGGCACGAACAAGCGGGTGCGTCGTACTGACCGGGGCGTCAACATGCGATCCTTTTGGAACATGATTGGTGCTCTGTACTTGGAACGTCACAACTTTGAGATCCGCGCAACCAACGCGATCGATGGAGGTGTCTTTGTCGTGTCCGGCCGGACGTCTGTGCTTCGCACGGTCATCCTGCAGGACCCTGATTTCATCGCCGGGTTCACGAACGAACGGTTCTTCTTTGGTCTCTTTGGACCCTTAAACGCGGACGATGATAACTTCATCACCCGCTGGATGGTCCGCCACGGCTGGGAGGTCAAGATTCAATACTGCAAGGACGCGCTGATCGAGACGACCCTTGGGACGTACCCGAAGTTCCTGTCACAGTGTCTGCGCTGGGTGCGCACGACCTGGCGCAGCAACTCGGCTAGCCTCTTCACGGACGGTACCGTTTGGACTCGCCAGCCCTGGTGCGTGTACGCTGTTTACTTGACCTCGTTTGTCAACTTCGCCCTCTTCTATGATGGCGCCCTAGTGTACACGCTTGCAACCAGCCGGCTGGCAAGCATCAAGACAGTCGCTGGCCTGGTTCTCTGGATCTTTTCTTCGAAGATGGTCAAGCTCACCCCGTACTTTCTACGTGAGCCCCAGGATCTGGTCATGCTCCCTGGCTACTTTGTCTTCGCCTACTTCCATAGTCTGGTGAAGCTCTATGCCGGGCTGACCTTCTGGGTGACTACGTGGGGCGGTCGTAATCTCGCTGCCATCAACAAGTAAGTCCTCCTCTTCTCCCTCCCCCCCCTTAATTATTCTGAATCTTGCTAACTTCTCATAGACCGGATCTCTTGTCAAGACCGGGAAAAATACAAAAAAAGGGAAAAACTAGAAAAGGCAAAAAAAGAGAGAAAATTATTAAACCCTCTAAAACAAGACTCAAACCAGACGGGCCCTGCTGTGTACGCTCGATGCGATGACAGCAGGGGCCGGTTGGCAAAACGACTCCTGTCGCAGGATGAATGACCTTATAGAGCCCTAAGATTTGCTGGACGATTCTTAGGGCTGAGTGGTCTAGTATCTCCTCGATTCGTACTGAAAAGTAGTCTAGAACTATTCAAACTCTAGTACTCAGGAACTCGTCTGAACCTCGACCTCTTCTAAACCTCTCAACCTCCGAACCTGACATCTCGAACAACTATCATCTAAAAAACTGAAAACTCTGAACTAAACAAGAGTTTCTATCAAAATCTCCTTTTGACCTACTAAAACCGGGAGATAACCACTAGAAGTCAACTCTTTGGCTTTCTAAACCGAGGTTCAAAACCTCACAAGAATGAATGGAGTCTAATAGCTCACCAAAACCCCCTTCTACGGCAAAAGTGCCTAGAATGCTGACAGTGTGCTTCACAAAGCAGAAGACACCTCCTCTTACCTCTTCTACCTTTGCTCATTGACTTATTTTTTACTGCTTTTCTTACTAACCACTGTAGCCGATAGATGTGTCGAAAGCTGCATACATAGATCATAGAATCATCAATACAACTCTTTTTTCAAACAAAATAACTTCCCTGTAAATATGTAGATAATTCGTAGATTCAATTCGTAGATGTAATTTTTAATTTGTAATTCGTAAAACTATTAATAGGCTTGGACTATATTCCCGGTGATGCCGTTGGATTCAGATTCATAACCAGGCATCTTTATAATTAAAGCATTAATTCAAAGAATATCCGAGACCATCCTACCAATAATGGAGCCATGGTATTAAGCTCATGTGGGCCGATGATGCGTTCATCATCTCCTCTCCGATTCTCAAACTTTATATCGATCGCTAAACTTCACAACAGACAGTGAAAACCCAAATCTAGGGAAGGCAAGTTTGGAGAAGATCCTAGATAGAATCAGAGAATGGCGCTTTTTGTCGCCCAAGAGGCTATCTGCGCGTACCCGATCAGCACCATCTATGATACTTGTCCACGATACCTTTTTTATGCCCTCCTCCTCGCCAGCTGCGCCACACGCTGGACGGGTTGGTTGGCGGACGTCTTCCTCGGCACGGCAGCGACATATGCGGGCACAGCTGCCTTCCAGGCATTCATACTCATCGCGAGCCGTCGGGGAAAACCCTCCGTTCCAGCAGGACTTGTGAGCATACCGAACATCCCCTCTAATACAACATTAGATGCAACAGCCGCTGCTGCTGCAGATCTATTCCCTGCGCTAGTCACCGACACAGATGAGGTGCAGGTAACGCCCGCGGCATTGGAGCTAGATGCCGACGCCGTACTAGCCATCGTGGTGACGGGGTATCTCGTTTTTCTCCCGCTGCAGTGCTGGTCGCGTGTTCTCCGGCAGCAGAATGCGCGGTACCTGCTTTTCTCGCTGTGGAATGCGCTTATGCTGGCGGGGTCGGTGTGCGCGCTCGTGTACTGGCCTACGCTGAGCCGCACGCCGCGCCAGTATATGTTCTGTTATCCGGATTTCCCACCCGACGGAACAGAGTATAACGGTGGGTGGGTGGCGTCTTTCCGGAGGTCTGACAGCTGGAACGAGAGTGTTTGGGGGGTGTTTGAGAACCGATCGCGGTGGGAGGAGCTGGGCGATCTCTGCTTTTACCCTTGCTTCAACACGAGTCAGATCCTGCGCCAGCAGACGACCATGGTCGCCGTCGCCGCCACGGGAGACGATGGGGGTGTCCATCGCCACTTGTTCTGGGGTCGAGTGGAGGATTTCAAGCCGTATGTTTATGCCCTAGTGGTGCTTTGTGTCATCTTGAACTTTGTGCTTTTGTTGGTCGAGTTTGTGCCTTCTCGTCGCTCCAGGATTCCCTCGTCGCGAGTCTGGATTGTCTGGAAGAAGAGAAAGCAGATATGGACAGGGCTCAAATGTGACTTTCGATCCGCTCTGGCGGGTGAGTCGACGGAGGGAGTCACAGACGAGGCGAAAGCCCGGACGAAGAAAGGCCTCAGGGGACGAATCCAGAGAGCTGTCAGCATCCAGTCTCTAAAGCTGTGGCTGCGGTTAGCGATTGATATCTTCATTCTCATCTGCCTCATCTTCAGCGTCGTGGTCAGTCCGTTTACCGTTATTGCCTTTGTCATCTGGATCGAGTATTACATCCACCATGACGGACCCAACCAAGAGAGTCCGCAGCAGATCGGACAGTGGTCGCCCCTTTTAGCCATTGGATTGTTGCTCATCTCTGCCGCAATACTGAAGCTGAAATATCGCATGGCCTCGGTCAAGGAGATCGACTGTGAGATTGCAGATACCAAGCAGTTATTGAACCGGTTGGAAACGATGAAGAATGAGCGAGAGAAGGGAAACGAAGCATAGCACTGTGTAAACATCCAAATTAAGACTCGCTGATAGAGAAGAAGTGTGACGATCAAAGCCCTAGTACCTTGCCCTATTTCCTATTTGGGATATATGCCTCAGGCTCAACTTGTTCTTTCCTCGCACCGCCATTAAATAGCCTCATTCACTATTTCTCTGTATCGCAACAAGTCGAGATCGTTCCTGGGAGTTGATACCAGTGAATATCCATGATGCCACCCATAGCAGGTGAATATCTCTCGACTATAAATATAAATAGTTATTTCTTCCGCTCTCTGGTATCTTCTTACGTCTCTCACATCACACAACATCCATGAAATCACTCGTTGTTTGACATCGTTTTTCCTACATGTCGTATACTCGAGTTATTCTCTCAAGATTTTTGACTATAAAGGCAATGTTTCCGGCAGCTGCCACAAGCAGACAGCAATTCTAAGCAATGCTACGGAGAGCATATTGATCTCAGCGCAATACCTCGGTCACAGGTGCCTCTATTCAGACCATTACAGTGTGCAAAGCCGGCCATTCAAGCCAGAACATGCGCACCGCGTCATCCGATAACAGAAACAAGGGGACGAGACGTTGCTGCCGTGGGTTTCCTTCTTCAAAACAATGAAATCAGTCGATGGCGCCGCCGAATCGTCATTCCATGATGATTGATCTCGCTGAATCGACTGCAGTTCTGCAATACGCAACAAGAAATCATCTCTTTGCTTCTAACGCTCGCCTGTCCGGGGACGAGCACGGCATACAAGGACGCTTCCAACAGAATGTCGGGCAGGTGCTGACGGCCGTATTTGCAGTCGAAGACCTCGATCTCCTCTTTGAAGATTTTAAAACCAAAGATCTTAGACATTATTGAGATCACCTTGACTCAAGAACTGACTGTGGTCGGCGAGCTGGAGACATTCTGTCTGGGGCAGCACGACGTCCCAGACATCCAGGATGATCATATAGCGCCTGGTTAGTCTTGGAGTGATGAAGTTGATATTAATGGAATTGCCATATATGACTAATAACCATTCTCTATAGGATAACTATGCCAGTATATGCGTGATCTCCACCTGAAGTATAGATTTCTTTCTACCTACAACGAGACCAATTTTCTCAGGCAGATTGATAATGGATATCACTGGACCTTGAGGTCTCCTCAGCCATCCTACACATTAGTCATTTCGGCACAGGTATTAGGAAAGCTGCTCTTAATTAGGGATTCTTTTTTGTTGGGCAGCTGGCGCTGGCCGATCGCGAATTTTCTCCGGAGCGGCCGTCGTTGGAGTGAAAGAACTTGATCACACGGACAATTGGGATGGTTACCGGTCAACTGAATTTCATAGTAACTATGAACGAAGGGTTGTATTTTGTTTCTACATAGTCGGCCGAAGGGAGGGGAATCTATAACCGAGAGGATGCCGACCAACCCCGGGCCGTACTTAGGCTATAATAGCACTGTACTACATACACTGATACAGTAGTGTAGTACGGAGTATGCCATTCAGCGGATGATCAACTGTCCTCCACAAGGTAGGAATCACTGTGGAGAGGAATGATTGTAGTATTCCTTGCCTGTGGCAACCTTGAGGAATACAGAGTACGGAGTAAACTCGGGGTAAATTCCATGGAGTAAACGGGAATCGAAACATCTCACGATGTTGACGGAGTAGTCCAATTGGGTGTGAGAGATTCGCCATTAGCCTATACTAGGTACCTTACCTAGTAGTATTTACTACGTAAATATACGAGAATACAGAATACTACCCTGCCATTTAATAGGAATAGATGATCGCGTGACCAAAGGTAACGGGCATCGCGATTACTCAGCTCTGACTAACACGGAAGACGACCGAGGTTGAAAATTGTGGCAAATTCCAGCATTAACAAACTATGTAAGATTTCCTGTATACTGACAGGTATTGCAGTGGAAGGATGAAGTAACTAGTAGTTACTTAGTAATTAGTTGGTTAGTTATGTATAGTACCTGGTACATATCGGATGCTCCGTAGATACCACAAGTCGGTCCCTGGTAAAGTCCGCACAGAGCCACTGAACTAGTACATATTAGTAGAAGGCTCCGCCAGTTGCACGGTGGGATCTCGATCTTTATCACTGGTGAGAGATGAACGCTGAGATTGTTAAGTAATTGGAATGTTCGCCCTGGTTTCTATGACTAAATCGACCCACTGCGTCATACAACTATGGCAATTACCAAGGAAAATCAGGCGGTGGATATTAAACATATTCTGGAGAAGACACACGGACAGTATCTTGAGATAGACAATCCTTTGAGTAATTGAGTAAATAATAGGGATAATTTTTGTTGAAAGACCTTTGCTCATAATCATAAAATTTCTATCTTGTTCACTTTCCTATGTATTCTACATACTAAACTTCACTAAACCAAAACCAACGGGTTCGGTAAATAAAGTGTGTGTCCGGGCCGAGTGGCGTCGCCCGAAAGAGGCTAAACGCAGATCTTTCCAAGTCTCAACCTCAGGCAATTTGGTCTCTTCCCACGTAACAGAGCTTCGTTGACGAGCCATTGAGTAAGCCTTATTACTCAACCATGAACCGTCCAACTATCTGGTTATCTATCTATCGTGCCATTCTCGGCCTCTTTCCTCGAGACAGATTGGCTTCAACTCGCTCCAGATTGGACGCGCGCGCTGACCCCGACTTCTTGCCAGACCCATAAGAAAGTACCGTGGCGACTCCCCCGGCCTTGATTCAAAAAAAATAATAATAAATTCTTCTCCGTACTCCTTGCCTACTCACTTCAGTCGACCTTCAAGCCGTATCTTTCAATAATCTTTTTACACCCTCTTCCCCGGCGAAGAAGGTACCTAATTGACTATGGAGTACTCGGAAGGCGTGTCTCACGACCACGTCCTCAAGACCCACGCGGCGGAGGCAGAAAAGGCAGCGGCGAATCCAGGGAGCCCAGTGTACGACAAGGAAAAGGGCGAGCTCAGCGAGCACGATAGGGCCATCTACGAGCATGGCGTGAAGAAATTCAGCAAGCTGGGCTGGAAGCGGCTGACGATCGTGCTCATCGTCGAGGCCATCGCCCTCGGTAGTCTGTCCATCCCAAGCGCCTTCGCGACGTTGGGCATGGTCCCTGGTGTGATCTGCACGGTCGGCCTCGGGTTCATCGCCATCTACACCAGCTACGTCGTCGGTCAGGTCAAGTTGAAGTTCCCCCAGATTGCCCATTACCCGGATGCCGGGCGGATCATGGCCGGTAAAATTGGGTACGAGATCATCTACGTGATGCTTGCCCTACAGCTGCTTTTCCTGACTGGCTCGCACTGTCTCACGGGCACCATTGCCTTCGAGCACATCACCAACAGCGGCATCTGCTCCATCATTTTCGCCGTCGTCTCCGCCATCATCCTCATCCTGTTTGCCATCCCGCCCAGTTTCTCGGAGATGGCTATCCTCGGGTACATTGACTTCGGCTCCATCGTTCTAGCGATTGGAATTACCATCATCGGCACGGGAGTCGCGGCCTCGAACCAGAAGGGCGGCCTCGCCGCCGTCGACTGGTCCGCCTGGCCCGCCGAGGGGACCACCTTCACCGACGCCTTCATCGCCATCACCAACATCGTGTTTGCGTACAGCTTTGCCATGTGCCAGTTCTCCTTCATGGACGAGATGCACACGCCCAAGCACTTTGTCAAGTCTATCTGGGCGCTGGGCCTGATCGAGATCGTCATCTACACCGTGACGGGCGCCGTCATCTACGCCTTTGTCGGACAGAGCGTCGAGAGTCCCGCCCTGCTCTCCGCGGGTACCCTGCTCAGCAAGATCGCCTTCGGCGTCGCCCTGCCCGTCATCTTCATCAGCGGCTCCATCAACACCGTCGTCCTCGGCCGCCTCGTCCATGGCCGCGTGTTCAAGCACTCCACAATCCGCTTCATTAACACCAAGATGGGCTGGATCACCTGGCTGGCCCTGGTGGTCATCATCACCATCCTGGCGTTTGTCATCGCCGAGCTGATCCCGTTCTTCTCCGACCTGCTCTCCATCTCCTCCGCCCTCTTTATTTCCGGCTTCACCTTCTACTTCCCCTCCATCATGTGGTTCATGCTCATTCGTGAGGGGCCCTTGACCACCCCCAAGAACATGGCTCTCGCCATCCTCAACGCTTTCATCCTCATCATCGGTCTGGTCACCTTGGTGGGCGGTACCTACTCCAGCGTTGACGATATTGTAAGTTCCACCCCTCCCTTACCTGCAATTTTCAAATTTATCCATCTTCTCTTTCTAACCAGCCCTAGATCAGCAATTACCGTGACGGAAGCGTCCGAGGCGTGTTCAGCTGTGCTGCCGTGTCGTAGACTAGATATAGATTGATTTATGACTGTTTGTACTTGCTAGAGCTAAAGCTGGAGCTAGAGCTAGATTGCTAGATTACGATTGCTAGAATATACCATGAGCATTAAAGTCCTTTAAATAGCTGGAGTACCAAAGTCCTTAGTTACACTAAATCCCTAAATACCTCATAACCCTCATAACATTCCAACCCTGGAATGTCAACATATGCATACTGATTATATACCCTTATTATTTTTTTATTTCATTTCTTGCCCCGTAAACTACTATTCATTGACCTCTATATTACCTCCATAATGAAAGCCTTCCTTCTCGTGCTAGCAGCCGCCCTCGCCGTGGCCGATAAAACATGCACGCCTAGTTTCGATTACTGCGCCGACACTCTGCTCGCAAAGAAGGGTAAAAAAGCAAACTACAATCTAATTCTTATCTCAACTTCTAAGAAGCCAGCACTGACTCTCTAGGCTTTGTGGAAAGTGATCTCCGTGCTGCATTGCAAGGGACGGGCTTTGAGAATGCGACTTTCGACGACGTCTTGTTCCATTGTACGAATCCTGGACAGATAGGGCATGCGAAGCTGTGTTCTTCGGGGTGTACGGAGAGTGCGACGGAAGGGAGTCATGGATGTTGACCATATTTACTGAATTAGTTATAGTGGCAATGGCAAAAGATTTATTTTCATGAATTAGCTTGCGATGTAATTATTTAACCGGGAAATATTTATGAGAAGGTTATGGGTAGTTAGTATACAGATGCAAAAGGTATTACTCGAGGAGCCTGAGAACCAGCTCATACGTCCCGATGGTGATGGCAGCAGAGGGCACCGTTCGTAGCAGATGCGCCGTCAGGCCGCCGTACAGCGCGGCCAGACCCTCTTCTTTCAAGATCAGTCGTGCGCACTGGATGATGCCCGTGTATTTCTGGCGGCCGTCTGCCATTGGGGCCTGGCGGAGTCGAGTTCGGATGACCTGAGTGTGTTAGCAGTTGGCAATCGACATGTGCTGGAATAAAAAGCGCTGGAATAAACAAGAGAGCGTTACCTCATGAGGATAGGCAAGAAGACAGGCGAACAACTTCGACAAGCCGGACGCCCCGCTGACCGCAACGCCCTGCGCAAAGCGGTTCGACTCGGTCGGTCCCTCGGGAGCAAGCTTCCTCGAGATGATCCCCTTCAACCGCTCGTACATGGCGAAGTGCAGTGTCGTCTCGATGGTTCCGAGATAGCTGGCCGTCAGACCACGGTAGAGACCGCGCGGCCCTTCTTGCTGCAAGATCTGGCGTGCACAGTCGAGGCTGTTCTTGTACCGGCGAGACCCGCCCGCGCGGTCCAGCTGCAGCCTCGTCTTGATCACCCAGATGGGACTCGTGCTCGTTCCTGTGGCGATCCCTGCACACGCCGCCGACAGCGCGTGGACCAGCGTCGCGTCCTTCTCTAAGCCCAGCAAATCCGGCAGGATCCGTTTACAGTTGCCGTACATGTAGAATTTGACCGCGCTGGCCGGCACGACCCCCGTCAGGCTGGGCCCCAAGCCCTTGAACAGCCCGCGCCACCCTTCGACGCGGTGAATCGAAAACAAGATGTCAAAAGTTTCGCGGAAATGGAGGAGTGATGATCGCACAAACGACGTCTGGGCGGCTATCGGACGTGGCGTGCTCTGGGTTTTGTAAAAGTCGGTTTGTAGCCGCGTTCGGAGAACGTCGAGAGGGCTGGTAAGTATAGCCGTGGTCATTCCACCAGTACTTGAAAGAAACATTAGTATGCAGTTCTTTTTTGAACCTTTAGAAATAAGTAAAACTCACGCTCCAGCAATCAAATGAGACCAGGACCCGAAACTCGACACGGGGGTCTGCTCTCCGTACCGCGGCTTCGTCGGCAGAGCCGGTGTGAGCGCATCTCGAGAGCTCTCGACCGAGGGAAGGGCGAGATTTTGCATCCTCACATATGTATCTTGCTGTCTGCTCTGCAGGCGTTGCTGGGTGGAAAATCTGGCAAGCCTGAGATGAGATTTGTTGCTGACGCCGTACCTGATTTTTTTTTTCGGATCAGGGGTCCAGATCCTTTTCTGCCGGGCTGCTGGGGCGGTAACCAGGGGCGGTGAATAAAATCATGTGATATATTATATCTCGTATGATTGGCCAGTATTCTGCCAGTCATCCGATTGAATGCAGTAAGCGGTGAATGTAATAGCTCATATGGAGCAACAGGCATCCCCTCCAGAAAACGCCCAGGCGGTTTTGCAATTGTTGGTTGGTTTCACCAGGCTCTGTGATTCAGCCTTGTCTTGATTCCAATCTCCAAGCGTTGGCTGAACATCTAATCTCATCTCAAACGCCGTCTGTCTCACAAAGATACCTTCGTGGACGAGGCTATCGTTGCCCCTGATCTGGTTCCATGGATCGTCCTCAGACCGCGCCAAATCATAGTCCCTCCTCACAGCCGACTGCCCAGTGCTCGTCGAACTACGCGAGTCAGGTCAACACTAGCAGTTGACCGGAGTTTTGAAATCCGTCTGTTGGACTTTGTACTTCGTGGAGGCTTAGCATGATACGGGACACACGGGCCTTATGGGCCGTCATCACTGCGACCGGGTGGACAAGAAAAGGGTATTAATCAATCCTGTGTGATGATTAAGGCTGGAAGCTAATATTAATTGCTGCTAACTACTCTGAAATAGTGACTTGCCCCAGCCTCTCAGCCTCCTGTCAAACGGAGTATTTCCCCCTGCAAGACGGCAGAGATAGTGTATTGCCCCGCACCGGCACCGTCCAACAGTCTCAGCCTCCACCGTATTTGTACAGAGCACTGCCGTGTGTCCGATTCCAACTCATGCTGTTGCTAAAAACAAACCATCCCGGCGGCTGCGTTTGAGAGCAATGCTATGTGCATCTGATGCTCTCTTGCGAGGACTCTGTTGGATGAGCAATCCCTCTGGAGAAGCGCTGAGAGACCCAACCCAGACACAGTAATCAACATGTCGCACTCTGTAATTCCACCCTGCAAGTTTTCTGGATTCAATGTCGAGAATCAAGACATCAAATACGCGAAAACGCGATAACTATAGCTATTTTACTTGTGGGCCTCCTGCTTCAAACACCTGGAAGAAGAGTATGCTCAGTGCTCAAGGCTGAGGGATTTCCTTCTTACCCACCCCCGCTACTGAGAAGCCGTCCTGCCTAGTGTATTTTGAGACCCTTGTCTCGCCCCCACGATGGGAGAGAGATTCGTCCGAATACGGAGTAAGTCGAAGATGCTAATCACGGCCTGGTCGACAGCCTCATTGACCCAGAGTACGATGACTAGCTTATAATCGACGTCCCCCCCTCGACGTGCCCGAATCATACATCGACTCTCCACTTGGGGTTGATATTGAAAAAATCGCAAGGCCACCTTTATTATGTTTCTTTTGACATATTTTCTGTGTTGGCTCCCTGCCTTGGGGGGCGTCACGGCTCTGGCTCAGGGAGATGTCGCGCTTCGAACTCGGAATGGCCCCGAGATGACCGATTCAGACACCCTTTACGCGGTAAGAAGGGCTCTCCAGGCGGCCAGAATCGAAGCCCGGGATACGGTGTACTCTATGAACAGGACCTCTCTCGCCAAAAGCTGGAGTGGCGCTACTCTGTTCCAGTATAACGTGAGGTAAGGTTGTCCAGTCCTCATTGATAGCTCACCTGTAGCTCACAATCTCCCAGTGACAGTATTGAGACAGAGCATGCTTCTCTGGACCTAGATGCTGGCATCGAGATTGTCTGCACTACTTGTTATGTCAATGGCTCGGTCATTGGTGACTTGACCCTTACCGGCGACTTCAACTTCACAGCAGCAGTTGATGGTGTTGAGGATGAAGTCGTTAATGTCACCACCACGGCGATCGACACGCTGGAGGACTACGTTGAAAAGGTGGCCAAAGACATTGCCACACTTGATTTCGATGAAATTCCAGCTTTCCCGACTCTTGATCTTGACTTCAATTTGGATGATATCACCGGTCTCCCCGGTGCTCATGTGCATTTCGAATTCGACAACTTGGAGCTGTATCTCGACCTTGATGTCAAATTGTCGGCAGGAGCCACTTACACTTTGAACCTGTACACCTCTGAGACCGCTGCAGGGTTCTCTGTCCCGGAACTCCAGGCAGGGGCTTTGTTCATTGTTGACTTGATTCTTATCGTGGAGGCTGATATCGAAGTGGGAACTGGAATCCATATCAAACTTGATGACGGGCTCGCATTTGATCTAGAAATGTTCAGCAAGAACGTGTCCAGCATCACACTGTAAGTTGCTTTTCTCGTCAAAGTCTGGGGTCTCAGAAACTGATATGGTTTCACAAATAGCCCGGGTGGGAAATACGAATTTCTGCCAGTTACCGTGGCAGGCGAAGGGTCCCTGGAGGCGATTCTTAGCCTGAAAGCGAGCGTCGGACTGGATATATCGGTCAAAAGCGACGAAATTTCTGTGCTCGATGAAGCTCTAGACTTCAGTTCAGGAATCTCGGCAGATATCTTTGCCTACGTCGCCGATTTTCTGCTCGAGGTCAATGGCTCCTCGGCCGTCGACAGCGGCGACTGTGAATTTACTGCCTTTGCAGATTATACCTTTGCTGTCGGAGCGGCAGCTGGAGCGACGGTCGCTCTTGAGACATATTCTTGGGGCCCGTCGCCTGAAACCACAGTTCCTGTCTGGTACACCACCCTGGCGAGTACTTGCTTGGAGACCAAGACTGCATCGAAAACTGCGTCCGCGTCCACTACACCACAGGCAAAGCTAGTTCGCCGAACAGATATGACCACGACGACCGTGTCGACGAAGGTTGGCTATACGGTCGTCAACTGTCTCTCCTCGGGCCTAGTTAACTGCCCTGTCAACCTCCAGAACACTAGTTCATATCAAACCACCCTGACGTCCGTCCTAACGGTCCCCTCCGGATCATCGGCAACCTTCCCTGCAAGCACCTTCGCCTCCGTCACCAGTGCTATCCCCTTCGGATCGAATGTGCACAAGCTAGCTGCCATGTCTGGCGTGCCAACATCTTATGTCCCCCCGGCGACTAGCACAGGCACAAGCACAGGCACTAGTACAGGCACCGGCTCTGCCTCGGGTACAGGAGGTAGCGTGGAGAACATCCTCGACGGCAAGACGGATGGGACTAGCAACAAGCTCATCATCGGGTTGAGTGTTGGTCTGGGGGTCCCTTTCCTTGCAGCTCTTGCTATCGGATCCGGGTAAGATTTTCCTGGAATATAAATTATCAAAGGACTAAGCTTGGAATCTAACTGACCGCCCCTTGAATATCTAGTTGGTATATTCGCAACCGCAGAAAGTACTCTCCCGTTGCTCCCGGGCTGCAGATTCCAGTACCGGACTCTTCTCCATCCGTGCAAGGCTCACCGTCAACATACTATGATTCCCCTGTTACACCCAAGGGTTTCCCTCAGATGTCTGTTACGGAGAAGTAGGGGTATTCGTATGGATGGTGAATGCTTACAAATTTTTATGAGATCCGGAATAATGAAACCCAAATACCAATGAAAATCATGCTGATATTATTCTTTGTCTTCTTCGCACGTGATGACTACTGATCCAACGAGGGTATCTTCTAATTAGTATGTGGTCATCAAAGCAAATCTCAAGAAGTCAGCAAGAATGACGAGGCGAGATTGAGATCCTGCCAGTTCCAGAACTAGTTCAATTCCCCAAGGTCATAATTGTCGAAGATGAGAGAGATGCCGAAATGAAAATTTTGAGGTTTTGGGGATTATGCATTCCAGAAGACTACGAGACGCGTCCACCAGGCTGACCGCGTAGCTGACGGCTGTTTCCCGCAACAGAAGTAGCCTCGTTTCGTCGTTTTCAATAGGTTTCGTGAGATGGGATCTGAAAGGATGTAGTAGCGCCATGTAGCCTACAACACGAAGGTAGAAGCGTTACGGTGCTATATAACGTTGCGCCTTGTCCCAATGTAGATCTGAGTCAGCTACTCGTTATGTAGAAGAGAAGGAGGCAAACCACTGCTCGGTCTGCTGTTGGATGGCGACTATTTCGTCTGCTGATGTGCTACCAGCGCTACTACCCAATATTCTGAACGTAGTTTGGCTTAATTGACACCGTAGGACAACATGAGCGACTGGTAAGGGTAAATCAGAGTATGTATCGGCGTTTTCCAAGCGCATATTTGGTAGTACATTTCTTGAGAAATTGACATCGGCCTACCTGAGTACGGTTTGGGAGGAAGGGCACGTAGAGCATTCTCCATCTCAGACGAAAGCTCACTACGCTTTAGCCGGGAGGTAGGGTCAATCTCGCTCGATTTCGCCGTCTCATTCTGAGTACCAGGATGGTATCCCCATGCCCGAAACCCAACATCTTCCGAAAATGCCGGATCCTGAGAACTCAGCGAAGGCTTGCGGTTGATCGCACCAGTCATCCTCTTATGAGCAACGTTGAAATCAGGCTCTCGCGATTGACTAGACACCCATGACTGGCGAGCAACTGTTTTAGTAACTCTAGTCGCCTTCCTCGTCGCAAAATGACAAAGATGCGAGATTCTTCTCACCTGGCAATGAGTTGGTTCAAGCGGCATCATGAAATTGCCTCAGAGATATCTTTTTCTTGAAAGAAATTATTAATACAACAGATAGTTCCCTTGTTAGACGTTCAAAAGCATGTATGGATTTATATCCTAAAGTTCTAGTATATAAGGTCATCAGCGAAGGGACCTCTCCATGTATATAAATTGCGTAAATGTGTATGTCTCCACTGAGACCATAAATATATGTCATCCCTTAGTTTTAGTTCTCTACTTCTCCCTCTTCAGTGGAGGCAGGCTTCTTTTTGGCAGGCTCTGTGCCGGCAAAGGTGAACAGCATCCCAAGATCGTAGACTACCTTCAGGATACCGGCAACAGTGAACGACCACCCGAATAAACCATGGTCTGCCATGAAGCCGGTGATATAGGGCCCTGCGCTCTGAGCGGTGGTCTTGACCACATTGACGGAACCCATGATCGCCGTGCGCTTGTCGGATGGAAGGGCTGAGGCCAAGAAGGCAGCCCGAGGGGCGACATCCATGTTTTGGGAGCATGCGCGCAGGACCAAGAAAGTCAGCGCCAGGGGAAGACTGTTCGGAACGGGGATAAGAGCAAGACAAATGGTGGATGGAAGATGGGTGAAAACCATGGCCTGGACTAGGGGTTAGTTTTTTACTAATTCTCTTTGTGAAGGAACGCGTGCGGATCTTACCCTGACGTATCCGATACGTTTAGCAATGGAAGATGAGACCAGCATGGACGCGGCGGAGATGAGACTCGTGGTAAAGAAAATAGAACCCAGATTTCCTTCCGGCAGATCGAACTTGACCTTGAAGAAGTATGTCATCCATGAACTAGAGAAAATGATTAGTCGAATATTCCAATTGTGAATGAAGGAAGCGGTCTTACAGTGCAGCCAATCCAGAGGCAAATGAGTCCAAGCCGAAGAGAAGGAAGAGTTTGATAATCAAAGACAGGAGGGCCTTGTCCGCTGACGCAAAGAGTCCCCGCTTCTTGGGCTGTTCTGTCTGAGTCGACTGTTCACCCAACAATGGCTGGGTTTCAGTCGCTTCCTGCTGACCCTGCAGCGGACCAGTCTTCTTCTTTTGCTTCTCCTCAGCTTCCACGTTGTGACTCAGGCCAAGCGAAAGAAACAACTTGACCACCCCGATGGCACCATACCCGAAGAAAATCGCGCGACAGGCAGTCTCGAAATTCCACCCTTTGACAGACTGCAGGAAGGTTATGATCCACCCACCGCTCATCATCCCAAGAGCGGTCCCTGCAGTACCGATGAGAGAGTACCAGGTGAAGATATCGCCAAGGTGTTCATGTAGGGTAAGGTGGGCGAGTGTCGACTCTTCCACCGCACGAAAAGGACCGATATCGTTGCCGCTGGTTCATGTCAATAAAAACCGTCGTTGACGATATATTTGCAGAACTAGACTTAAATCTCACCTCGGGCTAATGACGCCAAAGACTGCGGCGGCAAGAAGAATCCAATAATTATTGAACAGACCGAAGATGACCCCACTGCCCGCCATCAGGAAGGAGCCCAGAATGAGAACTGCCCTCCGACCCATCGTATCGGCGAACAGTGTGAGAAAAAAGCTGATGAAGACATCTCCAAACAAGGTGAGGGTCATGAACAGCCCAATGTTCTGTTCGGAGATGTCCAAGGCTTTGAGATAAGAGACGAGAATCAGCGTCGAGCAACCATAGGCGAACATTCGAACAAAACGCTGGGCGCCCAGTAGCTTCACATCGCGCGAGGCTCGCCAGACAGTGACAAGGCCCAATTCCCCGAGAACCTTCGTCAAGCCGTGACTCACCGCACTGCCAGAGTCGGTGGTGTCAGTTGTAGTAGTCATGATCGATAATCGCGACGCGTTGAATTGACACGCGCGAAACGAAAGAATATAGTTAGAAGAAGGGGGAAATGTAGATTTGACCAAGGTACAAAAAACGAAAATACCAAGGTACCAAACCAATTCCTGCACAGGAGTGAGACACGGAAGGAGGAGGTTGGAAAAAAGGTGGGAGAGATAAAAGAGATAACTAAAAGAGAGAAAGATAACAGGCAGCAGCAGCACCCTATACGAGCCTCTCACATTGGTTTTGCGACATGCTCGACATAAGCTTTCCAACCAAGAATACTCCGTACTCTAATAATGATAGCAGTGGGCCAAATGATCCATAAGTCCCCGTCAGAAAACTTCAAGTGGATTTCTCGCTCTTCTGCACTGATGGTTAATGGCCAAAGCTCCATTGCCATTACCTAAAGTTATCCGCGTTTTCGCTTTCTGCGCTCGGATAAAAATCCTCAAAGGGAACCCTCTTTGGCGCCTAAGTCCGAGCGGTCGGACTTGCTATAATCGGGCCGAAGACCGAGTCCCAAATGAGGTTAAGTGCTCCTTTCGGCATGGCGGCGTCGGGATGGGTCACGAGCCTCAACAGTTGAAACTTGACGGTCGTAACTGGAAGTCGACGATCTGGCATTCGATGGGAAGAGAGGAGTGTCTAGTGGCCATAGCATTACAGCCCCCGGAAGTGAATTCCGGAGTTGATTGCTAGGACTATGATTTTTCAGATGGGTAAGAATGGGTGCAATGTGAGGCCCTACCGTCCTGGGTAAGTGCAGATGCAGATGCAACACGGGACGTCAAGCCTGGCTGACTGGAGTTGAGATCGTTCTGACTGTAAAGGGTGTTTGAATTGCTAGTGAATAAATTGTCGATGCTTGGAAACTTGCCTCCTTTCTGTCGCCTCCAAGGTCAAAATGATTCAAGAGGCAAGAAACGGATTCCCGGCAGACATAAATACCCCCTCTCCCTTCAGCATCTCCTCTCAGTTTTCCGATAATTTTCCCTGATTTTGCTTCGACTTCGAAGGAGAAATAAACCGGGCTATCTTGTCTGTTTGGTTTTTTATAGTAGCCATTACATCACCTTGGATCTGAAGCCATGCCTAGCCTTACAGTGGCTTCAGTCCTTGCCCCTCTTGCCTTATTCCATCTCTCAGCTCTTGCCTGCGAGCTCGTTCCAGATGTCAACTTTACATTTTTTGGATTCCCCGACAATCATCCCCCCGGTGCAGGCATCGCTTTCGACTGCGGACGTGGGCACATCGCCGGTGGCTTGGGCACGTTCGAGGACCCCGTGACCTTTGCCTCGGCCGTGAACGAGTTCAATTCCTGCGAAGTCATCTATGCCCCATCCCTGCACAAGTACCTTCGTTTTGAGGACGTCTGTGAACAGTGCACCATCGACTGGGCGAATGGGGTTCGACACATTGACATCTGGACGGGTAATAATTCCTTTGACGGCGGGGATATCCAGATCGCCTGCGAGAACAATCTCACCACGACGGGCCAGTTTATCGTCCGGGGCCCGCCTGCAAGCCTGCCTCTAGACAGTAAGTTCCTGGTCTTCTAATTCTATTAACTCCCTGTCGTTGCTTTACATCTACTAAATATTTTTGCTAATTTTCAGCCACGCCCCTATTCGATTCGAACTCGTTGGCCTGTGCAGCGAACCACACATTCCTGAACGAAGAAGTCTCCTCCATTTGTCCTGCAACAGTAGCAGCGGCGCCGGCAGCAGCAGTAGCAGCAACACCAGCCAACTCCCCAGCTCCAAGCTTCCCGGCTATAAGACCCGCCGCGATCCCCAGTTCTGCGCCTGCTGCTCCGGCAGTATCCGTACCCTCTGCGGTCGCTGTTCCCGCTGCGGTGGTAGCTGCCGCGGCGCAATTAGCTAGCCCTGCTGCTGTGTCAGGCACCCCTGTGTCCAGTCCATCACCAGCCGTGAGGAAAAGGGGACTCAGAAAATTTGGACATTCAGTGAGAAGTGTCAATGCAACCTCGTTGCTGATGGGAATAATCAATTCGACTGTCATCGATGACGGGGACGGTGACAGTTACGAGTGAGGGCTGGAGTGGATATCAAGAGCAGAGAGTACACAATATTGATATGGATTTTAAGAAAGCATGATAGACTTATTGGATATATAGATTGAATGATGAATTAATTATGTATACTGATAATTAAAGTAAAAGACTAAAACAAAAGATTAGTTATTAGTTCTAATTAATATTTAGTGAAGTTGCTTATGGTGAAGAAATCAATTATGGTCTTAGGGATATATAAGATCATTAAAGTATATACAGTACTACTAACAACTATAGCCGTAGACTGACAGACCACTGTCTTATTGGAACAGATATATTTATATATTAATAATCACAGCATAATACATCAGAAATAATATAAAATATAGATAGAGTACAAAATAGATGCATGTATAAGGGAGGGGATTAATAGGATGGCATTGAAGAGGGTTATACAGACAGCAGAGTCTAGTAGTGGGAGAAGAAGAGAAAAAGAAGAAGAGGAAGAGGAGACATAAGATTTATAGCACTAGTTAAGAAAAATTGAGAAAAGGCCATTCTAGCATATTTAGTACTTGAAGTTGACATTGAATTCTTATAAGTGCTTCTAATGAGCAAAGCGAAAGTCCAGCCTCTTGCTGCCCGTGTCGGTTGTGGTGTCGAGATATTCCTGCCGTTGCTGATGTAAAAAAATGTCAGTCAAAAGAATCTAAGTCTGGAATAGAAACAATCTCACATCGTCCGTCATCATCGCCCATTTCCGGTCACGGGATTTATTCCTTGAGAGATAATATGCCTTGGTAGCAAAGTAGCCTAGTAGGGCCAGGATGTTCATTGCCAACAGGATCGAGTTTCCTCGACGGTACTCGGGTCGATCATCTGCACGGTAAATATTGTTGCCGATGACATTTCCAAGTTGCACACACACTGTCTCATTAGAATCAGAGGCCAACAGGGCAGATTGATAGAAAATATCAACAGGTCAAGACTAACTGTTATACAACGCTGCAGATACACTCCGGGTATCGACGTTGTTTGAGTTTTTCGAGACCCAACCGGCCATGATGGCGTTGCAGTAGGGATAGCTCAACAGGACGGTGACCAGGATATAGGTCCCCCTGGGGTCTGCCGTCATGCTTCCTGTTCCTGGCCAGAAGCGCAGAGCGATCAGACAGGGAAGTGTCCAGATGTTCTGGATGATGCAGACAAAGGTCCGTTCGTTGAGTCGTTCGCTCAGCCAGGTCAAACCCATCAGGAAGACAATATGGGCGATATTATACGGTATGGTGAGAAGATTTGTCACAAACTAGCCATTCTCTAATTAGTGATTGTTATATATAGGTTTGTGTGGGAAAGGCATACCGTGTCGAATCCAACACCTTTCAGTGTTAGGGTGATATACGATGACACTGGAACCATGGGGGTATAAACGATCATTCCCAGGATGTAAATAGGCCAGAGGTCGTAATCCCTAACTGCCTTCCATAAGCTATTGAGTGTCAATGCCTGTCGATTATGTGTATCCCCTGAAGTGGTAATAGGTATCAGATTAGCCAATGGCAAACACCACTATTGATGGTTATTGAAATGCTATTACCCTTCGAAGGATCATCACGAAGAACACGATTCACAACAATGCGTACTTCGCGGTCATTGAACCATCCTTGCGGTCTAAACCAGGCCTTGGTTTCCACGGCAGACGCCGGCATTTTGAAGAACGAGACGAGTCCAATCAGTAGGGTGATGAATCCTTCAATAAGAAAGAGCCATCTATAAAATGTTAGATTGTTATTTCGAGGTGGTTCATCATTAATAACGAGTATTACCTCCATCCCGCCCAGCCGTATATGCCGCGCATGTGCAACAGGGCAAATGCCAACAGAGACGTAACAATTTTGGTTAGCGAGAGAGTCGTCCAAAATAAACTATTGATCAGCTTAGTAGCCCTTAAAACTCCAATTTTTCGGTGCATACCTCAGCCGTGTTGGAAGTTCTCGACTCGTATAAAAATAGGATAGCCAAAGTACAATGACTGGTATAAAGCCGCCCTGGAGGTCAAGATTAGCACCGCTAGAGATGAGTGCACGCATGGGGGAAAAAGCTACTTCGAGGATCCCCAATAGAGCACGCGTAGCGAGAAAGGAATATTTGCCCTGCAATGCAGCCTGAGACATGGCCACGACCGACCATAGCGTCATCTGCAGGGGGATCCAACGGTCCGGGCCCAGTTTCTTTGAAACCAACTGCGAGGGAAGCTCCGATAAAAGAAATGCCATCAAAAAGACCGTGTATCCGAGATTATAATCTATTCGTGTCATTAATCATTCTGGATGTTTTTCTTCTGGCAATTCTACGTAGTGGCCCAGGCCATTTAGTAACGACGGTTAGTGAAGGTTTTTTGAGGTTTTAAAACAGTTATGATTAGTTTTAAAACTAGTATTAAATTATTATATAGTTATTAATTATTTTTAACTTAATAACTATTATTAATAATAGATAATAATTAAATTATTATTTAAATATAATACTAGCTCTATTTTAAATAAAAGAAAAATTATTACTTTATAATATAATAATTATTTATTATTTATTTATTAGTTATTAAAAAATAGATATTTATTAGATATTTATTAGATAT
>NW_019208912.1:1820779-1967011 GCF_001890105.1 Penicilliopsis zonata CBS 506.65
ACTAATAATTTTCTTGTATTAATTGTGGTAGTGAACAATATTAATATTTATATTAATTTTTTATTATTAATTATCTTTTATAACTATTTTATAACCTTACTATAACTATATTATAACTATTATAACTATTTTATAACCATACCACAACCTTAAAACTAGTTTATATAACCATACCACAACCTTAAAACTAGTTTATAAATTATAATACTAGCTTAAATACTATTTATAATATATTATATATCTATATGCTTACTATTATTATTAATACTGGATTATTAACCACGTTGTTACTAAACCCCTCGGGCCACTACGTATCTACCATTCGTGGTCAGATGGAGGTCGTCCAACATATTATCCGAAACAGCCTGGACAATATTGCCCCGATCGACCTGTAGCCCGAAGAACATAATACACTAGACAACCATTAGGAGATATTATAAGTATGGACTGATTCTTAGACAAGAATCTATGGAAGTGTGACAGAGTACTCACAGCCCATAAACACACACGCCGGTCCAGTTTTCGGACGAGCCGTTTCTCCTCGTTGGAACTCCATTCTAGCGTTGGATCAAAGACGTGTCGGCATTCGTATCCTACCTTTTCATATAGGGTCATGTAGCGTTTTGCGACGACTGGGTCTAAAAACGGATTATCTTCATCTTGTCTGCTCTTTGCTATCAATGGCGTGCTGTCTGTGTCTGAGAAGTCGGTGAATTTCAAGGGCTCGCCCATCTGTGACATCGCGGGAATGCTACCAGGTAATAAATAGTAAAGACGCTGTATGAAAAGAAATAGGATCTTCTATTTGTGAATGTTGAGAAGAAGATTGATGGCTTTGGATACTAATAGTATGTTGTGGTGAGGACTTGACCCCTCTCATGTCGCCATCGGGGAGCAACTTGCGTAATTATCGATACCTAGGCATATAAAAAAAAGAAAATAATTGTATTTCATCTTTCTTGAACCGTATCTCTTCTTCTCAGGCCAACCTCGACCTGTTGTCAGGCTTCACGAAAATGTAGAATATGAATCAAACATTGTAAACAATAGGCATCACAGTGCCTTTTGATTGGCAGAAATGATCTTGACTACTGACTCGACATTTTCCAGATGGTGATTCAAGAATATCTTCACTCGACATCGGTGTGTTCTTCAAGATTTGAGGGGAAAAGAGTCCAAGGGTATCTCGTGACTGGGATCAGGTGACTGGCTTCCACACCGAGTCACCGACTCGCACTTGAACTTTCGTTTCCTTGAACAGTCAGTCAGTAAGTCTTTCCTGCAAGCCTTTGCGGAAAATAGATGAGAAGCATGGTACTGTCGAGATAGGTGAGCTCTATGGATTTTGCAAAGGTGCTAGTACCCCGCCAGTGGCGAGGGCCTACGGGAGAATGATCTGACCTGCATTGTCTAGCTAGCAGACTCCATCCAACACCGGAATCGAAATATCCAACCTAATACTGAATAATGCTCGAGTAATGCAGAAAAGTATAATCGAGAGCTATGAGTGGCAAACAACTACGGGCCCTACAAGTTTCTTAGTCAACGACCATCTGATATCAGATTGGGGGGAGCAAGCTTTTCTAGAACAAGAAATCATGATGCTATCCATATTGCTACGCGAGAGAGGCATTGGATATACAGTCCATGTGAGTTTACGGGTGCCCTGGTCGGCTCGAAGCGGTTGATCGACTCGAGGGGCCTCAGAACGTACCATAGAGCAGTGGAAAACTCACAGGGTGACAGACCAGTTGATTCGCTCGGAAAAAAGAAGTGGGAGAAGAAGAAAAAGAAGAAGAAAAAGAAGAAGAAGAAGAAGAAGAAGAATCTTGGAAATTGAAAAGAATGTCTGCAAACGGCAGGAGAGAGCTTGGAGAGAAAAGATTGCGTCTCGATCGTGTCCGGAATTGGAATCCTTATCAATGCTGGCATCTCGACCATGCTCCACGTCCTAGGCTCCTACCATTACCCACTCCATCCCGTAACTTGAAAGTTGACAGCCTATGGCTATACATTCCAACGAGATCCGCCTGCGTGCCATGGATTCCTCCTGTCCATTGAGCATCCCGACCGGGGAGATCTCGACCACTTGATCTCCAATCACTCGGAGAAAACTTTCAAACCCCCGCTCTTTAAAGTTTTCTTTTTCCGAGCCGCTGGTGCCGAGAGAGATGAGGAGTAAAGACTCACTCTGGAGAGGGGCCTAGATTTCTCTCGATCCAGAATATATCCTCATCATCGACCCAGTGGTAGATCCGGGTCGAATTCCCGTAATTGCCGATGCATAAAGTATTAAAAGAATGGGATCAGCCGCTTTGTTCGACAAACTACGCCAAAACTAGTGATCCACAACACCAATCTCTTTGTGATCGAATGAAACACACTACTTATCTCTCAATTTCCATGCCTCACTCTCTCCCCGAGGCCTCGCAATGGCGAGTTTGGAAGAGCGTCGAGATTTTCTTCACCCTCCTACTAAACAGCCAGCTGCGCCGTCGGTGGCGCATCGAATGTGAATGGGAAGAGCACGAGTCCCTTCTACATCGCACCTACCGCCGCCCGATGATCCTTCTCGAGTCGATCCCTACCTTCAGCCGCTGGTCCGGCAAGAGCCAAGAGCTCGAAACTCTCAAGCAACGAGTGCGAGTAATACGTGCCCGCGCCGAAAAGGAACGCGAGCTTGTCGCTGAGATCCTCCAGCGCGCCCTTGAAAGCGGCACCATGCCCGGCACCACGCCCACACCCATGACGCCCACCTTAACGGCGGGCTGCCCGACCGACTTCTGCCACACCTGCATCTGCTCTGGCGACGTTGCTGCCATCTTCCTGACCAGATGCGGGCACCGTGTCTGCTGCTCCTGTCTAGCTTATAGTGTGCTCCCCACAGGCGAATATGTCTGTGGCATCTGTCTCGAACCAACAGAGCTGGCCTCGTCGAGGAGAATGTCGCATGTGTCGAGATCGAGTCTGTTCTCCACATCGACAACAACGACGTCGGCGACCGAGATCGACGACGAAGAGTCAGACAACACCGACTCTTCGTCCATAGAGGGATACTCGTGGAAACCACGAGGGTTAAGCATCTCGCAGCATTGACGAGAACAGCGAGTTGGAAGGAGTAGTATATGGTAGATATGTATATATAGTATTAGTATTAGCCTGCATTGATGAATAACGAATATACGAATTATAAGGTCCTCCAGATCAATCAGTAATACAGACACTCGATCTCTCTCGTAGACTCGCAGTTGCATGAGAAAATCCGGCCGCCAAATCTTCGTTTCTCCACTCGAATCTCCCCCGCACAAAAAGTGTTTATCCTAAATTCTGTACAGACCAGCAATTCACACAACAATTCTTTCTTTCTTTCGTTCTATATTTATATTTATTCATTTCCCCAAATGGCTCCTAGAGACGCACTGGAGTTCCCTGCCTCCGACAGGGTCTTTCTAGAACCCCACCTACCACCCCTGGACAGTTCCGCTACTCCTGCTACGCCTTCTACTACTACGCCATTCACGACACTCACCTTCGCCACGTCGCTGGACTCTGCTCTCGCTCTGTCCCCGGGCACCCGCACTGTTCTGTCCGGCGCACAGTCCAAGGCGATGACGCACTACCTGCGCTCTCGGCACGACGGGATCTTAATCGGCGTGGGCACCGCGGTAGCAGACGACCCGGGTCTGAACTGTCGGATACTCGGTGTGAGCGGATACGAATCAGAATTAGAATCAGAATCCCAAAGTCTATCTCAAGAACTTCACGGCCAACCGCGTCCCGTGGTGATTGATCCGAATGCACGCTGGGGGTTTTCCGAGGAAAGTAAACTCTTCCAACTCTGCCGAGAGGGAAAAGGACGTGCGCCGTGGATAGTAGTCACGCAGGCGACGGCCCAAAGTATTCCATTTGATAAAACGAGATTGTTGGAGAGGTATGGCGGCCGGTTCATCACGGTGTCTTCCTCTTCTTCCGACTCACTCGACTGGCGGGCGATCCTCGAGACGCTAAAGATGAACGGCTTGTCCAGCGTGATGATCGAAGGGGGTGGACAAGTCATTAATTCGCTCCTGGAACCGCCGAATCTCGGCCTGATCGACAGTGTGATTGTGACGATTGCCCCAACGTGGCTTGGGCGCGGGGGGGTGGTGGTTTCGCCGGCGAGACGGGTTGACGAGGGGGGGAATGCCATTCCGGCGGCGAGGTTGAGAGATGTTGTCTGGTATCCTCTTGGTGAAGATGTGGTGTTATGTGGCAGGATCGGTGGTGTACACTGTAGGGGGTAGATAATGTCTAGGCATGAGTTTCTACGAATAGTCACAGATAGGATATAATCTCAGTCACCATACTATCAATAGAACTAACTATCTAGATATACTATCCAGATATACTATCTACAGCTCATCTCACCATCTCAACATCTCACCTCCCTAATAACTTATAACTGCCCTTAAGTAGTCTTGACAGGGTACGTGATAGCGTCGGAAGAGCAATCGGAAGATTCCACTAGAGAAGTCAGCTTGTCAATCACAATAAGGCTAATGGAGAGACGTACAAGGAGTAGTAGGCTCGTAAGTGCCGTTGACCGCGGATCCATAGACATTGAAGTAATAATAGATGGATTCGAGCTTGTTGTCCGAGCAGAGGAGGGTAACCTCGTATCCGCCATGGATATCAGCCAGGGCAGCCTGGATCTCCGCCGCGGTGTAAGTCTCGGTATCGCTGGGGGTGATACCAGCGTTTGCGAGAGCAGTGTAAGTGTCCAGCCCCTTGAACAGGGTGACGACCTGCTGGAAGAAATCGCCAACTTCCTCGCCGGTAGTGTAGTCGGTATAGCAGGAGGGCTCGATGGTGTTGATGCACGTCCCGTGGGCGTTCCACTCGTGCGCCCAGAACTCGGCGGCGGTCTCGTCATCGCTCACCCAGTATGTCTCCATGTAGGTGAGCAGGTCGGTGAGTCCCTGTTCCTCGAGAAGAGTCTCCACGTCGTCGTATTCGGGCGAGTAGTCGCAGTATTCTCCGTAGTCGCCGTCGCAATAATCAGGCCTGATCAGTTAGAAATATGGTGACAATATCGTCTAGGGTGAAAATAAATATCTACCATAATCCGTGGATGGTCCAAGAATCAGACGGCCCGGCGTCAGTGTCCCACAGCTGGACCTGCACGAGAGCTCCTCCAGGGCTGTTGTAGCAGCAGGTGTCGGTGACGGTGCCTGTTGCGTGGCAGCTCAGGGGGGTGTCGGTGCAGGTTGGCAGGGTGCCTCCCATGACGAGGGGGGCGAGAGCGAGAAAGAGAGGGAACATCTTGAGTGTTGATTCTAGAAAAGTGGGTGTAGATAGAAGATGATGTTTGATGTGGATGGAAGATAGATGATGATGAGGAGTATGATGGGAGTACTTATACTTGAAGTACTTGTACTTGAGATTACTTTTCCTTGGCTACTTACTTTACTCGATGTTGCATGATATCTCTGCACATGTTCTATAGAAGAGGTCTAATTTGTCTCTTGCCTGCAGGAGGACCGGAGACCGACGGTAGAAATACTGCCGTTTATGTACCTAAAGTGTAACTATCCTACCTAATACCTTTCTTATGGTAATACTACTTCCTTGTACTTTGCTATAATTATGTTATACTCATAGTTATACTCCCACTTATATTCATACTTACTGATTCCCATCTTAATCCCACACATTCTCATACTACCTGATTCCCACACATTCCCATACTGCTCTCATACTTACACCCAATATACTAGGCGCTCTATCTATACTCTTACTCTATTCTATACTTCGTATATATGCAGAACTTAATCTAATTGATCAACAGCCACAACCGAGCCCCACTGACTTGATATAAGCATCCACAGCCAATCGAAACACCATGTGCTGGGAAGGCAGCAAATAAACAAGTATTGATATCCTGATTTATCACATGTTAAGAGGCTGGTGCAGCTCGCTTAGGAGTTAGTGATGGAGCTGTCAACATTATTGCAGATGCAGTATGTGTAGTGCGATAAAATAAATGTCAAGGAGTGATCTAGCCATACCTCTAAGGATTTAGAGTAGTTTCTACTATATAACCCAGGCATCGAGTAGAAAGCCCCAGTCGCATAGCGGTACCTGGTAGAGTCGTATGATTCCTATAGTCAATGTCTATGCAATTCCTGTGAGAAATTCGCCGTTGGATTTTGTGTAAGATTCATAGACCTAGATGAATTTAAAGCCTTAATACCATTTAATACCTCAATGACTGATTTTTGGTAGAATTACTCTAGAAGTTTAGAGTATATGAGTAACTAAAGTAATAGTACCTAACTAGTAGTAGCAGTAGTAGTAGTGAACTCATTCAGGTCGGATCGGAATTCCCCGTTTCGGCACTGCCGCCCGCCTCATAAATAACCAGCACAATTACCTACTAACTACTATCACATCTACCAGCCATCAACATGGATAAAAATCTCCATTTCGAACTCAGGTGAAGGCCTTTACCTTCAATTTATTGCTTCTAGCTAACTAGTAACAGCCAAAACACAGTATTCCTCAAGCGAAACGGAAGTAACTGCTTGTCAGGGACCCTCGTTCTCTGCCTGGGGAAACCCACACGGATCCGACGGGCAGAAGTCAACCTGAAAGGGGTCTTTCGCAGACAGTAAGTCTAGTTAAGGTTCCTCTGTTTATACCTGAAGGCGGAAGAATTAATTTTAGACCTCGCGAATGGCCCGTTTTCAACACGAGCGTATCACTCCTCCAGACGAATATCCTCCGGCCTCTGTATCTCTCGCCAGGACGGCATGAGTTCCCCTTCACTATTCCCCTGCCTCTCTCGCGACATATGAAGGAGACGGTCGAGGGTGTGGACGGGTATGCCGTCTTCTACCGGCTTAAAGGTTCGGTTGCTGTCTCTGGCAAGGAAATCTCCTGTTCCGAGAGGATACGCATATACCATGCTCTTGAATTGCAGACAGATGATCCGGTTGTTAGTTTTTTTCTTTTCCTTGTCGGAAGCCCTAGATAGGCTAATCTTTCCGTACAGGGCGTTTATAATGAATGGCCTCAGAAAATCAGATACTCGATCGATACCCCCTCACGATACGTGCCCTTTGGCTCAACTGTCCCTCTGGAAATCAACCTCGCCCCCCTGACAGAAGGGATACAATTAGAAAGCATCACGGTCGAGATGCTTGAAGACCAGAATCTTGCAGACGAGTACTTTTCCAACAATTCAGCAGAACGACTGGTTCAATCACGGAGAATTTGCGAGCGGAAATTCAATTCTATCAAAGATCTCGACTTCGGCAATAATAATTACTATAACAATGATTACGATAATACCGACAGTGATAATGGATTCTGCGTTTCGATATCGCTACCGACCTCGCTATCTGCGTATTCGCAGGATGTCATGGTCGGGCATCTGGATATCTCTCATCGACTGATAGTCACCCTTTTCATCAGGAACGACAATCATATTTCTTCAGTGAGATATTTTATTCTTCTACTTTACTTCATTCTCATCTATGCTATATACTAATCCATACTGCAGATCCGTGCAGCTGTTCCAGTCGTGATATATATGCCATGTGCTAACCACGTCAAAGATGGAATTCCTCCACGATACGAAGATCATATGCTGGATCTACCGGTAGACATGTCTCATTTAGATCGATTACCGAGTTACAAATAATACCACCATGTATATATAATATGTGAAATATAATTGATACCATAGAAGGATAGTCTGCATCTAATCAGTATCCAACCCCGGGCAGTCCTCGCTCGTAACGTTGGTGATCTCGGTCCAGGGATAAGGATCCGTCCAGATCAGATTATACCTAAATGTTCAGTAAGCGATGGTATTAACATGAATAATAAAGAAAATGCTTACGCGTCAGAAGGATAGTTGGAGTAGGAGGAAACACCCAACGCCTCGACGATGTTGTTAAGCGCGGCGTGTTCCCAGCAGATGAGAATGTTGCCCTCGCCCTCGTAGTTCTCAACCGTGTCGGCCACGCAGTCGTAGTCTTTTTTGGTGCAGTTCGTGTCGATGGTCAGGCCGAGTTCTTCTGCCAGGGGGAGGACGGTATCATAGGGACGTTGGCGGCTTCCATCTATCATCATCAACACATATATTAGAGAGAGAGAGAGAGAGAGAGAGAGAAATACCAGACTTGGGCTGCTCAGCCATGATGAAACCAATGTCATAGTCTGATTCCGGACCAAAGACATGAGTCAGACATTCGGCCCGCTCAAGACCAGCAGCGCTGAGTCCATCACTGCCATTGCTGGGCTTCTCGCCGTGACGGATCAGGTAGACGGTCGGCTCGGCGGCTGCAACGGCAGTGGCCAGGAGGAGAGTGGACAACAGAGCGCGAACCATTGTAAAATAGTATGAGAAGAGAAAGAGGAAGAGAGAAGAAGGTGATGTCTAGGGAGAGGTTTATATAGGCGTGTAGGTAGTACTTTCCTGGTACTTTCTGGTACTTTTCATTCCCTGACGATCTTTCTGGCTTCAGACAATCCTTCAGATCCTTCGACCTTTGAATATCTTCAGACCAAAAAGTAAAACCAACAAAATAAAACCTCCCTGTCGATGGTCTGCGGCACGTGGAGCAGAGAAGCGTTGAGAAAGGCGTGATAGGACAGACTAGTTTGGGGCGTGTGCATTGCATTAAATGAGTACTAGTTTAGTACATCATAAGATTGGATCTTGATTTATAAGAATTGTAGATTTAGAACTATTAGAATATTGATTATTAAAAATCTAGTCATCGTAATTCAGAATTGTACTATTGAGTTAATTGTAGTGTTTATTGAGGATGAATTTCTACTTTCCTGCCTGAGGCTACCAGACTTCCGGAGTATCGAGGATTTGGATTAAAGATTCGTACGTACGTAAAGTTGCTACCTAAACTATGGATTCAGTACTAGCCAACTATTTTGTTAATTTTCTTTTCTCTTCTACCTCGTTCAGCGCGCGACAGTCGCCACCTGTAGCGCCAGGAACCAGGATCGCCAGGGGATACCATCCTGCAAGTCTGCGTGGCTCAACCCACGTAGTCACGCAAGACAGGCTTCTCACTGCTGCCTACTACCTAGTTACATATGTGCCTTAGTATGTGGCCCTGGTTGGTATCTGCCGGGGATCCATCCTACGATCGAGATCCACCATTCCCGGTGGGGGAGGAGAGGGGTTAGTACGCCGAGTTATCTTCAGCTTTTAGGAACGCCAGTGCTTTAGTATGGTCATAGTGGTAATCAGATCAAGGACGATTTATTCCATATCTACCTTATCAATAGAGTGATTATAGCAATTAAAACAAGTACAATTAATATACTCTACAGTCAGTTGTACATAACTAAGGTAACTACCTAGGTGTATAAAAACTTGGCAGGGCAAGCAGTGCGAGGACTAAATTGGTGGCTGGGAAAGCAGGGACTGGAGTCTATAATAATTACACTAGATGCTGGCTAACTAGCAACCAGCAGTGTCATACTAATAAGAATACCTAGGCTCTCAACAAGAGTTACATTGGAGGAGCTGGACATGAAAGTTACGTAAGACAACAGGAGTGTTTCTCGAAGTCTTGAACAATTATTAGATTTAACTATACCTCTTACAATCACAACTAACTAAAGCAGGTTAAGCGGTCATGGAGCCCTGGAGGAGGAGGGCGCCTTCCTTATTAGGACAAGACTCGAGATCACCTGCTCTTCGCTCACGTGTCAACCTCCCAAACCATCGTCAACTAATTCCTTCTTATCTCTGTAATGCTGCAGTCTGGTTGTACAAGCACAGGCAACACCCCCCTTACACGATGATGATCCTTGACCCTTACCGTAAGTGTACCTGTGTCACCTGCGGCTGTACGAACATCTACTCTGTATGAGGCAAAGAGGGGGAAGAGAAAAAAATGAGAAAGAAAACCAGCAGGGAGTCCAGTCTAGCTTTTTTCAAGTCCAAATCTCTCAATCTCACATCACAATATCCCAACGATGACAGCCCCACGACTCACTACCACCTTCACGCCGCCGACGTCGTGTATTCAGGATATATACCGCGCAACCAGAGGATGTCCTGGCACCGGTACAAACACCTGTCAGTATACCTGGCTGCAGCTTGGTCCGACCAGGAGCACAAATGTCTGTCTGCCGTCGGGCTGGGCTAGTGGCAGCACTGCGGGCTATTTCTCCCCGGGCATCTGTCCAAGCGGCTACACCACAGCCTGCTCGTCTGTCGTGACAATTGACTCGCTGTCAGAGACCAGAGCCACCTGTTGTCCAAGGCTAGTCTCTATACTAAACCATGGATATCTAAGTGCGGTTCTATTAACATGTAGTGCCGGTTTTAGTGGCTACACTTGCCAGATACAAACCGACCAGGTATGGTATTCCACCAACCTCTGCACATCCGTTCCCTCGCCCTTCAGCACCGACATCTTCCTCTACACATACCGCGCCGATGATGGATCATCCTGCACCTCAGCCACCGGCAGCATAAGCGGCACGGGAGGGGTCAACGCATACGGTGTCTCTATCCGCTGGCAGGCGACTGATTCCGGGCATTCTACGGGAGACAATATCCAAGCTACCACCACCACAGCCACATCCACATCCACCACGAGCAGCATACTGGGCACGACAGCCTCCTCCTCTGCCGCTCCCAGCTCCACACCGGCCAATTCACCGCCAACAGTTACCACAAGGCTATCAACAGAGGCAAAGGCTGGAATCGGAGTCGGGGCCGCCGTCGCATCCCTCTTGATCTTTGCCCTGGTCGCTTTGCTGATCCGAGCAAAGAGGAGAAACAGGCCTAGTTTACCACCAGGACAAGTGGGAGGAGATGGGAATCTCCAAGAGCCGAAGATAACCAGGAATGAACTCCCCGTACGGGATGGAACTACCGCTGAACTGGCTGTGCCCCAAACGGATAGACCCGAGCTGCTGTCCTCGTCGCCAACGCTGGTCAAGGCGGATCTACCACCGCAAGTTGCTGAAATCTGATTAATTACCAGGTGGCACGCAGTCCCCGGAACTCCTAGGCTTGCTTGGACTTCGCAAGGGGTTCATAGGACCTATATGAATAGATATAAGCTTTCATTCACTACTATCACGGTAAACAAAAATTCATTAAATACTGGATTAAATGATTTATTTTGCTTGTAGTTGTTCTAGGCCTACAGTCTTCGAGTTGCATGCAATGTTCTATGAGTAAAGATGCTGGTATCCACGCATAGTACAATAAAAGATATCAACAAGCACTTAGACATCTTGTCTTTAGCTTATTGGAGGTAAGACCAGGTATTAACCCAAGAAGTCATGTGGAATCAAGACAGGAATTGGTCTTGGAATTAGTGAAGGAATTTACAAAGATTACCAGTATAAGCGTTAGATTTATCTTAATCTGATACTCGGCTTGATGCTTGAAGCCCTAGTTTCTACTTAACTATGTAGTATAGTATTAGTAGACCAACCAGTGGCTGTGGTTGAGCAGAAAGCTGTCTACCTACCTAAGTTAATAAGAGCAGAGTTTAAGGACTAACCGGCTTCAAGGTGTCAAAATCAGGTTAACAGTATTAGACGTTGCAGAGTTCGCTCTGTACATCAATTACCCTAGAACTTGACTCCTCATAGATCCATAGAGATTAAGAAAATAAACACATTTCTTTTATTCCTATTGTACAGGGGGTTTGCAAAAAGAGAGTAAATATTCACTGTTCACTCCGTCCGCTCAAAACCAATGCCGTTCCAGAACAAAAGAAAATCTGTGGACAGTTCAATATGTATTGCGCATATGGCCCAATCCCTGCTTAAGCTTCATGAATAGAGAATAGAGCGTAAAAAGAAAGGCAGGGGAATCGGGAATGAATGTACAGTTCGAGCTGTCAAAAGTGATATCTCACCAAGTTGATCCTGGCTGCTCGACTCATAGTTTTTGATCAGACTGTATCTTCACCTTCACCGGCTTTGGCAGGTCCTATAGCCTGTTCCGTCTGTTCGTTGGGTTGCTGATTATCAGTAGTGAGCTGTCCATCACTGGGTAGTTCGGGGCTCGAATCCTTTTCAGATTCCTCCACCCAGCCGGCCAATCGCTTGAAATTGGGCTCACACTTTTCGAGAATCATAAAGATGTCACTGCGCGCCAGACGCTGCGTCCGGGGCAGGGCATTTCCCGAAATAGAGTGACTGCCGATCAGTGCAGAGCAATAATCTCGTTCCACAGATAACATCACTTCTTCGGCGCTGTCGATCACTCTCTTCTTCTCTGAAGTAATAAGCTTCTCGAGAGCATTTTTCACAACGTCCGCACTCTGACTAAACATTGTTAAGCGGGCTTTCTCAACGTGTTCGGCCATGGTTGCCTTCATCCTCATGAAACTACCGGGGCCTAGAATGAGGTCAGTAGGCAAGGTCTTTCTCTGGAACTATTAGGGGAGCCAAATCTTACCGCGTTCTGCCGTACAGGAATAGTAGGCAGCATTCAGGGCCTCTCCAATGACCGGTTGGAACATACGATTGATTTCCCTCGATTCCAACACGATGCCTTTACCGCTGTTGTCGTAAAGATCATGGAGCAGTCGTCGATAGTTTTCTAACTGATGCGACAGCATCTGAAGACTCCCCAAAGCTCGCGAATTCCCACTAACTTCGTCCTGGACACTGTTATGGAAGGATTCGAACAGCTTGCCACTGTCCTGTGTGGCCTTTTTCATGAAGAACTGAACGCGCCGAGAGAACATCTGTTCCCAGTCCGAGGCAACGGCCTTGATGACGGGTTCGATCAACTCTGCGTTCCAATCATGAGGGCCTTGAGCGTTTGCATATGTTCCATTACGGCGGCATATAGCCTTGTACGTTCCCCAGAGGTAACCACCGGCGGCACGGTTTGCACGATTGATCGGCGCTGCCCATCGGAGGACAGTTTGGCTTGCAGCATTCTCAGCTGCGGAGACGGCGGTATCTAGATAAAAGGGGTATATATGAGTATCGACCCTGGAAATCCGTTGTAAAGAACGATGTGAGGGTGCAACTAACTCACCACAGGTGTCAAATATGGCGCTTTTGAACTCATTTCGAATGTCCTGGTAGATTTTTTGAAGGAGTGTCTCCATGTCCTATAGTATCCCACAAGCCAAATTGTCAGCCTACCGCATTCAAAGACAATTATAAAGAAATTCATCAAGAACGAGGGAGAAGAAGGGAAAAAGTAGAAGCTGGGTCCGTACGGTGCATCAAGGCCGGTTGGACTTACAGTCTCGAGTTGTTGAAGTTTACTGCGAACCATGGACGCCTGCTTGGATTTCTGGTCGTCAGTGAGATGGGCGCCATTGAGATCTGGAGATGACCACAGCCACAGAGAGTTCAGGAGTTGGTTCAAGCTGTTTAGAAACCGACGATAACAAGTTTCTCTATTAGTATCCGTGACATTCCTGCAATGCGCCTGGAGTTGAGGGATCTCGGTCTCCTCAATGGTCCGGAACCCTGGTACAGAAGGCTCTTTTCTGAGTCGCCCTTGCAGCTTTTGATACCCGCGAGACGAGACACAAAAGACCGGAAGGGATTGAGCGACCTGATCATAGTCGCGCGCATCGACGTCTGGGTTGAAATTTGCCGCGTCCTCCTCTTCAGCAAGTTCCTGATCAAGCTCTCGGACACCAGCTGCAAAGTCCTGCTGGATCGCGCCTCGTGAATACTTATTCCGCCCAGATATCGCAATTGAGCTTAGCTCGCCTTGAACATCAGACTCGGCTTCATCAATGGCAGATACTTGTTTTCGCAGCTCTTTGATTTCAGCTTCCAGATCTAGCTTGCGGCGCCGACTCTCTTTCTTCGTAGCCTTGAGTTCCGTAATCTTTTCTACAATTTTTTCTTTGGTAAGAGGGTCGCCTCGAGATAGAGTGTTGCCCCCTTCATCGTCATCATCATCACTCTGGTTATCACTGTCACTGGCAACAGAATCACTCTCAATGTCGGAGTTTCCGTTTCGGGATTGCTTCCGTGAATCTTTCTGGCCGCCACTGCGTTTTCTCTTTTTCGACGATTGGTCGGATGGAGGAAAGACAGTTTTGCCATCATCCAGATCCTCCTTCAACGTCTCCCACGTTTCAAGCTCTTCATCGATACTATCCGTAGTGGCCGCATAAAGCTGCTTCGTCTCTTTCAGCTCCTCCAGTCGTTGTTTGATGTCTCGTTTTTCAGAGGCATGCCCTTCAGACTTGGCCCAGAGAGCACCCATCTCCTCTTCAAGGCCTAGGGAATCTTGGCATTCCATGATACTAATATCATCGGTCTTGCTACATATGAACGTGACCGTGTTTAAACCACCGTCCATCTTGAGCTGGCGCTTGAACGTTTCGCCGAGGAGAGACTTGGCGGCCTTGTCATCCACCGCCCGTGTTATAGGAGCCACAATCCACAAGCCGGTGCACTGCTTCATGTAGCCTTCTGCGACGGAGGAACGAGCCGCATTAGAGTCGTGAACACCAGGCAAATCAACCACGACGGCCCCAGTCGAGAGCGCAGAGGCTTTGACATAGAGGCGAACAACCTTGATCAAAGGCCACAACTCCATCTCCACGGATGACCGACGGTCTTTGTCTTTCTCACCAGTTGTTTTCTCCTTGCTATCCACAAAGGTGAGCAACTTCTTGTAGAAGCGAAGGGAGTCGGTTTCTGAGATCTGTCGCCTGGCACCGAGCACGTTCTGGACGTTCGAATGTTGCATGAGTTTATCCACGGTGCTCTCTTGGAGCATTTCCCTGGTGTGCTTGGGATATACGGCCTTAATTTTGGCATATGCGACACCAGCCTCACTATCTTCGTTAGTTGCCTCGCGGGAAATCTGGCCGGTGCCATCGAGCAGATCATTGAACAAGACGCGCAGTTCTTTCTCCCAGTCTTCCCGGGCGATGAATTCAATCTCTGCTCGGTATGGGTCTTCACTATGATTGTAGGAAATTTCCGTGACCACCGCAGTGCATGCCCGCATACAATTTGTCGGCACCAATCTTTCCTCATCGAGCATTGCATTGATGATGGACGACTTTCCAGCTCCCGTATTACCGACGACGCCGACAATAGTCCGGGGTTGAGCGGCTTGCCCTTGAATGTTCTGAACGGTTTGCAGCCATTGAGCAGCCTCTTCCGCTGGCAGGCGGGATAGTGGCTCCTTCAGAGACTCGAGCAACTCGACTCCAACTTTGGCAGCCGCCTCGAGAGTTTCAGTATCGCTCTCAGCAAACAACTTCTGTAGGTCCAAGTGAGGTGGTGGAGGCGGCGGGGGCGGTTCAGGGTGAGCAATACTCGACTCCATTTCAGGGCTGGCAGTCTGGCAAGGGTGAGATAGAGTCGTGTGTGGTGTAGAAACCAAGGGGAAGAATTCTTTGCCCATGGCTGAAGTGTGTCGAAGCTCTCTCGCATACTCGGCCCATTTATGCCTCGTATCGCTAGACAACACGTCCCATTTGGTTTTCATGAATGTATAAGAAGCGTCTGTGTAGAAGTCTCAGCAACCGAAATCTTTGAGTTTAATAGTAAAGAGTGGATAAGCTGACCTAGTGTGCTGAATCGACGGATGGGCCCCTTAGATGAAAAGCGAAATAGATAAAAGCCTGCATTATTCTGAATGAAATGGTCAAGTAGGAATCGTGATCCTTTATTATCCATATCTTCAAGGAATAGACGTGCTCTTGTCCTGTGCACCTTATGGACTTTAGACAAGATCGGCCATAAAGATACAATATCTTCCCGCTTTTTTTCTTATAATCGATCAGAGTCAAGCCTATCGGTAGATAGGGGTACTTACTAAAGCGAACAGCCATCTTGCGTTGAGGAAAATTTTCAGCTAGACGTTCATGAACAAAATCTCGCATGGCACACCGCTCGACGAATTCATCAAAGTCGACGGGTATGGTCTCCGTGGTCGCGGCGGGAGCAATTCGGTCAAGTGAAGCAGGACTTTGGGAATGCTCAGCCTCGTGAATGGCTGGAGACATATTCTTGTTGAGGGGAGTCTGGAGTTGGCCGCGATTACTCGACAACGCTGGAGACAACCACGGTGATTGAGAACCAGGTTCCTCTTTGACCGAGCCCTCATGTGCAAGCGGTGTCAAAGTATTCCTTGGACTGTCATTCACCAGGGGCTTAAATATATCTCGTCGTCGGGCAAACATGTCTCCTTCCGCAATCACCTCGATCGCGATCACACGGTCGCCATCGCGATCAAGCTCCCCGATCCTCTTACCCCCCGGCAGGAACACACCGCAGTGCCTTAGATGTATGTCTTGCGACAATAGATACCGCTCCAGGTATTGGGCTTTCAGGTGGGAGACTTTGCTGCGCTACCAGGGGTAAGAGCGACTTTGTTAGCAGCCAACTTGGATTAGGAAACCGTCACTTACTGCGCGGCATTTGACCCACAAGACATCTGCCTTGAAATTTGCATCTGCAGGGATTTTCTTATGCTTCAACAAGCCCACCAAGTAGACATCTTCTCCGATGGACACGTCTGGCTTCGCAGCCTTCATGTCTCTGTGGAAGGCCCTGGTGGATCCATCTTCAGTACCGATACCGCTTCCAACCAGCTGCTGACCAGAACACTTACTCATCAATGGATTCCATGATGGGTGGTAAGGTATCGACTCGTACTCGTAGGACAAAATAGATACGGCCTCAAAGGCATTACTGCCCTCCTTGAACGTTTGGCTGGTGGAAGTTTGCGTCTTGCTCAACCAGCGCGTCGCGTCGATTTGATCAACGCGTAGAAGTCACATGACCATTCAGGCGGGCGCCCGACACAAACAGAGGAAGGAGCCATTTGGATCTTGACTCTGACTGCAGACCTCTTCTACGTCTGCATTTGACAATAAAGAGGGAATAGCCATACAGCTATGCAGCTATGCAGCTTCATATCTTTGACTTATCCGCGATAAGCCTTGCTTTGTCAGTTGACAGCAGCAGAATGCCCGTTGGGCGCCGCGAGGGTTAAAATACTAATAACAGCACGGATCACCTTCACCCGTCTAATCCCTGATGGCCCCCATGCAGCGGCCGAGGAGGTGGAGAGATTTCCCTTCACGATACGTGGAATGATAGGCCTGGTCGGCTGGAAGATGGCGGCATAGCCTCGAGTGTGTCATCCGACACTGTTAGCCTGCTCGGCTCTAACCTAGCAGCTGTCCTAGTGCTGCGTGCTGTTATTAGAACACTGAATTAAGCGCCAAATGCCATGAAGTGTTACAACTGCGCCCCGCCAATGCCAAGCATAATAATATTAACGACGTGGGCGACGGATACTTAACCCTGGCCTGGGCCTCTTGCTCGAGCGAGGCTCTTTTTCGGTACATCCATCCTCGCCCTTCGACGCCCTGTTCAAGATGGCACCCCAACACGAGTACGAATTGGCAAGCCAGGGAGAGAGAGGGGTAGACGATATCAAGACCGAGAATGAAGCGGCGAGAAAAACGTGGTGTTCGGTGGATACCTCGGAAACAACAGAAATAGCTAGAGAAGAAGGGGAGAGGCTGACAACATGGCAATGGACGATCGGGTGGGTGACGCCCAGTACCATGGTTGCGTGTTTTATTGTAGGTATGAGTAGACATTTGACAATACCGATTTACTTATGGATATAACGAGAGCTATGATTGACTTCTGGTGCAGCATTCCTACTCGCCTGTGCACATGTGATCTTCTTCCACTGGCTGAACGGACGCAAGGTCGAGGACACCTTCTCCCAACCACACGTCAATGCGGCCTCTTTGGTGTTCGCGAACGGGTTTCGCATGTTCCTTGCCGCTGCCTTAGGCATGGCGTTTATCCAGATGCTGTGGAAGCTTCTCCGTGCTCAGGCCATGCGCGTGGGTGACATCGACACACTTCTGTCAGTGTTGTCGAACCCTCTGAAGCTTACACATGTCCACCTCATGGGCCAGGCGCCCTTCCTTTTTCTGTGTGCCGTGGTCTGCTGGTGTCTCCCAATCGCCATGATCTTCCCACCGGGGGCCATGACGGTTGAGCCGCACATGTTCGAGACCGTGACCCACAAGAGCGTGCCGACCTTTGATGCAGCCTACACGGGCAATGACACGATTCTGGGCATGTTGGCAAATGCGCTGTGGCAGCCGGATATGTATGATGCGTACGAGTAAGTAGTAGGAGACAGCAGACAATTGCGCATACAGCGAGGGGAGCTGATTGAATGTAGTGGCCCAACAAATGAAATTACTCGGATCGCGAGACAGGCAATGATGGGAAGCGGCTATCTGACCTCGTCTTCCCCGTGCGGACAGAACTGTTCGTATTCTATTAGCTTCACAGCACCGAGTTTGGAGTGCACAAACGAGAGTACCCCCGACCTTTTCAGTTGGATCAATGAAACATATCCAGAAATGGCAACCTATCCATATCTGTATATCGCCTATCCGAATTATGAGGCACGGGTTAGTGGCGAGCTCGACTTCGAGTTTGGAATGCAGTTCGCGCAAGGCGGCAAAACGCCTTACCATAATCTCAGCTGCGTGACGTACGAGTCAACATACAAGCTCAACATCACCTACACGGACGGCACGCAGACGATCGACAGCGACGTTGATCCCATTAAAAGACTCAACAGCTCCGCTATTTACACCGACTATGCTATAATGGTGTATAATTCGACAGGATACTCCATGAAGAATACGACCTTGAACGCCACCACAGTGATGGGGACCTACGGCAATGTTACAGACATCTACCGACGGGCGAACCTGGCGGCAATCCAAGACGCGCTACTGGAATCGCTGTCAGGCTATATTGATGTTTACCGTAGGTCTCTACACACAAGCAACCACTATAAGTATACTAACGAACTCTGTGCAGTGCTGCACAACCAACTGTCCGCCAACACAATCATCTCCCTGACAGACCTATACTCCGGGACCGTGTCTGCGCCGTACTTCGATCTCAGCCAGGCCACGCTACAGGGCATGCTCCAAAACATCACCCTGTCGCTACTGACGCTCAACCAAACCACAACGAACACGACAGTGACGGAGACGACAACGAGCAATGTGTACTCCTTTGAACGGCCCGCACGCCTCCTAGCCCCCTACGTGCTCTCGCTGGCCGTGTCGCTGGCGTTCCTGATCGGCGGCGGCCACGCGCTAGTCAGCAACGGCATCTCGGCCAGCACGGGCGGCCTGCTGCAGACCCTGTGCACGACGCGGGGCAGCACGCGGCTCAGCGATCTAGCTGCGCGGGGGAGTCTAGGCGGCCGAGAGAACGTGCCGGAGGAACTGTGCAATCTCAAGGTCATGTTTGGCGAGCTCCGCGGTAGTCGGGGGCCACGCATGGCCGGGCTAGGGACGGAAGAGGAGGTCGTCCCTTTGGTGAGAGGGGTTATCTAATGCTTTATGTATAGCTACTAGTCACGTATCTAATGATCATGCACATACTCTACTACTACCACTACTACTACTACTACTACTACTACTACTACTACTACTACTACTACTACTACTCAAGTTAAGTCATAGAATAAATAATAACGTTATACTATACTAACTCATTACCAGAGTGAAGAATCAAAAAGGCAGTGTTCAAGACACTAACAAGATTACTCCTTCTCATACGTGGTGACATCCTTGGCAACCTCGTGCCTCACCTCCCTCACCTCCTTCTTCTCATGCAACTCGTCAAACTTGTACAGCGGCTCGAGATGTACGTCCTGCCGGAAGATGTACTTCCTGAACCACCACGGTAAAGCCTTGAAGACCTGGTAATGCATGTGCACGCGCGTCGGGACGGCGAAGACGTAATCCAGTTCCTCGAGGGTACGTTGCTTCGTCTCGGGAACCCAGAGGTAGATCATCACGAAGGCGGTAACATTAAGACCACTGAACCATTAGTAACATGATTCACAATTGAAGATAAGATTCGAAAATGAAGAATGTGGCATCTTACGCGTAAAATCCAAACGCCCCCATGGGGGTCATCACGGCCAACATGCGCGGGAAGGTGATGGTCAGGACGGCGGCCCAGCCGAGACACGTCGCCACGGCCCAAGACATTCCAACCTCTGCTTTTCGTTAGAAGGAACCCTTTTTCTTGAAGAGCAGGGGGGTTAAGGCTAAGGGATACCTCTGTGGGATAATGGAAACACCTCCGCGGAATAGGTGAAAGGGACTGGACCCTCGCCTGGCGAGTAGAAGGCGGTAAACACGTAGACAAAGAAGGCGATCAGACCAAGATGGGCGGTCTCATTCTCCGGGATGTAGAAGCAGGCACCCGCGACGAGCAGCGACCAGGCCATCTGCGGGAAAGTGAGAAGAAGTAAAGTGCGACGGCCGTAGGTGTCGATGGTCCAGATGGCGGGAAATGCGAAGAGGAAGTTGATGAGACCCCAGCCCCAAGAGGCGAGGAGGGCGTTGCGGGCAGAGGCGCCGGCGTCGCTGAAGATGGTCGACGAGTAAAAGGCCATGATGTTGATGCCGCACATCTGCTGGGCGAGCATGACGACACCCGAGGCAAGCGTGGCACGGCGCACGCGCGGGATCGTGAAGAGCTCGATGAATCGCTGGACGTAGTTGCTGTTGCCGACGATCTCGCGCTCGATCTTGATCTGCGCGTAGATGTAGTATAGGTCGCGGGCGGCCTGCAGATCGTTGTTGCGCAGCTGAACCAAACTCTTGTACGCTTCGGCCAGCCGGCCCTTTTTGATGTACCAACGCGGGGACTCTGGGCAGAAGAAGACGCCGAGCACCAAAGGCACGGCGGGGATGAAGGCCGAGCCTAGCTGCAGCCTCCAGGTGATCGAGCCGCAGAATTCGACCGCCAGGTTGGCGCTGTAACCGAGGAAAAGCCCAAATGCAGTCCACCTGGTGAGAAAGAATAGTCAGTATACTGTTTCTTTTGAAACTGTCTTTGACTATATGGCAAGCTTACATCTGCCAGGACATGACGAGACCGCCACGAATAGCAGCAGGGCAATTCTCTGCGCAGAAAATGGGCACGGTAGAAGCCTTGAGCCCCATACCGATACCGAGCAAGATACGGATGATGAACAGCTGAGGCCAAGTCTGGGCAAAGGCGGAGCCGATGGGGGTGATGACACAAAACAGACCGGCGATGAAGATGACGGGACGGCGGCCGAGCCAATTGTTCAGCGGGTCAGATAGCCAGCAGCCGATGACAGCACTTCCAAGGTACGGACCGGAGTTGATGGTACCGATGAGCCATTCGTTGCGTGCAGCGTGGGCATCGCCTGTGCTGTCGGGAATACCCAGCGCCTGGGGGAAGGACAGGTTGGCGCCGTTAGAGCCGGTCTGATCCCAACCTCTGGAGAAATATATCAGCATTTCACCTCGGAGATTACTGACAACGATGAACAGGACGAACTTACTGGACAGCTGCTCCGATAGAGCACAGGATAATAGTAAAATAGAGACGCCATGGCTGACGCCACCGATGCAGCTTCTCGTTGTGGATGGCCTGGATCTCTTCCTGATCGAGACCTTCGACGGCCTCGAAGTTGGCCGGATCGCGTGCGACAAGGGCACCCTTGCGTAACAGCGGCAAGATTTCGGTGAGCTGGAACTCATTGGCGAACTCGTCAACGTCGCGCAGCAGGTGGCTCTTGGATAGATGGGCAAGCGGGTTTTGAACCCTAGTAGAGTTAGCTTCCAGTGCCAATGACAAGCACGAGGACGGTCATCGTCGACTCTTACTTGGCGGACGCGTTCTTCTGCATATTGATTTGGTCATAGTTGCCATTCTCGCCGCTGTCATCATCGGATCTAGCAATTACAAAGTCAGCTCAGTTTATTTCGGTCTTCACCTTGGCAAAGAAGAACCAAGATCGGTTTCACCCACCTATCAAGCTTCTCGTCGTAGACATGACGCTCGCCAGCTGGCGGCTCATTGACAATCTGGTCGGCCATGCTGTGCTAGCAGGACGCGAAAACAGAGAGTATAAAAAAGGAAGAAAAACCACGGGGTAACGAGGCGTTCCCTTTTGCGACAGAGAAGGAGGGGAAGCGAAGCTGAGCCAAAACAAGCAGGCGGCCGATCACATCTTATAGTGCGGGCCTTGTCTCCCCAGAGACACGCCCGAGATACAGCTGCTGCAGCCGGTCTGCAGCAGGCCCAGGATGCCGAGCTGCAGGCGCCCTGGTTAGCCTCTCGAGAACAAGAGAATCCCGCCTGCATGCTGTGGGGGTGGCCACGCAGGGTTGTATCAGGGTCCCGGACTGGTCGAGTCCCGAGTGAGTGGCCTCACGAGGCCATGGAGTACGGAGTAAGATGGACGCGTCAGATGCGCGCGCGGGGGGGGGAGCAAAGAACCGAGATACGGAGTAGGGAGTAGCACTCGGCACGGAGCACATATTTCATTGTTTCTTTCCTGCCCGAAATTCTCTGCTCGTCTGTCTGTACTCCGTTACCTCCATACCTGCCTGTCAGACTGGCGGACGCCTGAATCTGTGGTCCAACGAAGCGGTCAACCGGGACATCACGTCGCGCTCAGACAGGAAGCGCATTCTTCTCTGCCGTATCCCGCCTTCTGTGCCGTCTATCCAAACCGTGATTATTCCCAACCATCTGCCGCTCTGACTCGGTCAACGATGTAACCATGGCGGGGCCCCGGTAGTGGGGGCTTCGCAAAGGACCCATGGGAAAAGAGCAGAGTGATGGATTGCGTTTGCCGGGCTGGCAAGAAGGCAGAGATTTTCTCCGGGCAGAAACATGACTGGCTTGACCTATGGACTGGCACGGCCCCCGGCCTGGTGGACAGGGATCGCCGTTGGACGGGACAAGGATCGACCCCTGGGCGTGGGTGGCTTGCCGCCGGCGTTGACTCGGAGAGGACTCGGGGGGGGTTATTGTAATCAGCAGAGAAATCTATGAAGGAAGACCAAGGCAGTCAGCATAATCCTATTCTAGTAATCCTCCTGATGATGATGATGGTGGTGGTGGTGGTGATGGGACAACCGTGGTACGATTCTGAAGAGTAGCAGTGGTGGAGACCAGACCAGGGGATAAAGCCGGGAGTTGGTACAGCGTACGGAGTAGTTGGAGGAGACTGGGTTGGGGGCGACGCGGAGATGCGGAGAAACAGTTGATCTGGAGCTAATAGAATAAGGCAGATGAATTATTATTATTAATATTTTTTGAATTATTCTCAAGCTGGATATTCAACCTGTATTCTGTATAATCAATCACTTTGAGGAACAGTTCAGTCCTAATCACTTTTTGTACTACATCCAGTTTGGTCTGTTTGTCCAGCTTAGGCAGCCTGAGGCTCTAATCATTCTTTCAGCCTTAGGCCACCAAATACCTTATCACTGACTAGTCCAAAGCCAGCCCGAAGGCTTATGCCAGCCCAAAACGCCACGTCTGTTTAGCCTGTTCTTGTATCCAGTGGCCACCCCCATCCTACGATGAGCTTGAAGCAAGGCCAGGGCAGGCTAGAGAATGCCACCGACGTCAGCAGTGAGAATGTCTTGCCATCAGCTAATAATTGACTTTTCTAGGACAATACCGAGTCAGGATTTAATCCTGCTGGTGTGGGTGATTACCTGGGGTATATTCCGATGCGTTATAGTAGCCTGACGAGTGATATCGTGAAGAGACTACCGACTAGACTGGGAGAGGTAGTTACCAGCATGACTGGTTATAAGAAGAGCATTAAGATACCTAGGTAGTGTATGGTTAGTGATGGATGAGTAACTTACTGAGTACTACCACAATGTACCATCGACATCATGGCTGTTTTGGGTATAGCTCGACGTTTGCCTTAGGAATATTACTCTGCCTCAGGCACAAATCTGCCTCAGGAATGTTTCTGCCTCAGGTATCCGGCAAGCGCAGTATTTCCAGTTGTAAACACCACCTTCTTTACTTAGCACTTGTAGTTAGCTACCTCCTACCCGACATTAAATCACCTACTATAGTACTCTTAGTACTCTTAGTACCCTTGTGCACTGCTAATCTCATTTGTGGCTAAGGGTCTAGCCTCCAGTAAGCACTAGCTACCAGCCAAATGACTCACATCAGTTATTTACGAGTGTACGCTCTATTCCTCCTCCCGCATTCAATCTACGATACTAATCAAAATCAACTGTCCTCCAACTTCATTCAACATGACCTACACTCTGTACGACGGAACCGTCGCGGTGGTCCAATCCATCCTCAAGACCCTCTCCCACATCCTCCACCAAGCCGAGCAGCAACAGGCCGATGCCAGCAGCACCATCACTAGCGCTCTGCTCGAAGCCCGTCTCCGCGATGATATGTACCCACTATCCGACCAAGTGCGCCTGGCAACCCAGTTCTCTGAGAATCTAGTCGCACGATTGACCGGTCGGGAGCCCATAACGCTTGGAGACGCCCCCACCACTTTCGCGCAGTGCTACGAGCGCATCGAGACGGTGCTCAAGACAGCCAACGCGGCAGACAAGGAGGTCGTCAACGCTGCCGGTGATGTCGTGGAGCCTACAAAGATAAGACCCACGGTCCTAGTGGATGTGAGCGGTGCGGCGTATGCGCATACGATGGCCTTGCCGAATATCTATTTCCATCTGACCACGGCGTACGGCATTCTGCGCAAGGAGGGAGTCCCTCTGGCTAAACGGGACTATTATGTTGGGTTTTTTCCTCTCCCATAGCATTATTCAGCTTAATAGTCTCTATCTCATGATATATCAAGTATACTTAACCAACTACTCGTACTGTAAATTGGCTCGGTGCGCATTTAATCGGAGATCGGATAAAGCCGAAGGCAGCAGTCTACTTGTTTGTTATGTTTGACTGTTTGACTGTTTGACTACTAATATTTGACATGTTTGACATGTTTGACATGTTTGTTGTATTTGCTGTGTTTGCTGTATTTGTATACAAGAGGCATAGAGACATAAAACACTGGCATATAAGAGTTGAGGCTGACTTCTAAAAACTCGATGAACATCAATGAAATCATCTCACATCATGTCTATCTTTCAACAGATATTTCCTCCCTCCCCTACATTCACTGAAAAAGATATCCCCGACCAGACAGGAAGGGTAAGACAGTCTTAGCCCTCGGTACCGGTTACCAGTTACTGAGGCAGTACGTACTTCCCAAGGTATTCATTATAACAGGGGGCGCATCAGGAATCGGCTTTGAAGCTGTCAATCTTCTCTACGCCCAGCATGCAGCCGTCTACATAGCCACCCGGTCCGTCGAGAAGATCAAAAACGCCATCGAGACAATCAAAGCCCAGCACCCCTCCAGCCACGGCCGACTCGAGTCGCTGATCGTCGACCTCGCAGACCTGCGCACAATCAAACCGGCTGTTCTGGACTTCCAGCAGCGCGAGCCTCGCCTCGACGTTGTAGTCCATAATGCCGGCGTGATGATGCCGCCGCGGGGGAGCACCACGGCGCAGGGTCACGATCTCGAGATGGGCACGAACTGTCTGGGACCGTTCCTTCTACAGCATTACTTGCAGGATATAATGTGTCGAACGGCGGGTACAGCATCTGCCACAGATACTACTACTGCAACATATGATGTACAGCCGGGCTCTGTGCGTGTTGTCTGGCTTTCTTCCATGCTGGGCGTGGGAACCGTGCCTGGCGGGATAGAGATGGAGGCTGCTACAGGAGGTCCTGTCATCAATACCGATCCAATGAAGAATTACATGCAATCTAAAGTAGGGAATGTCTTTCTGGCCCATGAGGTGGCGCAGAGACTTGCTGCTGATGGCATATTGAGTGTGGTATGTCTCACTTGCTTGATTCGATTCTTCTATCCATTAACCTTTAGTTAACCATTATACTACCTACATAGAGCGTCAATCCTGGTCTGATGAAAACAGATCTACAACGGCATATGCCTCCACTAGCTGGAAGAATTATGGTCGATCTTCCTATACCCTTCTGCATCTTCTATTCTTTGTTGACTTGTGATTGACAGAAAACGTTCTTCAAACCCGCGAAATGGGGCGCATACACTGAGCTCTACGCTGCGCTGTCTCCGGATCTGACTCTCGAGCACAGTGGAGGCCACATCATCCCCTGGGGACGGTATTGCTCGCGGTCCATCCCGGAGCACATTGCCAACGGTCTCAAGGGTGAGAGCGAGGGGGGGACGGGGACTTCAGAGAAGTTCTGGCAGTGGTGTGAGGGGGTGACGGAGGAGTATCAATGATAATCTAGACTCTGCTGACGTTTACTTTTCTATGAATAGACTATGACATCCATACTACTACATACAGTAAGACGCGCAATGCTAGTGCTTACTCCAATGCGCAGCCGCTATTTGTTGGGTCGTATGGTTATGAATATTATACATCTACTAACGTAGACAACCACCCTTTTTCTACTACTTTACTCCTCTTCTCCTTCACTCTCTTCTCCTTCACTCTCTTCTCCTTCACTCTCTTCTCCTTCTACTATCAAATACATCCAGGGTCATATTCAAATGCTTCCCATCAAGATATACTGGCGGAGTAAGACACGACCATTCTACAATTCTACACTACAACTATACTGATAAAAGTGAAGACCAAGTTCCCAACCCCGCCAAGGTACTTATTATTCTAGAGGAACTCCATCTTCCCTATGAATCGGAGTGGGTAGAGCTCGACGCCCTCAAGAAACCCCCATTCACAGACGTGAACCCCAACGGCCGCGTGCCCGCCATCACCGACCCGAACACGGGGATCACCCTGTGGGAATCGGCGGCGATTGTGCAGTACCTGATCGAGGAATATGATACGCAGCATTCTATCTCGTATGCGGGGGCGCCGGAGAAATTCCACGAGCTGCAGTGGTTATTTTTCCAGGCGTCGGGACAGGGGCCGTATTTCGGACAGGCTGCTTGGTGAGTCTCGGCTTGCTTGCACGTATCTTAAGCTTTGCCTATACTAGGCCTTATCTTACTCTTGTGCTATGACAGGTTCAACATCTTCCATGCGCAAGTATACGGAGAATCACCCGAAAGCGCCAAGATCCGTTACGGCGCCGAGTTGAAGCGCGTGGCAGGCGTGCTGGATCAAGTGTTGAGCACGCGGACCTGGCTTGTTGGCGATAAATGCACGTACGCCGATCTCGCCTTTGTTCCTTGGAACTTGCAGATCCCCTTTGTCATGTCCAGTCGGGAGGGGGAGCATGCCTGGGACGCGGAGCAGTTTCCTCATTTCACACGCTGGCAGACTGCGATGCTCGACCGGGAGGCGGTTCAGAAGGTCGTTTCTTTGATTGGGGAGAAGCATGTCAAGTCGGCATAAGTTAATCTATAGTAGGCTAGTCTATTTAGTCTATTCGATGATTGTTCTGGATCTCTTCAACGGCCTTGACGAGAATGTCGAATGCCCGACGGATATAGACCTCTTCGGCCTGCGCGTTGGCACTCACCACCCGGATGGCATACACGCCCGCGACGACTGAGGAGGTGATAAAGATTTCGCCGCGGGAGTTCACCAGCTCGTACACGTCTCTAGTGAGGGCGTTGCTTTCCTCAGACACGGTGGGGGCGTTGTCCTTCTTCACGCGAAACACGGTCAAGGCAAACGCCGGCCGGGTGATGATCTCGAAGAGATCAGACCGTCCACGAACGAGGTCGGCAAAGACCTCCCCGAGTCGCACAGTGTTGCGGATGTGAGCGCGCAGCCCGCTCAGGCCGTAGCTGCGCAGCACGAACCAGATCTTCAGCGCGCGGAAGCGCCGCCCCAGCGACATCGACCAGTTGCGGTAGTCAATCACACTGCCCGTGTCGGAGTAGTGGTTGCGCAGGTACGCCGGGGTGATGTCCAGCGCAGAAGTGAGGTCAGTGCGCTTGCGGACAAACAGGCAGCTCGCGTCAAAGTTGACCAGCAGCCACTTGTGCATGTTCATGTTGAAGCTGTCGACCCCATCGGCAAACTCGTTTGCAATGGCCCGGTACTCCTCGGCCACAAGGGCCGCCCCGGCATACGCCGCGTCAATGTGTACCCAGATCCGCTGCCAGGCGGGCTTCTCGCGCAGCACGGCCTTCAGCTCGGCGAAGCGGTCCACCGCACACGTATTCGTTGTTCCCATGCTAAACGTGATGAAGTAAGGGGTTAGTCGGTCTGCCTCGCACCGCTCCAGCACCGCCCGCAGTCTGTCTCCCGTCATCTCCATGTTGTCCTCCAGCCGGGCCGCCACGCTGCGGTACCGCGTCCCTGCGATCAACGCCCCCTTGGCCGTACTGCTGTGTGTCTGGTCACTTCCCAGCGCGACCAGCCGCGGCCGCAGATCCATCAGCCGGTCTTCAAACTCGGGACTTCCCTCGACCAGCCCCTCGGCGAGAGCCTGCTCGCGCACCCGTCGCTCCCGCGCAACCACCATCATCGTCGCGACGGCATCACTGGCCGTGTTCTGAATCACCCCCCCACCTCCATTCGGTGAATCACTCTTAAAACACCCGGGCAATCCTAGCGCCATAGCCATCCAGTCCATCACGATGGTCTCCAGCTCCGTACACGCAGGAGAACACAACCAGTTGAACGCCGGCGCAGTAAACGTAGCACTGTACATTTCTCCCAGGATGCTCGGGTAGGTCACGCTGGCAGGGAAGAATGCCATAAAGTTCGGCGACTGCCAGTGCGTCAGCCCGGGCTTGATCTTGCTCTCCACGTCGGCTTGGATCGCCGCCCATTCCTCTCCTTCCTCTGGCGGAACGTCGGGAATCTGAGGCCGCAAGTACCCCGGTTCAATTGTCGGGATTACCCGTTGCGAAGGTAGACCGTCAAAGTAATCAATGACTGTAATCGTTGGTCAGCTCACAAGTCCTCCCTGGATGGTTTGTATGCCGAGCACTTACTATCGTCAATGGCTGCATGGGCAGCTGTTTTGAACTGGTCGCGGTCCATCTTGACGCTATATCTATACAGACAAACTGATCTTCACAATTTTATCGCAGCAAAACAGGGTATATGCAAGGTTGTGTACAAGGTAATGGCGAAAATTGTTGATCGTGAGGGACGAAGCCTGAGGAAGTCTGCGCGGAATCGGAATCGGAATCGGAAAGGTCGGATTTACGTGATTGGGAATAGCGTCGAAGAGGGGTAGGCGGAAGCTGATTGGTGGGTGTATTCCGCAGTTCCGCTGTCATGAAATCCTGAATAGGTTAGCGTCTCCCTACCCAATTCAGCCAAAGAGAGTAGTATGGACAGAGAGTATACTGTATGAACCGGATTTACTAATGTTTCTTACGAACATTCCTAGTACTGCTCCTGAAATTGGCTATTCCTGCTTCTTTCTATCTATTACAAACGGTACCGGAAATGCTTGTTCTCCATATCTGTCAGGTCGGAGAAGCCCTCGCGTGCCTCGTCCTCCGCTTGAGCGTGGTACCCCATGCGGTCGCGGTGGCGGTTCTGCATCCAGCAAGTGCCGGTGTAGATAATCTGCAGCACGACGCAGGCCGCATAGCAGGTCTCCAGTGCCTTGATGGCCGACATGTACCGGGGGGCTTCGTTGGCGAGGAACAGGTGCGGGCCTGCAATATTGCCGGCGCAGTAAAAGCTGCACCAGTTAGACATGCGCAAGGAAAGAGAGATACTGATGACTGCTCTTGACGAGGAAAATGCTTACATGAAATATAATCCCAACACGGTGCTGCGCTTCGTGTGGCCGGCAACATTCATCGCTGGCAGGGTCCAGTTCAAGACGACGGGAGAGCCGAGGAAGCTTTGGATCCACGCGCAGGCAACGAGATTGTAGCGGTGTTCAATACTGATGGTCATGATGCCGGCAAGACCGACAATTCCGGGAATGTTACCCACTGTAATGGTCAGCATGGACAATAGTAGATGGAGGAGAGAAAGAAGAAGAATTGACATACGCATGATGGCCACACCCGTCATGTTTTTGAAGGTGGACAGGTAGCCAAAGGTGAGACAGCCGAAGACGGCAATGGCGCCGCCGGGCATCTGTAAAAGGGTCGCACGGATGTCGGAGAAGCCGAAACCCTCGATCAAGGCGCTCATAAAATTGGTAACGCTGCCGTTGAGGATCCCATACGAAACGGCCATGAGAAGATGCAGGTAGGTCTTTGGGTCCAGCAGGGCCTCACGGACCTGATAGGAGAGGAAGCGCGAATGCTGAACGCCAGTGCGGTTGCCCGAGATGCGCCAGACGGCGACGACACGCTCATACTCGCTGAGCATCCGGGCATTGTGCGGCCCATCCGGCAGGTAGAAGAAGATGACGACGGCCCAGCAGATGGTGAGTGCACCCACAACGAGGAAGATGAGCTTCCAGTTGGGCAGAGCGGCATGGCTGGCGTGGCCAAGACCCCAAGATAGTAGAGCGCCCAAAATGCTAGAGACCCCGTTGGTGCCGATCCAGCACGAGGTGCGCAGCGGCTGTTCGTCACGCGTCCACAACATCGAGGTCAGTAGCACCCAGGCGGGCGAGATACAGGCCTCCACGAGGCCCAGGAAGAAACGCAGGGCGAAAAAGCCAGAGAAGCTGGTCACGGTCGCCTGAAGCATGCATAGCACGCCCCAGACGAACATGATACACCCGATAGAACGGCCGATGGGCAGGCGCTGCATGGCCAAATTCGACGGATAAGCGCCCACCAGCCAGCCAAAGTACAAGGCCGAGGAGACCCAGGAGTAGTCGTTGCCCTTCATGTGCGTGTCCTCCTGCAGCCCGTATGCATCGGAATAGTTGAGGCTGTGCGAAGTTAGATCAACGCGCTATAATTATAGTTGAGAGGGAAGAGGATGCTGCCTACGTCTGCTTATCGAGGAAGGACAGCATATATGTCGTCATCATCATTGGCAAGACAATGAAATCCAGCTTTCGGCGGACCTTGACGGCGTCTCGCTGCAACTCGGCAGGGTCATATTGCAGCGACTTTTCGAACAGTTCCTGAGCGATATCGCCGTGGAGCTGTGCGTCCAGCTTGAGGTTGGTTTCGTCGGCCTCTTGTACGGCGGGGGGGCTCTTGTCAATATCCATGGCGTGATAGCAGCAGCTACTATGGTGCAAGACTGTCAATGATCGATCGAAGAAAGACGCTGTGAAGAATACCTAGCGTAGCCGCACTGACCAAGGTTCTTTGGGTTTATATCTCTCCATCGCTATCTCTAACTGCCCACTATCGAGGCATAGACCGCTGCAGACGAGCTGCATCCTGCAGAGCGATAGCAAATGACCACAGGGCACGATCTGCAGATGCTATCGTCGTGTTCAAATCCGACCGGGTTGACTGGCTGCTGCCCAGGTTTCCCCGCACTTCTGCCCTCTTATCATCATCCATGATTCCTTCGGCGGATCTAGTTATCAGTCTAGGCGACTTGGAAAACGGTCCGAAGTGCTGATAAGTCGCAGCCTGTTGTAATTCCACGCCCTGGGGCCCGGTCTGGACAGAAGGTCGTCTGTTATCTCAGAGTGAGTTGCGTGAAGGACACGAAATATCGCAGGTTTCGGTCCGGTGAGGAAAAGGGAAAGCACGAGGCCCATCACATGACAAGGTTCTTTATTGCCTCAGGCCGATCTTATCAGCTGACCGGATTCTTTCTCTCCAGGCAGAAATTTTGGCCTTGATGAGGATTCCTCCAGAAACCTCCGTCTCCTCCTGGTATGTCTGGTATCTCTCGGCTTGAGTCAGAGCGTCTTTTGTGTCCAGTGGAGACTGAGCGGTCAGCAGGATCGAGTATCTATCCATTCCTTCTGTCTTGGACGGTCAGCTTGGCATTCTGGGGGCCATCAAAGGGGCTTTCGCAGGACGTGTCTTGTCTGTTTCTATGATAAGGAGAGTTCAAGGTAAGTGAAGTTACTTTGGGAGGAGTCAACTGGCATAGTGAATTCGAGGCCAGTCCATGCATTATTTGGAGGTTTGCACCTAGATCAGAAAGAAAACTATGTGCTCCATATTCCTTTTTATTTTGACTACTCTCCTGTTCTCTAACCTCGAGTAGTAGAGGATCTTGAGTACGCCTCGAGGTAGCGAACCTCAGGCTGTACGGATACAACAGATCGAAACACAATAGTATCGATAATATATATCAATAAAAAAGAATGTTATCGCACCTTCCATAGCATACTTGCATCCAGCACATCCGTTTATTGCTATGATCAATGTTCTATCTTTCTAGACGAGGGCTTTCGGTGCTATATGCCTCATAATTGACTGGCCCAAGCCTTGGGTGTCTTCAGAAAGTAACACCTTGGTCGGTGTTAGGATTTAAGCCATGGGACTGCAAAGGTATAAATCAACAGATTCTTTGGCCTGATCATAGAAGAGAAGACTCCATTGATAATCACAAGACTCGAAAGTATGACTGCTATCATTTCCGCACAGTCTACAAGCGAAGAGGTGTGTGACGCCTTCTCCAGCCACATCAAAGGCAGTAGAGGTAACCAGCTATCATATTCTAAAATAAATGAGATTTGAATAACACGCTCCAGTCATCATCACTGGTGTCACATTGGGCAGTATTGGCGGCGAAGTCGCCCTCCAGCTAGCTCGTCGAGACCCTGCCATGATCGCGCTAGCAGGTCGAAAACTGGCATCTCTCCAGGAAACACAACAGGCCATCCGCTCCGTCGCACCCGATATCGAAATCAAACTGCTTATGCTCGAATTAGCCTCGCAGGTGCACAAGAGCTCCTCACCACTTACCTGGACCGCATCCCCTTCTGCGAGACGCTCATCAATAGTGCAGGCGTCATGGCTGCCCCGTACAAGGCGACGCCCGAGGGCGTGGAAATCCAGTTCGCAACCAACCATCTCGGCCGTTTCCTCTTCACGAACCTGATTCTTCCGCTGATGTTGACTGCCAGCTCGACCGTTCAGATCGTCAATGTTAGTAGCTTGGGGCATAAGAGGGGACCGGTTCGTTTCGATGATATAGCATTCGAAGTGAGTTTTATATAGACATATATCCAATATCCAAATGTTTCCTTGGCTCATGGTGCTAGGGGGGAAAGACGTATGATAAATGGAAAGCGTATGGCCAGAGCAAGACGGTTAATATGCTCTATTTGGATGAATTGGCTGCAAGACTAGGACATCGGGGCGTGAAATCAATCAGTCTCTCTCCTGGCCGCTTGTATACAGGTATCATGAGACATGTTTCGAAAAACGAGATGAGGAAAGCCAGTATTTCATGCTTTTTTTTTTATTTCCATTTGCTACCCTCTTATGTATATCTCTAATAGTGGTGATTATGATACAGGTGGGATGGGTAGTGACGGGAAACTAATTCTGGACCCAAAGCTCAATTGGAGAACGCTCACTCAGGGAGCAGCTACCATCATCAATGCAGCGTACAATCCAAGTCTCTTCGGTAGGTCACTACATCTCATGCCATGTCGGCCGGAGAACAATCAAAGAGACCGATTGGCCTCAGGCAAAAATGGATCCATGGATCGTACATGGTCAATAACCCAGTCCAAATGGACCAGGCAGAGTCGTACGCTGTCGATCCACGGAACGCGGAAAGACTGTGGTCTCTGAGCGAGAACATGGTCGGTCAGAGGTTTGTCTACTAGCAAAGATATGTATCGGAAGGACGGGATAGAGGTCCCTCTCTTCAGTTCCATCCACGAGCGGCGGTAAAGTCTAGCACCGGCGTGGACGGTGAGATGGGGGGATCATGCCACATATGTGAGCAAAGATGTTGGGCGGCTTGCAAGGATGCCGCTGCCAGGGTTGCAGTTCCAAGACCCTTTTCCATGCAGTCTGCCTGAGACTGGGAGATTTTGGAAACGAAATGCTTGCATAATACTTCCGCTTCGTCCTCCAGTGTTTGGTCATAGTCAAATTGCTCAGATCTTGCAGAGAGGTTGAGACCGAACTCATAGACCCCAAAATCTTGCATCCGAATTGACTCATCCACCTCGAGCATCTGTAGCCCTTCGCTAGCGGAAGAATAGATAACCACCATACCCAACCAGTAGAGCATCAGAAGAGGTATGGCAGAGGCATTAGGAAAAGTTATAATCGTCTGGTTGCTGCGCTGCTCATCGCATTTAGCCAAGAAGAGGGGGGTGCTGCAATTCTCTGACTGCAGCTCATGACACCATCCCAGGAGCTTTTGCTCGATATCAAAAGCCTTTCGTAGTAGCAAATCAGTAGATCGACATTTGGTCTCGCCGGAAGAAACTCGTATTTGTTCCAAGTGGCGATAGAGTTCGCCGACTTCAAACAAAACATCCATCAACTGATCGAAGCGATTATTTGAGCCGTGGTTGGCTCTTTGTGGGCACCGTTGTTCTTTGCGCGTTGCACAAGACTGAAGGAACTAGATACCAGTGTTAGCAGCGAGCACTGATATGAATCTGCTCCTGATTCTGACCACACCCACCTGAAGGGTCTGAAGGCGACGAAGATCAGAATTACTGAGAGACTGGATCGGTGGACTCAGCTCTTGCGCAAGCTGAGTTGCAGCGATGATATGAACCCTCCACGCATGCAGCTGGACCGAGGGGCCCAAGCTATACAGCTCGTACAGGCCGAGAATCATAGCAGCCCGTGTGAGGTCAGCCGGACACTGATTCCTCTGTAGCGTGCATGTCTCTTGAACAGCTGGAGAGTAGTAATGTGCGTCCTCCCGCACGAGAGAGTCAATTTGCCGGGTTTTGGCAAAATGCATCAAAGCTAGTGCAGAGACACAGTTCCGAATAAGCGGGGAATTTCCCCTGGAGAAATCTGGAAACCTTTCTACCCATGAAACCGGCGTGGTATATGCCACCTCATTTGATGCTTGGGGGGGAAGATAATCCTCCAGGAACCGACTGAGCAACTGTGCTCGCTGCTGATGTGCCACGAGCGACCGCTGTCGAGATAATAAGGTCGAGTCCGTGAGAAGAATTCTTACGCTGTCAGCCTTTCAATACCATCAATATAGATACATTTCTTAGCACTCACAGTCCCGAGAACCCCTCGCATACGGTGCCAGACCGTCGGCATCGCAGACACCTGGGCCTGGCTTTGTCGCACTACCAGAGTTAGGACATATCATCGCCACGCACAGAGAAGATCCTACCTTGACTTTCCGCTTGACGCATGTTCGACAGCTCTTTGTGTTCCAGGTACTCCTCCCCATCAGGCCAGTTCAATGATGCTGCCAAAAGAATTTGTTTTGAAGTCCGAGCAAGACAGTCGGTGAGTCTCGGATATGACGTAAGCAAGGGTCTGCCGATGACTAAGTACTATTTATCATGTGGTGACGGAGATAATAAGTTATCCCCGTGTGTCGCTCTTTCCTTCTTTGGCTTCCCTTCCTTCCTTCTTCAAAGACTGACTGAGACACAAAAACGATCCTGACAATGGACAAAGCTGCCTCACAGTCAGTCCCAAGTATCATAATGATTCACTCAGGCAAAGGTCCTAGGCTGCTGAAACATAGTCTATCTCCTGGGCAAGATGAAGCCGGCCTGCTTTATAACCGCCGCAGTCTGCAGATACTCAGCCCTCTGCTCTGACTAACTAACTCCCACTCTACAAGACAAATTTTTCCCTCCCTTCAGTACCTAGGTCTTGAAAATGGCAAATGAGCAGATCGATCCTATGGTGTTGCGCCTCGTCGACCGGAAAGGGGACGTAGCACTGGTGCTCCGAAACGCGTCGCCCCCAACCAAGATCCGCGTATCATCCAGGGCCCTGATCTCCGCCTCGCCGTTTTTCAGAGCCATGTTGAATGGACACTATGCCGAGGGTAAGCAGCTTATCGAGACTGGTCGTGCTGAGATCGAGCTGGAAGACGAGGATGACCCGGAGGCGATGGTCATGGTCCTAAAAGCGATTCACAGCCGGCACACGCCAAGATTCGAGCAGATACCACGGACACTGATGAGGGTCATCATAATCTTGGACAAATTTATGATTCCCAGAGAGAAGTTTGAACGTCAGTTGTTGGCCTGTGTTGAGACGCTGCAGCCCCCGACCGACTCAGACGAAATGACCTGCCTGGTGTGTATCGTTTGGATGCTGGGTTATCCAAGCGTTTTTGCAATGCTGGCGCGGGCTATTGTGGTAGCAGGCGTGAAACTTGATTTCACTGGATTACCGGTTCCTGGTCAAGTTGCTGGTATGATTTCCCAAACATGGCACCAGAACATGAATCTGATATGCTAGATTCTCTGAATGATTTTGGGCGACAGTTGTTGGGCAACATCGCCCATGAGTTGCAGCTTTCCTTGGATGGGTTCTCGCCACGGACCCAGAAATCTCCTTGCTGTGAACGCACCCAAAGAGACCTGCAGGAGTTCCTACTCAGGGTGAAATATAACGACGAAATGGGGCTATCCCATCTGATCGCGCGCATCCGAACGGTAACGGAGTGCACATTCCAGCCAAGGACACCACGCTGCTCTGGAAGAATACAGCTATGTAGCAGCGTGCGGCTCCGGGCCTTTGAGTATGTTCAGGGGTTAAACCTGGATACATTTGATCTGTGGCTGAAGTTACATGGCCAAGAGATCTACACCCAGACCGGGCATGACGCGGAAGGTTCCATCTTTCACTGGGCAACACATATGGTCGAGGCTATGTTGGATTTGGCGAACCCTTGATCTGCAGTGGGAATCTTTTTCTTTTCTTTTCTTTTCCTTTTCTTTTCTTTTCTTTTCTTGTTGTTGTTGTTCGCTTGACTTCCATAGAGTTATCCATCTATTGATTTATATCATGTCTGTTCTTCTTCCTGATACACCTCCTCAGCCATCGCTTTCTCCTTGATGACAAGCTGGTCCATGGGCAAAAACACAAACAAGAGGCGCGCCCAGTCGACCTCGCTCCGGTTTCGAAACGAATGCGCCGTCCCGCGCTGGATGGAGACATCTCCACGGCGCAGACGCCGGCTCTGACCCGAGTCGAGGATGAGATCGACCTCGCCCTCGAGGACAACGCCGTAGTCGAGGCTGACCGTGCGGTGCATCGGAGTTACCTTGCCCGGGCGCAGGTCGATCAGCCGGAGCACCGTGCCCTGCTGGATGGTCAGGCCCGGGGGCGTGTGCAGGAAGTCATCGTAGATGGCCACGTCGGCCTCGTCGTCGATCGAGACTGGGTGCGATATTGTCGTGTATAGCAGTGCGATGTCGCCGTCTTCCCCCGCAGGTTTGGAGGGGATGTAGTCCGGGATCTGCGAGTGGGAGAGGAAGATGGCCTGGCCGTCCGGGTCGTGTGTGGTGATGTAGCGGTGGATATCAGGGAGATCGTTTGATTTCGACATGTTTACTACAAATGCATTTGTGTATGTGTGTAGAAGAGATACTAAGGCTTTCATCTGGCGAAGAGGACTACGTATTCTTGATGACGTATCTCTGACCATGTCAACACGGCAAATTTGCATTGGACAAGTCCCTCAACAGATCCGTCCAGTCCGGCGTGCCGAAATCGACAGCGCCACCGGTCTCCATCATCTGACTCCAGAGGACTTCGAGACCTTCGTCGGTGGCGTCAGTCGACACAGAGTCGAGTACCACAGGATCGGCCAGGGGTGCAGAAAGCGGACGCGGCGGGCGCAGCAGGGACTCGGTGTCTACCCGAGCCGGAGCAGATGGCGGATGGGCGATGGATTCCTCGCATCCAGGAGCTATAGGGTTATGTTGGTTGAGATGCTTGCGCAGGACATCCATGAGGGCGTTGATGCTACTGCGCACGCTGGGCGATGCGGCCTGGGCACGGGTCAAGATACGGCAGGCGGCGAGGACCTCCTCGCGACGCTTCTCGGCCAGAACGTCGTCCCAGTTGAAGCAGATATCAATCAGAAGGATGACTGCGGCGGCAAACACGTGGTGGACGACCGTCCAGGCGATAGAGTTCCAGCCTGCCGTTGCGGGCTCTTCATCCTCTAGCAGGCGGGCGATCTCCAGCACTTTCCGTGCGGACTGTAGGCAGACGATATGCGAGTAGGAGAACCGCGGGTCGCGGGCGCCACGGATAAAGTATCCTCTGTGCAGCCGGCAGAGGCGATTGTTCAGCCCCTGCTGGATGACGCAGCGCTGCCATGCGATCGCCGGGCGGGCCTGGCACAGGCTTGCGAACCGCCGCCGGTTGGCCACGTCCAGCTTGAAGAAATCGGGTGTCTCGGCCTCGAGCTGGTGCAGTTTGCGATCTAGCTCGAGAACCTTGTCGTAGGGGACGTCTTGGCTGCTTAGGATCTCGGTCCCCGTCGCATCCACGATCTCGCGGCACACGGCTGCTAGCTTGAGCCTCTGCAGTGGGTACGACATGACGGTTGGCGTCGAGGTTGGCAGATCCGTCGGTGGTTCCTTTTCCTGCAGAGCGTCATCCTCGGTGTTGGCGGGCATCCGAGTGTTTATCTGGGCCGGGTGAATGAGATAGGTGTACTCCTGCGGGCCACTCATGTATGCCAGGAGCCTGAAAGAGATTAAAGATTAGCAAAAGAAGCGAGAGAGCGTCGAAAGAAAAGGAAAGGAAAAAAGAGAATACCAGTCGTATGCTGCGAGGTACCACCAGAGTCTACGTTTGATCTCGGCTTCCAACTCGCCCGTGCCGCGGGCTTTGCGGTCCTGCTGGTGACGTGGAATATCAACGCAGTGCAGCATGAGGCTCTTGGCCTGGAACACAATGTTTGGATGGACGAACAACAGGCCGACTAACGGCAAATTGTGAGCTTCCGGGAGATAATAGCAGACGATCATGGTTGCCTGCAAGCCCTCGAGGGTTGGGAGGACGGAGTAGTTGCCTTGGATCAAGGCTGCCCCCGTGAGAAAGATGTAGCGGTTCTCACGCCCTTCCACCTGTGTCTGGTTATTAATGGTGTTCTCTCTAGCTGCGTTTGACATATTCTGGAAGGTAAGGGCGACGGCGATGATGCTAAAGACCAGAGCGAGATGGCAAAAGTTTACGGGCCGGCCCTCGCGCACATCGGCGTAGATGCCTTGGACCAGTTTCTCGACATGACTGACCACAATCAGATGAGTCAAATGGTCAACATATCTTGTATAAAAGGCCAGCTGGGCGAGAGTGTCTGCCTCCGTCGGGAGATACTGCAGCAGGGGCACGGCCCACGGGTTTTCCACCGGCTGCAACGGCGTACCATCGCTTGCCAGCCTTGAAGAGGGGGCCCGAATCATCTTCTCAAGCCAGTCGGCGGTTATTGCCGCCTCATTGCGGTCGCTTAACGAGGGAGGCTGATCCCGAGTCTGACTTTGAGTCTGAGTCTGAGCCGGGACCTGGGCGTCTGCTCTCGCTGGCTGCGGCAGTGATGCGCCTTGGACCGTCCATTCGGGACTACTATACGCCGGTAGATCCTGTGCTACAGGTCCACCAGCCGCGTAATTGCACTGCAGACGACGCGAGGCGCAGCTGGCACAGGGCAGGCGACGGTCGCACTTGAGCTTCTTCTTGCGGCAACTGTCGCACGAGACCGGGTCCTGGCGAGGATAGCGTTTCCTCACCGTCTCACCGTCTGGCTGGAAGATGCCCTCGTTATTATTCTTTCGCTTCATCTCGCTGCCGTGGTTTCCATCTGCGTTGGATGAGAAGGAATGGTCATTCCTCTTGTCGTGCTCTGGTTTGAGGCCATTGGCCAATGGCCATATATGGACATCACGTGGGATGAGTAAGCCTGCATTGAGGCCTTAGGCATTAATGCTGGGTCAGTTGTCGACTCGGTGGCTGACTAAGCTAGTGCATAACGGGCGCACATAAATAGGATGAAGAATAAATAAAACAACAGAACAGAATAATACAGCGTTGATGATTATTACTTTCAATATAGACTAAACAATAATTCCTTGCTATATCCATATACGTATATCCATCCCTGTTGATCCCTCACAACGCCCAGGCCATCACTCCAGCGGCCAGGAGAAAACTCGCGATGGTGGCATATCGCGCCGCGGTCGCCGCGGTTCCCAGGGTAATATTCGCATCGGAGGTGGTTGAACTGTCAGTCAGTGAGAAAAAGGGATTTAATATGATAATAAAAAGAAGATAGAAGGCGGGGGTAATACTTCTTGTGTGAGTTACTACTGCTCTTATGATGCTTGGTAGAAGAACTGCTGCTGCTGCTACCATCCGAGCCATCATCATCGGAGCTGGAAGTAGAGCTGGAGCTGCTACTGGAGCTGCTACTGGAGCTGTCACTGTCGCCATCTGAGTGGCCTCCATGGCTGCCTCTTGGTAGGAGGGAGAGGCCCGGATCGGGATTGGCCAGGGAAGTAGCAGCGGCCAGGGCGATGAAGAATAAAAGGAGGGAGAGGATCTTCATGTTGGTTAGCTATTTGGATGACTGTTTAGATGGATTATAAGAGAATCAAATCGGTGATGGTTGACTAGGATCTAAAGTGGTGGATGGAGTAATCAGATTATGGTAGGATCAATATATTAAAGAAGCCATTCCATCATATCTTGCCATGCTTCGGCTATTTGATTCTCTAAGCCACAAAGTGTACTCCATAGTGACTAGAAATCATTTAGCTAGTTGAGTACGGAGTATTGTCTTGAATTATAGAGTACCTCGTATTGAGTGTGGCTGTGCTTCTGGGCGATGGTCAATAATTAATATTGACCCAATAATATTGAACGAATTTACAGTAACAAGTTCTATAGTTTCCAAAGTACTAGTAGAATAAGCAGGGCTTACTATAGTGTGGCTGAATTATGCAAGTATAGAGGACACTCAGTGTATATCTATATACCCATAATTATATCTCAAGTCTCCAGGTCAATGATAAAGGTTATAACACATTTCATATAAATTTATCAAATGTATAATATAAAATATAGATACACAGAGGCTCTATACTTGAGATGAGTACTATGTAGTATACAATTACACACTTATCAACTCATTTATATACAGAGTAGCCATTCAGTTGAAGGATAATATAACTTTAGATATCAAGTTGAATGTGTAATAATAAATAGGTAAACTGTAGTATAGATTGTATACTGTTTGTTATGCTGAGGTCCCTCCGGACACTCCGCGGACACTCCGGAGATTGTAGTTCCTTCCAAATACGTCTTCCAAACCACACACCGGAGACTCCGACTGGGACTTTCTTCTCTTCCACCACAACCAACACACTCAAGCGTTATAAGCCTCCAAGCCACCCTCACAATGGCACCAGACACAAGCCGGCACTTCCAATATCAAGATCATCTGGATCAGGATCAACCATGACGGAATCAAAGAGCCAAGAACCCGCTCCCCGTGAATTCACGTAGGTCTCTTTCTGTCGTTCCGATTCACTAAACACAAGCTAACTTGGCTTCTCTTGCTATTCTAGAACGCCAGCCATCCTCGCTGCGCTGGGTGGCTTCTGCGGCCTGTTTTGTGGCGTGGGCTTCATCAACGCGTTCGGTATCTTCGAGGAGTACTACAAGGCAAACCAGCTGGCCGCCGAGTCGGACTCGGCCATCGGCTGGATTGGCAGTGTTGCTATCCTGTTTATCTTTGGCGCATCAGTGGTCAGCGGCTATGTCTTGGATAGATTTGGCCCGGGGGTAGGAAACAAACAAGATTCCGTTCAAAAGTCAAAGGTTTTATATGAGGCTGATTGAAGGAATGTAAAATTCATAGCCCATGCTCTGTTTCGGCTCTGTTGGTCTGGTTATCGCCTTGATGATGACCTCTCTCTGCCACCAACTGTACCAGTTCATCCTGGCGCAGGGCTTGCTGCTTGGTCTGTCCATTGCCTTCCTCACCTGTCCCAGTCTGGCAATCCAGGCGCAGTACTTCCGCCGCCGGATTAGTCTCGCGATGGGGATCGTCATCTCGGGCTCGTCGACTGGCGGGGTTATCTGGCCGATTGCCATCCGGCGAATGATCGAAAACCCCAGTCTGGGGTTTGCCTGGACGATGCGCATCGTGGGGTTTATCATGATCCCTTTGCTTGCTATTGCCTGTCTCTTCACCCGTACCAACCCGAAGAAGGCAGCAACAGTAGCAGTATCAAATACAGAAACACAAATACAAACCCAGAAGAAAGATTCCGCACTCTTTTCTCTCCCCATCATCCTCTCCTGCCTATCCTTCTTCACCATCTACTTTGGCATGTTCGCCCCCTTCTTCTACACAACCGACTACGCCATCTCGCACGGCTTCTCCTCCAGTCTAGCCTTCTACACCGTCTCCATCATCAATGGCGCCTCGTTCTTCGGACGGATCCTACCCGGCCTCCTCGCCGACCACGTCGGGAAATTCAACTGCTGCATCGTCGCTGCTTTTCTCTCGGGCATTATAGCCTGCTGCTGGACTACCGTTTCTTCTGTCGCAGGATTGGTGATTTTCTCTGCAGCCTATGGATTTACTTCTGGGGTACGCGCATCCAAGTAGCCTATACATTATATATTACAAGTGCATTGTATACTGATCAACCTGCAGGCAATTCTCTCCCTCCAACCAGCTTGCGCAGCGCAGATCTCCACCCCTTCCACGCGGGGCTTCACCATCGGCCTCATCATGGCCTCTACTTCTCTCTCGTAATTCTCTCTATTCATCTAATCCTTGATTTCATGCTGACCCTCAGTGCTATGGCCGGCACACCCATTAGTGGCCAACTGATCGAATCGTACGGATACCTCTCTCTAGCACTGTATTCGGGCATCAGTCTGTTGATTGGGAGTGTGTTTCTCGCTGCGGCAAGACTGAGTCAAAATCGGAATGTGTGGGCTGTTGTTTAATAGATAGTATAACATATACATAGACAGCGATGTATTAGAAATGGTTGGTTTATTGATATATTGTATAGAAATATATATATATATATATATATATATAATATATATAGAATGCAGGCAGAGAGTGAATGAAGAATAATTGATGGTAAAGTGATGCATTATCATAGAGAGCGTCTATCAATTACATACATTATTAAGTACATGAATTAAAAAGTCGATATCACGGGCCCTGGCTTAGACCATGGTGGCGCCGACCTGGCAGCCAAGAGGACCGGTCATGTAGTTGAGGTCGGTGGTGGTGTTGTAGTTCCACCAGAAGTCAAGGTACTGCGGGTACGAGGACGAGACGTTGCAGGAGGAGATGTAATCCGGCAAGGAGGCAGAGACAAGCTCAGTAAAGTTAGCCAGGGGGCAGGAGTATCCGGGACCCGACTGGCACGAGTGGTAGGGGACGACGGCCTCATTAATGACGAGACGCACGTAGCTGCCCTCGTCGGTGACTGCGGTGGCGTTGCAGCTCAGACGCTCAATCGTCAGATGGCCGCCCATGGGCATGATGTTGCCGATGGCCCAGGGGTTGCCGAACGCAATGGTGTCCAGGGGAAGGTCCTCGGTGGGGGTGACGATGCCCAGCGCGGCGATGATGGGGGTGATGTTTGTATCGTGGGCGCTGTTCAATTAGATATCTTTTCCGCTTCTTCTCGTTTGAATTCTCTAGACTTACAAGTTCAGGTAGATGGAGCCGGCTTCCTTGGGGCCCTGGTTCATCAGGGTCAGAGAGGCGTTGAGGTAGACGGCGCCGACGGCGAGCATGTTCTTATCACCAGGACTATTCAATGAGCGATGTTTAGAAAAGGAGAAGTGAGGGAGGGGGATTACCCAGCGCAGTAGTAGTAGTAGACGTCGTTGGCATAGCCAAAGGCCACCCACTCGTCGGCAGTGAAGGCGTTGATCCAGGGTGACGAGGGACGGGCATTGAGCTCGAAAGCAGCCATAGCTGAAAAATAATGTATTAGAAAAAATCCAAAAAAAAAAAATCCAAAAATAAATAAATAAATAATAATAAAAAGAGAAACGAAAAATCAAAAACCTACTCATCAGGACAAAGATATCATCCCAGGTGACATTGAGACCTGGGTTCTGTTCGTTGAAGCGGGCAGCAGCCACGTCGAACTGGGGCATATAGTAGGTGAGCGAGTCGCAGACGGAGGTGTCGTCGTCGTAGTCGCAGGACGGGGTGAGGCTGTCGGCGCCCTGGGAGGCATCCTCGGAGATGATGTTGAGGGCGGCACCAGAGGTGTAGTTGTAGCCAAAGAAGCCCTCGCCGAATTTACGGGCGGTGTTGATGACACGCTCGTAGCCACTGGAGAAGATGGGCACGACCGAGCCGTTGTAGCCGGTCAAGAGATGGCCGTAGCGCTGGCCGTAGTCCATGCCGTGGCTGAGGCCGTCGGCCAGACCGGCGTAGGGCCCGGTGAAGGTCTCGGCCTCGTAGTAGCAGGTGTTGGGGACGTAGTAGGACCAGTCGTTGAAGAAGGTCAGATCATCCTTCCACTCGGTGATGCCCGAGGCGTACAGCTTCTCAAGGACCTCCTCGATGTCGGCGCCGGTACCGGCGGACGGGTAGCGCTCGCCGTGGCGCTTGATCATGATGACCTGGTCGACCTGGCACGAAGCCGGGGGGTCGCGGGAGATGCCAAACGACTCGCGCTGCGAGTACGGGCCGTCACCGCCGTAGTGCTTGAGGATGCTGAAGCCATCGCGGAACTCCTGGGAAAACTCCTTGAGCCCGATGTTGTAGGTGAGGGAGGCGGCGGCGGTGGTGGCCAGGCCGAGGCTGCCGGCGAGGGAAGAAACGCGAACCATGGTCTTGGTTCTGGAGATTCTGGAGATTCTTGAGATTTTGAGGACTCTTGGGATTTTTTCTTCGGTCGGAATGAGATGCTCTTATATGCAAGGGGCAGGGCAGGGGAAACCAGGGCACGGAAGCAACGGCATTCCTTCCCCTGCACGTTTCCCGGCGTGCGATCGTCATTCGACATTCCCAATTGTATTTCTCCCCAGTGGGGTGATCAATCATCCAGGCATCTGCGCGGAGAGGATGGAGGTGTACTAGGGAAGTTCTAGCTCCCCTTGTCTCGTACTGCAGTATTCGTACGGAGTAACTAGTTACATGACTGGTACACATATGTAGTACACAGTACTAGACAAGATCTTATCAATCGTCCATTGCTTACCGTGGGGCGTGGTGAATACGAGGGCGTAAAGCTTGAGTTTTAGAAGAGGAAAAGAGAAGCTGGTGGAGGTGGATGAGCTGGTGGAAAGGAAAAAGCTTCAGCTGGCAGCGACGACATGGAAGCGAGGGCCACGTGCTCAGGAACACGGCTGTCATTCATTCATCTCATTTTGATCGGCGACGCGTCATCCACCTGATGATGCTAATTAGGCCCAGAATGGAAGGCGCTGGTGGATCTTCGAGTGGGTACCTTCCTTTGTTCCTTCCTCTTAAGTCAGTGATTGATAAGAACTGGTTTGGCGTAGCAGTAACAGTATTACTATTTACTATAACTAGTATAGTTGTACCTAGTTACTAAGTACTAGTACCTGCTATATATTATAGTACCTGCTATATAATCTAATCCCGGCCCTTATCATACGTCTTATACTCCATATAGTCTTTACAAAGAGAGTATTTTTATATTAGGGTTAGGGTTGTAATCTGAGGTCATTTTATGCTCTTTAGGGTTAGGGTTTATTAACCCTAGGGTTAATCATCAGTGGTACATAAAGATCTGTTAGGGTTAGGTTAGGGTTGACATATGTATTGTCAGACTCTTACTATTATGAGGACATAAAAGGTACAAAATATATTAGTTGTAGCAAAGATATTCACTAGAATAACCCAGACCATGATTACATCCAGCCACATAAGTTGGCATTAATCTTTACCACTCATAGAGCAGCAATCCTAATTCAATTCTCACAGAGCAGCAGCAATCGCGACAATAGCCGCCGCCCCTCCCAGAGAGTATCCGATCTGGTTGGCAACGGCCGCACCGGTGTACACGGAGGAGGCAGTGGCGGAGGCCGAGACGCTGACGGAGCCGGTTCCAGTGGCAGCAACGCCAGAGACAGCTATCAATTAGCCGGAGAAGAGAAGGGTTTGATAGACAGAAGATCAACTTACCAGCCGAAGAGACAGCACCAGAAGAGGCGGCAGCAGAGGAAGCAGCGGAAGACGCGGCCGAAGTAGCAGCAGCCGTAGAGGCGGCAGAAGCAGCAGAGGAAGACTCCTCGCCGGCAGTGGTGGCAGAAGCTGCAGTCGTAGCAGAGGCTTCCGTGGTAGCAGAAGCTTCCGTGGTGGCAGCCGTGGCCGAGGCGTAGACAGAAACGCCGCTCTCAATGGCCGAAGTGATGCCCGCCGCAAGGGAAGCCGCCTCCGCCGACAGCGCCGAGGGAACCTTGGAGGCAATGGCGTTGGAGAGATCAACGGCCGCGCTGTACTGGGCCTCGAGGGAGTCGTAGGCGTCCGCCCCCCCGCCCGCGGCCACCAGCTTGGCCTCGATGCTCACAAAATCAGACACGGTGGTCTCGACGTCGGCGCTGAGGTCTTCCACGGGGGTGATCAGGTCAGCGGCGTCGGCGACGCTGAGATCCGCCGAGGCCTCGACGGTCGTCACGCCCGACTGGATCGCCGCCACGACGGCCGACGCAGCAGACTCGATCGCCGTGTAGGATCCCCCCGTGTACGCGCTGATGGCGGAGTCGAGGGCCTCGACCTCGCTCTCGATGTTGGCAATCACGCTGGTGATGGAGGCCAGGTCGCGCTCGACCAGGGAGGGCGGGTCGCGCACGACCTTGCTGGGCACGGCGAGGGCGCCGGCAACGAGGGACAGAGCAAGAATGGCCTTCATGATGAAAAATTGATGTCTATTAGAAATATAATATAGTACTGAGTGGGAAATCCCGATGAATGACAAGTGTTGTACAGAGCGAGTGACTGACTGGAGATTAGAAGAGTGATAGTGTGATGGTGACTGACTTGATGAGCTTTATAAATGTTGAAAACTATTCTCTACTCTCTACTCTCTACTCTATTACTCTCCAATATTACTCTATTTTACTCTATTATTACCCATCTTGCACATGCTGCCTCGGTGATCAGCTAATAGCAGGGATCTATCCCTGTACAGGGTCTGTATAGTATGTAGTATGTAGCACTGTTAGCACTATACTCTACTCTCTCTCTACTCTCTCTCTCTCTCTACTCTACTCTCTACTATACTATGCTCTGCTCTGTTTATTTAATTCCTTTCACTATAATTATATCTTAGAATTATCTATTGACTTCATCTTACTCAATTCATTCTCATAGACTCAGTGCATACTCGCTGATCAGGAACAGTGAGACAGACGCGGGGAACCCTGCTAGTTCGATCAATAGCCGGGGTATGAATAGGATCACTAGCAATAGAAAGACTCTGTATGGTGGCATTTCTTAATTCCCCTCGCAATTAATTGAAATTGCACTACCGTGACGACTATGCATGTGCCGAGCTAATGCTCGAAACAGCAATTAGTCACTCTAAGGGATTCGACGCTTCATCGGTCTCGCCATGTGCAGGGGCAAGCGTGAAATAGGAGAAGCAGAAGTACTAGAAGTACTAGAAGTACTAGAAGTACTAGAAGTACTACTACTACTGGTTAGGATCGCCCATTCCGCCACTGTAGCCCCTGTATCTTCCCCCCCCTGGTTGCCAGTAATGAAGAGCGTGGCGTACCGTTGCGCAAGCACGGCAGAGGCCAGGGTGACATTCGTCGTGTTGGCGCTTGGCATCGCGATCACGCCCTGGTCAAGACTAACGCCAGTCTTGTACGGATCCGACACGGAGATGTTGCTCAGCACGCTGACAACCGAGTACCCCGGTCCACTGCTGTTCGATGCATTAAAGGGGAACGTGGTCAGGGGCAACGATGAGGTGTTGTGGAAGACCACCGCCGCGTCGATGGGCGGCGCTTGTGCCCAGTCGAACGAGAAGCCCGTCACAAGCTGTCCGACATCTGATCCGCGGAGCTGCACCGTGAGGGATGAGACCTTGTTCGCCGACGTCGGCTGCCATTTCGTCGACGAGGCGCCGTCCACGGCTGAGATGGGAAATTGGCCGGGTTCGTACGCGCTGCTCGAGTCCACGGGTTGACATTGCACCAGATTTCCCGCAATCGTGTTGACCGATCCGATCTGTCGATTCGGTACTGTGATCGACCCGTGCATGGGGAGCTGGTACACCGTCGCATTGTCGGTCGTCCCAACGTGTACGGCGATAGACACATTGGCGAACTGCGGGTCTGCCGTCGGCAGCATCGAGATGCTATCGTTACCCCCCGCGGCCCGGCGCAGCGTCGTGTGCGTGTAATTCGACGTCGCCGAGAATGGATACCCACGCCAGTAGAAGGTCCGGTACCTCACATACGAAATCTGTGGAGGCAGGTTCGGGTCAATGTGGATGACGTTGTCCGGGAGCAGGCGAAGCCCCAAATACCCAAACAAGGCGACCTGGTTGGCGCCCCCGTGGCCCGTCAAGAATGGGAACGCAGGATGTGTCCCTCCGTTGAGGGTATAGTCGTCAACCAGCTCTTCCGATAGCTGGAACCACGGCGCGCGAGCATACGGGCTGAATGAGTACTGCCCGTACGTGTAGCCCGAGCATCCAGAGGGCGAGACCTCACTCGCCACGATCGAGAAAATCGCAAATGTCATCGCTGGGCCGTCGGGAGATTGTTTATTTGCATACTACACAATCAGCAGTGCTCAGCCAGCTTGCTTTCTCAAACGACTTACATAATCTAGGTCGTTTAACGCATCGGTCGAGGTGTAGTTGGCCGTATAATCCAAGGGGAAGCTATCTAAAACCACGTCCGCCTGCTTGACCTCCACACTATTGTTCATCGTGGTGAACTCCAGCGTCACCTCATTCTCCCGGATCAGGAGCACGTTTTCCGCCATTTCGGTCCATGTTTCGTTCTCTTCGAGCCCGAATTGCTCGCGGAACTGGCTGGCATAGGTCAGCGTCTGCGCGATCAGCGCCATGGTGAAGGCACCGGCATTGACATTGTTGGCATATTCATCCTAGGAAATCAGTGATCCTATCGAGTGTTAAATGGTAGGTAGGCACGCCTTACAGGATCGGTCATGTTGGTCAGGGTCCAAGAAGATCCATTGCGCTGAAGTAGATTCGAATACAGGGTAGCGACCGAGTCATAGATAGGAAACAAGTCTTCTTTGAAGTGTTGGGTGTCACCACTGGCCACCCACTGGTTGATCAGCGACAAGCCGATATCGCCATTCAAATGGTACTCATAGTCCCAGCAAGGGCCGGTCGCCGTACAGTTGCCGAATCGTGCGCTGGTCCACGGAAACACGGCTGCCGAGGACGAAAAGTTGGTCTGGTTTTTCGAGCCTGTGAAGGCCGTGTCAATGTTCGCCATCGCCTGGGCATACTTGGCCAGACGGTAGTTGGAGGTGCTTTGCGCGGCCTGGGGGTGCGAGACCACCAGACCAGGCTGCATCCAGAGATCGGCATCCCAAAACACCTGGCCCGCGTACGAGTCGGAGGTTAGCCCGCCGACGGAGATGCTGTTCGTGTTGAGACTCGAGCTTGTTGATGCCGTGATGGCATTCTGCCCAACCGTATTTTGGAGCAAATAGTACGGGCTGACGACGGCAAGGATGGCCGCTTCGATAATATAGTCATCATCGGGCAGTCTGCCGGTCCCAGGCAAAGCGAAGTGGTCCACCGAGTCCTCGGGCATGACGCTCGCCCATTCTGCAACATGCGTTTTGAGGGACGCCAGGTATCCGTTGGTCTGCGCCGCAGAGAGGGCTTGCTTTGCCGTCTGCTGGGGGTTCGGGAAGGCATCCGAAGACGCCGCGCCGACAAACTTGGTCACTCGAACCGTCTGGCCCGGCGTGAAGGTGACGTTGACCGACTGCGCAATTGAAGAGGCATTGCTGTACACGTAGGGCTGGTCTGTGGTGATAGCGCGGGATGAGAGATTCACCCCGGCTGAGCCCGTGAGGTTGGCGTAGATGTAAGCCGTCACATTCGAGATGCCCCAGGGCCTCACTGCAGTGAATATGGCGCCGTTGTCTTGCCCAGACTGCACAAAGTCTGTCCGCACAGCGGCGAAACCGTCAATGACGTTGGCCACGGTGGCATTTCCCGCCTGGGAAGCCACAATCTCCAGATCGACAAAGGCCTGGTTGACGTACAACTTGTGCGTGAAGAGACGGTAGGTGATGTTGTACTCGCCTCTGTCCCCCCCGTCTGGTGTCCATGTGTACGCCCACGACAGAACCCCTGCCTTGAAGTCATACGTCGAACTGAACCCGGACAGGGTGGTGTTGTCGACCGTGGCGTCCAGGTAGGTACCACCACCGAGATCAAGAACCAGCCCACTCCAGTGAGGCACTCCGCTGATGACACTCTCTCCACCATACTGGTCGAGCCACGGGAAATTACTGCTGTTCGTGGTGGGCTGCGAGTCAAAGAACCCGCTGATGGTCGCAAAGGACTGCCGCCGCGAGAACAGCGGCCACCCACTGATCACATCGCCGTCGACGGGCGTGTCGAGCTCGAAGAAGGGGCCGACACTCGCCACATTGATTCCAAGATAGCCGTTGGCGACCGAGCCGCGGGCCTGGTAATGGCCTTGGTCCAAGACGGTGGTTGACAGACGCCAACCGTCCTCGTCCCACGTCACGCCGTCGAAGCGCGTGTTATAGGTATTGTTCGAAGTCTCGTTTCTTTTCACTTGCCGTCCGTACAAGTCATAACCTGCAATTTCCTTCAGACATTCACTGACCCTAGCCTGAAAGGAGGCACCCCTCGTCGCAGGGAGGTGCACCAGGAGCGACAGAAGAGCAAACCACACCCACTGCTATACATTAGCCTTGAATCTACACACCATCTCACACCTACCTTGAACAGCATCTTGTCTGAGAGTCATGTATATATTACCTTATGGAGGTCGGGGAAGTAGGAACAGAGAGGTTTTATCTCCCGAAACATGGTCCGATCACCTCGTCCCAAACAATAACCGGTTATCTTCTAACCTAGAGAACCACATGGTGCTCGTTGTGACGACATGTCGCGGACAAAACGGCGTGTTCTGCTTATGCGGGGAGTCCATTAAGGACGATGGGTTGTGGGGAGTGGCAAGAACCAAGGTTCAACAATAGAAGATCATTGGCAATGACGCCGAGCAATAGTGGCACCACCAATTGGCGAGGTGCGATGAGAGATGACACTTTGGATTCCGTATTCGCAGCTTATTTAAGAGATGTACTTAACCTAATAGTTGAAGAAAAAAGTTTGCTGTAGACGGTTACCCGGTCGGGGAAATGACACCCACATCGGAGGTTTTATTCTCGTGATATTTTAGAAGCATATTATATGGATGATATGCATGAATTCTAAGCAGTAAATTGTGGTGTGGACAGCTAGTGACCATACTGATAGGTGTCGCCATCTAGAATGAGTCGCCAGTCACAGCGCTCACGAGAGAGTGGCCGGGAAAGCCTGCGAGACTTCGCCGGGTTGGAGGTTGGTTGTCGTCCGGTAGAGCGACGATGAGTACAGCAACTATGCAGGTACCCGTTTACCAGTATGGACTACTCTGGAGTATGCAGACGAACGTTGTACTGCAACAAGGGTCAGGGATAAGTTCTTGTAGTCTTGAGGAGAGGGAGAACAGGGTACTCACCTCGTTGGTACTCACCTCTTTATGATGTATCAGTTTTATTTAACCATGTTTATCCTCAGCCATTGGTCTTGGTGTAGATGGATTGCACGCGTAGCCGAGACCCCTGAGAGCTCATTCTTCCGCATCATCTTGGTCGGGAGTGCTTGCAGCAGCGGTAGGTCTCTCCTCCCGGTTGCCCTGCTGCTGGGTGTTGGTACTCCTCCGCTTGCCCTGCTGATACTGCTCCGAGGTCGTGATTGCTCTCTCCCCCACGAACTTGTCGCCTGGCCAGGGAGCCTTGCAAGCAGGACATTGTTCCGCCTTCTGGGCCCGGAAGAAGTTCCGCACGCACATATCGTGTAGTCTTCCAGAGCAGTCGCGGTTTCCACATCGTTGGCCCTATAATTAGTTGTTAGAAGTAGGGAGTAAGACGTAGACGTGAAAAAAAAAAAAACATACCACGGTGATGATATCCCGACATGCAGCGCAGAACTTGATCTTCTGAGGAGCTTCCTCGTCCTCGTCATCGTTGTATGTAGCGACCAACCAGCCGCGTAATTCAAGCAGCGCGCGCGGACTCAGACTGTAGAATCCCTTGCGGCTTTTCTCGAACCACCCCTCGTCCACCAACTGTTTCATCACACTCTCCGCCTGCGACATGGGCAGCGACTGTGCCGCCCCGCCCACACCCTGACTCCCGCTCGCGGCCTTTGCGAGCTGCATCGCCTGGATGCCGGTGACGACCATCGCCTCGGACCGTCTGGTGTTGTGCGTGTCGAACATGGCGTCGAGCACGCGTTTGACGAACGCGATCTCGTCCGCGGAGTAGATCGACGCAAGTTGCGTTAGAGCGTCGCTCGTCGTGTTCACCAGAGCGTACACTCGTTCTGCTGCCCGGATCTCCTGCGTACCGTTGCCATCATCGCCGTTCGGTCGCGTCGATGTCGTCTGTCGGAGGGTGCTTCTGATTTCCAGATCGAAGGGGGATATGGCCGTGTTGGCTGCTGCAATGTACGACGCGAGATCATCTTCTGTCACATCTTCTGCTTGAGTGGGTTGCCCTTCTATTGATTAAATATCGGTTAGTTTCTCTTTTCTTTTTACTATTTTAAGATTCTTCATGTCACCACAGTGATACCTTGGACAGAGAAGATGGCTGCTAGGACGGGCCTTGCTTCTGCAAAGGTCATCGACCCGCGCGCCAGAAAGGCCTGCAGAAAGGCGCGGTTACTATCGTTGTATCCGTTCTCGTCGGTGTCGAACGACATATTTGGTGAATTCTTCGTCAATCTCTTGGCTGGTAGCACTGAACAGTGAACAGTCGCTGTGATGGGGGTGAAAGAGCTTTATTAATGAGGGGGAAACACGGTGGACGCGACTCGCGTTTGCCAGCGCCAAGCAGTGTTGGACAAAGAAAAGATGTGTCTACAAAGAATAAACCTTTTTTTCTTATATTATTATCGAGGCTTAGAGGTACTGGTAGATTACCGATCAACGATCAATTCCTTCTGGATATTACGCTACAAAGACAAAGACAAAGAAACATGGTGATAAGAACAACCGCCCTCAAGAACGCCAAGAAAATGACATGGACAGGATACAGCCTCTTTTTCCTCCCTAGAATCTCTTCCTAGTCGGCTCCGGGCTCGGACTGCGAGTCGCGCTGCGGGCATCGCGCCCACGGTCCTTCAGCCACTTCTTTGTGCTCAGCTTGAGGTCACGGTCGAGCTCGTTGCTCGGGTCCTTGCGGTGGATGAAATTGCAGAACCCGCCGCGGACACAGCCCTCGCCGCTGTTCAGCCGACAGCAAGCCTCGCGGAAATCCGTGACGGGCGACAGTTCGCAGTATATCGGTCGGGCGGCGTACCAGCGGGAATTCAGCGCGTCGCAGGCCGTCTGTGCGTCTTCTTCGTATTTGAACCGGGCGTAGACGTTTCCAATGAGATCTAACATATACAATTAGAAGAGATACCCAAGATACCAAAGAAGAAAAAAACCTACGGTCATTGTTGTTGTCGCAGACGACCAATTCTTCAATCTCGCCGTATTTGCACATCTCGCACCACACGTCTTCGTAAAAGGCATCGAAGTGGTTCTGCAGCTGACTCGGGTTCATCTTGCTCTTGGGATCGTATGCCGGGTTCTGGTACATGTTCGGCATGAGGACCGTCTGCGAGTACGACGGCTTGACGTGTTTGCGCGAGCAGCGGTCGCCATGTCGGCACGCCCCGATCTTGTAGTAGAACGAGCAGTTGACCTTGTCTTGCTCCGTGCCGAAGATCGACGCGAGATAGTTGGCCATGGCGGTATGAGGTAGACGGAGGTCTAGTTGTTATGTAGTTGCGCTGTGAAAGCAGACAGTAAGGTATTGTACTCGTTGCAGCCTTGCTGTCGCGAGCTCTGGTCGCGCTTTGAAGATTCTGGAGAGCTTCGATCGTGGCGTTGCTGACTCAGCGTTGCTAGAATATTCGCCTCAGGCTGCAATATGCCTGAGGCTTACAAATGTCTGCCTAAGGCAGGGAATAAGGAAATATGTGCCCAAGGCTGCCACTTCTGCCTTAGGCAGCCAGATCACTATGGCTCCCTCCTTTCCAAATCACAAAAATCACAAAAATACTCTCCATTCATAGGAACAGATTACTACGAGGTAATTCTATCAATTTTGGGCTATAATTCTTATTATTATGTTTTTACAAAATATACCAGACATTAGCATGTAGTCTTACTCTGTACTCTGTACTAAATAATCAGTTTTGATTCCTCATTGACGAGTAGCAAACCCCCTATTAATCATTAGTTATTATTATTAAACCCAGTCTGCACGTGGGATAGAAGCGTCTTCGTTCTGGAATCAAGCTTTGCCACATACAAAATATGTAGTAGTAGTTAGTCCATAACTAGTACTATGCCTGTCAAGTCCAATTGTTATCCCTTAGTGCTGTTATGGCACCACCAGGCCAGGCACGTTATCTTGTAGGCAAAGATCATTGGATATGCCTCAGAACACCCCAGGAACCCACCCCTACTACCAGGTACTAACATAACAGGTACTACTAAGACAACCGGTACTAACTACCAGGTACTACGACTACTAATCCACTGATATTCCACCTCTATCGGTCCACTCAACGATGACTCGAGAGCCGCCGCTTCTTCGGCCGGGATGATGCCGTGGTCTGGTCCCACAGACAGATGGTATATTCGTGGAGGGTCCCCTGCAGTGGGCCTGGAGAGAGAGAGAGATACAAGAAAAGAGGTGGCTCTGAATCGATTTTTCTTTCTTGAGCCCGGTTCTCCTCCAGCATGGTGTTCCGTTCGATTGTGGTAGCCTGGTCGCTGGCTGTCCTTGCAGTCAGGGCGATTCCGCTGGGGGTAAACATCGTCTCGCACACATCCAACGTGCCGTGCACAGGAAATTCAGCGTCCGATCGATCCGTCTGGTGCGACCATGACATCCATACAGACTACTACAACGTCGTTCCCGACACCGGAGTCACTCGAGAATACTGGTTGGAGCTGGTGAACGTCACAGCGGCGCCCGATGGCGTTCCACGGACCGTCTTGACGGTGAACGGCACCGTCCCCGGACCAACGCTCTATGCCGACTGGGGGGATCGGATCAAGGTGCATGTGCACAACGGGCTGGAGAACAATGGCACGAGCATGCATTTCCACGGTGTTCGCCAGAACAACACCAACACACAGGATGGCGTCAGTTCCATCACCCAATGCCCCGTCGCGCCGGGCGAGAGCATCACGTACGAGTGGCGAGCAACCGAGTACGGCTCGACATGGTACCACTCGCACTTTGCCCTCCAGGCGTGGGGGGGAGTTTTTGGCGGCATCATCATCAACGGACCCGCCTCGGCCAACTATGATGAAGATGCGGGCGTGCTGTTCCTCAACGACTGGGACCACCGGACCGTCGACTCGCTGTATCAGCAAGCCCAGATCAGTGGACAACCGTGGCTGCAGACCGGGTTGATCAATGGTACGAATGTCTGGGTGGAGGAGTCCGATGGCGAGGTGGTCGGCTCGCGCTTCGAGATGACCGTCTCCCGGGGGAAATCCTATCGCCTTCGGATCTATAGTGCTGCAATCGGGGCGTCGTTAAGGTTCATGATCGACAACCACGTCTTGATGGTCATTGCGGCCGATTTGGTCCCCATTCAGCCATACAACACGACTTCCCTGCTTCTGGTCGCAGGGCAACGCTACGATGTGATTGTGACTGCCAATCAGGACGCCGTCGCGTCTGACTTTTGGATTCGATCTATCCCTCAGGTGGCCTGTTCCAAGGTCCACAACGTGGACAACATCAAGGGTATTCTCCATTACGGCACTGGCAACGCTTCCACACCAACCACATCCCCCTGGAACTTTACAGACTCGTGTCTAGACGAACCCGCCAGCAGTCTAGTACCCATAGTCCCGGTCGATGCGTCCCCGGAAATGACCTGGAACAGTGAGATGACGAATGCCTCGCTGAATGCCGACGGTCTGATCAGATGGTCCATGGGACCGACCAGCTTCAAGTCCGAATGGGATAACCCGACCCTGCTTCAAGTCGCCAACGGAACCACCGTCTGGCCCGAGGTAGCGCACGTCGTTCCCTTCGAGGGAGTCAACGAATGGATCGCCATCGAGATCCAAGCTGGAACCAGCGAACCGCATCCTATTCATTTGCATGTAAGTTTCTCGATTTTTTTTCTTTTCTGATGTTGGATTCGTTTTTAATAATTTAGGGCCATGACGTCCTTATCCTCGCATCAGGCACCGGACAATACGTGAGAGACAACGTCTCACTACAGCTGCACAACCCTCCCCGACGGGACACCGTCATGCTGCCTGGAGACGGGTACATGGTAATTGCCTTCCAGACCAACAACCCGGGCGCCTGGCTTCTGCATTGCCATATCGGCTGGCACCAGGCAGAAGGGTACGCCATGCAGTTCCTCGTGCGGTACGCGGAGATCGAGTCCATGATCGACACCACGGCGTTGGAGACGACCTGTCGTGCGTGGGATCGGTATATGGCCATTGCCTCGCCAGAAGATGATTCCGGGATATGAGTTTCTGGACATACTATAATTCTCTCGACTCAGACTAGCGATCCCCTGTCAATGCTTCTACCTTCTATGATATATGTTGGTTATGATAATGTATAAATGTTGTTGCAGACTAAACAGTTAATTAAGAATATTAATAGTTCTAATAAAGAGGCATCTGTCTCTTAATATTATAATATAGATCTCTAAATAATATAATTTTATTAAGTAATCTATTAATAAAGTTTATTTAGGAGAACTCTTCTAACTTACTAGCTATTCTCTTATTGCATCTGATTAATTCCTATCTTTATTAGAATGGCAGTATATCTGTAAGATATCTATATCCTCTTCTTCCTTGCTCATCACACATTGCTATGTTGCACTACCAGGGTTAGGAATACAGGTGCTACTAGGTATTTAAAATAGTCTATTAAGCAATATTAGATAGTATTAAAGACTAAATTATATATATAAAGATAAAGAGTTGAAGTCCTTATGCTTTTATAAATAACAGTCTTTATAGATTATACGCCCTAATTCTTTGATAGTAGTAGCAGAGTATGTTACCTACAGTCTACTTAGTGAGTAGCACGAACAGCTCGAGTATGTAATATGCTTATACCCTATTGTTCTACTGTTACTCCCCGAAAACTCAGGTTACTCATCGAAGAATAAGGTAATACAGGTAAACAGGCCCAAGTATAAAAGGCTTTCCGTCCAGCTTCATATCCTCAATCATCAACTCAGCAACTCAAAACACTCAGCTATCATCATTATGAAGTTCAAGTACATCCCCTCGCTCTATCTCCAGGTCCTCGCCATCACGGCAAGCGCAGCCCCTGATGGGAACGCGGCAGAGATCAGGGCATCGGGCGACACTGCGATCCCCGACCCTCACCAGAGCGGAACCAGAGATGGCTGTAAGTTGAAGAGGCTCTGGTTCCGGCGGTACCTTGGCTATATGTCTAACAAACGAGCAGGCTCCGTCTACTACTGCGTTCTTTCCGGCGACACCTGCGCCGCCATTGCGAGCAAGTTCGGCATCACCATCAACGAATTCATCTCCTGGAACCCGGACGTCGGATTGCAGTGTGCTAACCTCTGGGCGGGATATAATGTCTGTGTGAGGCTGTAGACAAGAGTGACTGGATGGAAAAGGTTCCTCTTTCTCTCATTCTGCTAAGCTGCCACTGGCTGGTCTCCTGGTCTGTTCCGTGGCTGGGAAAAGCTTACCCAGGTAACTTAGGCATCAATGGATGGATCAATGGGAATTCTTGATTGTTTCTTGGAGCTCGTATATAGTTTATCCTTGGGAGTATCTACTGCAAAGACTGGATATAGATGAGGATGAGGCATAGTACTTGGTACTTGGGTTGGTGACTTATCAATTGATGCAGAGTAGATAGAACAGTAATTTGATATCTCTATCATGGGAGCGTCATTAATTTATGCTGCCTGAAGTTTATTCGAGTGGTGTCAATGTCATGTTTACCTTATAGCTCCTCAAGTTTAGTCAAGCTATTCAAGTTTCAAGCTGTCAAGCAACTGAATGAATCACTCATTTTATTCCATCATCCTGGCCAACACAGCCGGGAGTCTGAGTGCCTCGAACCACTCTGACCTATTCAAGCCTCCTTGATGTACGTGGAATATACTATCAGAACATCCAGAGACGAAGCTGGCTGTAAGAAGAGTTAATGTGAAGACCATGACCATGAAGTCCCTCCTACACTCTCTCGTCAAAGCGTTAAAGTCCCCCGGGGCCAGACGCGAAATCCACGCCGCCGCCCAAACAGCAACAACAGCACACACCGAGCCCCTCGGATACACCATTTCACAAAAGGAACGCCGACTCGACCGCTGGCTCGACTGGACCGTCTCGGTTGCCGGATCCCCGCTGGTCTTCACGCTGATCTGTGGGTTGCTCCTCGTCTGGGCGTTGCTGGGGATCCGCTTCCACGCCGACGCGACCTGGCAGGTGCTCATCTCCGACGTGCAGGCGATCGTGAGCTACATCTTTGATTCCTTCCTGATGCGCCAGCAGTTGAACGGATATGAACAGCGGGTACGGATTGCAGTCGAGCTGCAGTCGCGAGCGGCGACTCACAAACGGATACTGGAGAGTCTTGCCGTGAGAGGAGACGAGAAAGAAAAGTCTCAAGACATTCAGAATGTTTGTATTTCGACAGATGCTTCCTTCGATGATGAGCTGCCTGCCGAAACGTTCTTCGGGGCGTTGTCGACCCTCCTCGCCAAGGTCCTCGGGCATGCCGTCTCCCTCGCGCTCTACTGGCTTGGGATTCTTGTCTGGCTCGTCTTCGGCCATCACTGTTCCTGGAGCAACGCGTGGCAGCTGTACATCAACTCTGCCACGTCGGCCTTGATGCTGTTTGTGTTTTCCTTCCTGGCGAATATCCATGAACGACACGCGGAATATGAAGCCCGAGCGCTGGATGCAATCTACCGACTGGACTCGACCCTCGAATGCACTCTAAGGACATATGACAACAATCACAGCAGTGATAAGGAAAAACACAACCAAATACTCCCCAATCCCGTCATGACCAGCCATCCACCAAAAGTCAATATCCTGCAACGGGCGATAAACTACTACGCCGAAGTGGTGGGCACCCTGACGGGCATACTCCTGCTGGTCGTCATGATCGTGGTGTGGATCATCATCGGGCCTGCCATGTCTTTCGATTCCAACTGGTGGCTCATAATCGGCACTTACGCCGGGCTCGTCGGCATGCACGACGGGTTCGTCCTGAGGAACGTGCAGGAGGTGATGCACCGGCATGAAGAGAGCGAATATTCCCTTGTCAAAGCCCAGGATCAACACCTCTTACAGCTTGTTGAACGATCTCGGACAGCCTTGACGACCTCTAGTATTGTTACCAGTACTACTACTGGTAGTAATGCAGGTAATAGACCCGGTAGTCCTGCTATCTCTCTGGATGTGATTTGCGCGCATGAAATCACCGTGTTAGCCGGCTTATTCCTGATCATCGGTCTCCTGGTCGGTGCAGGGGTTATGCACTGGAACCTCACGGGACAGTTGCTCTGCAATGTACCCCCGAGCATCATCGAGACCTTCTTCATGATCCTCTTGATTTCAGCGCATAGCCACGCCGACGAGAAGAGGAGGGCGGATCTACGGACTATCTATCGGACGAGACTGCATTTGTTGGGTCAAAGTGACTAGATATACATATTTTTCTTTGCTATATGTTCTTAGCTACAAAATAGGGATAAATATAAAGTAAAGTATACTACATGGTTCATAAGACTGCCAGTGTTTATCTTGATAACGTCTGGTGGGGTTCCAAACCCCTCCAAATCTCAACACACATCTTCAGTTAAAGGGTATGGACCGCCGCACCGATAATCCAGCGATTCCATAAACGACTTCTCTGATCAATCGTACAGCCTACAACATGCCTGCCAAGACGATCATCGTCACCGGTGCCTCGAGAGGTACGTCCACCCCGAGAGAGAGATGAATCATTCTGACAAGCAAAGGCATCGGTCTAGCAGTCGCCAAATACCTGCTCGCCGCACCGCAATCACATAACCTCGTGGTCATCGCGCGCAGCGTGGAGCCCCTCCAGCAACTCAAGGCGGAATACGGCTCACAGGTCGAGGTGCTCAGCGGCGACCTCGCGGACCTCTCGATCGGACAGCGGGCAGTCGATCTTGCCATCCGGTCCTTCGGTGGATTGGACGGGATGGTCTTGAACCACGGCATTCTGGGCCAGGTTGGCAAGATTGCCGGCGCGGATTTGGAGCAGTGGAAGCATGGGTTTGACGTGAATTACTTTAGTTTCGTCGCTTTTGTGCGTTTCTTTCTTTCTTTCTCTCAATCAGTCCTTCATTTTCTTTTTCTTCCTCGCTAATGAGTCAGATCAAAGCAGGTCTGCCCGCTCTGCGTGCCTCGAATGGCAAACTCATCTTCACCTCGTCCGGTGCTTCCGTCTCGGCATACAGAGGCTGGGGTCTCTACGGGGCCACCAAGGCGGCGATGAACCATCTAGCCCTAAGCTTGGGAGAGGAAGAGCCCGACGTGACGACGGTTTCCGTGCGTCCGGGCATGGTCGACACCGAGATGCAGAGAGAACTCCGAGAAGACCACACCACAAATCTCGAGCCCCAGGTGCTCGCTAAGTTCACCGGTGTCCACGAGAGTGGGAAGCTGCTCAAGCCCGAACAGCCGGGCCATGTTATTGCCAAGTTGGTGCTCGATGCCCCCAGCGCCATCAGCGGCCGGTTTCTCTCGTAAGGATAAAATCTCCTCTCTCCTACACATGCTACGAACTACTGACATGTATCTAGGTGGAATGACGAGGTTCTAGAGGCGTTTCAGGCGTAGTCATCGGAGGGAAGTATGAGACCGTCTAGGTACCTATATGACAAGTCATGTTAGCAACATTGTCAAAAGACACAACTCATGTGTTAAATAGCGAGATAAGGAATTGTAAATCAGCCGAAAGATGAAAAGCAATACATGTTATAAGCATTAGATGCAGAGCATCTTCATACTTAGCATGGAATGTAGGTGTTCATCATACAATAGGTGTGGATTGCAAGCAAAAAAAACGTACCAATGGTGTTTCTGTCGATGTTTTTCTCAATCGAATACACTGACACCTTCCTAGATCTTCAGACAGTTAGAAGAATTCAAAACTTCGCGTGACAAGAGAAAAATTGCAATTTTTCAAGGCATCAGATAGTCCGTTTGGCTTAGGACAGGTACGTCACCATGGTAGGTATGATAGGGGCGACAACAAGGTTCATCATGTAGAACAAGGGGGAAAAAACAGGATTAAAGCACATACCATTCCATCGTTAGTAGCTACCATATTCAATGGGCTAAGCAATAAAATTCAATCCCATCATCAAGAGATTGCGGCCAAAGAAAGAAGAAAGATTTTCTTTTTCGCCTGTGTTGCTACAGAAAGAGAAAAAAAAATAAAATTCCCCGCCGCGCAAGGAATAAAAAGGACCCAAGGCGGTGTGGTGTGTCTGCAACGCTAGGCTGGAAAGAAGTTCTGCCTGGCGATCGTCTTTAAATACTTCAAGCAGGGCCTCGGGGCTGGCACACCCCCCCCCCCCCCCCGCTAGACTGCACAGAACGTCAGCCCAACGCGAGAACCATCAATTTACTACATACTGTCTGGCTCTGGATTAGTCGTTATTGCGGTCTTGTAATAGAATCTAGAGTCATGTCCGACCGAGAGTTCAGTTGTGAGTTGCCTCCCTTGTGGGCGGGCATTCTCGATCGCGTCGCAGAAACTAACGGGGTTTTATTTTCTTTTGCTTTAAGCCATCGACGATCTGTCGCTTCCGAAGGGTACGTTGAAGATCCCATTCAGTGCATGTTGTGAATGAAAGAAAACAAGCTGAAATTCTTCAATTTGATAGCGACGGTCCAGAAAATCATTACGGAAATCCTGCCGGCGTCGTCTGGCCAGACGTTCTCGAAAGACGCGCGCGACCTGTTGATGGAATGCTGCGTCGAGTTCATCACGCTCATCTCCTCTGAAGCCAATGACATCAGTGAGAAGGAGGCCAAGAAAACGATCGCCTGTGAACATGTTGAGAGGGCCCTGCGCGATCTCGGGTTCGGCGACTATATCCCCGAAGTACTTGCCGTGGCGGAGGAACACAAGGAGCAACTAAAGGTAGAGTATATCCTTTGAAGAACCATGTCAATGTACTGATTGCGTTCAGTCGCGGGAAAAGAAGCAGAGCAAGATGGAGCAGAGCGGCCTGTCGGAGGAAGAGCTGTTGCGACAACAGCAGGAGCTGTTCCGCTCTGCGACCGAGAAGTACAACGCCGTGCCGGAATGAAGCGGGCGTCGAAGTTCCGGAGTTCTGGTTGGCGAAGTTGTTTGGTCGGACTGATGCAGGTCATCGAGAGACCGCGACTAGGGAAGGGTGGTCTGTTTCGCGTCGTTCATCGGGTCATTCATGGAGTTCTGCTGGGTTTGGGTCGGGATTTTGGAATTAGCAGCCAGACAATTTTAAACCGGTGGGAGTCTGGCGAGTTTCATTAAAAAGTGTGTTGTTTTCTACGCGAGACAGCTATTCTATATATCTCTGCCCAGTCAATTATTGACTGTAGAAGGATTGAGCTAGAAATCCACTTCGGACCGAAGACAAAAAAAAATATATATAGTCAGGCTACTTGCATTAGAGATCCATTCCTTTTTTAAAGACACTAGGCATACAATACAGAACGGAAAAAGGGAGGAAAGGGAAAGAGACTACCAGACTACCAGATTGGCCAGAGACATTTGCAGTACCCAAGAGAACAAAGAAGAAGAAAAAAAAAACAATATTTCGCTTTCTAACCCATCATGACAGCATCAGAATCCTGCCGTGTATTCACAAGGTGTACTCGTGAATCGCAGAGGGCCCGCTCTCGTTGTACTCGACACGGCTCATGAAACCCTTGCTCAGGCCCTGATCAAGCACAAAGACGACCTTGGCCGCGACCTGGGCGCCCAGGAAGATGGCCTCCTCCATACCATGGCCGCCGGTTCCCGCGCCAGGAGCCCCCGGCCCACCGCCTGCAGCCGAGTTGTTACCTCCGGAGGCACCCGGAGCGTTACTGTTGGCTTGATCCTTCCATTCAGGGAAATACTCGGGTGGTCTGAGGGTCTTGACGGAGGTTGGGGTCTGAGAGTGACCGGTAGAACGGTGGTGGGCATTGGGATCCATGCCCGGTGTGCCCACGTTCATGTTGGAGGGACCAGGGGTGTTGGCATGGGTGGCAGCAACGAGGAGAGGATTGACGCCGTGTGCAGCAGGGTTATATAGAGGCCCCGGCTGTCCTGACGGGGCTGGGGTGTTTGTGCCACCTGTGGGCAGAGGGGTAGAGAAATTAGACGGGATTTCGGAGGTGAAAATGGTGCCGGAAGGGGAGAGCATGAATTTCTGCATGATGGTGCCGAGCAGGGCCTGGGTGAATCCTAGATTGATCAATGAGTAAACAGCCAGCGGGAGATAGGGGCGGCAGGCAAAAACGAAGGGGACTCGCCTTTTATTTTGCTGCCGTTTCCGACCACGATCAGGGAATCCCACAGCTCGCTGCGCTTGGTGGCATCAGGAACCGAAAGGATAGTATGGTGGATCTGGGTTGCGATATCTTCCAGGATGCCATTGGAAAGACGGTCGCCGGTGTTTTCCTTCGGAGTTGTCGCCAGGAAACGCTCGATTCCAACCTCGACGTCTCTTTTTTGGCGGATGAACTGCGCAGAACCTTTGACAGTGCCCTCCTTGGGTTGCAGTGGGACGAACTCCTCGAATTGGTACGTAGCCTTTTCCCGCTTGGAATTGGGCAGACGGACAGCCTTCGCGCCTTGGTCTGCTGCTCCTTTCTTGGTCGCGGCCTTGTCGGCCTTTTCCTTCTCCCGCTTGGCAAGAAATTCACTGGTGTTGCCACTCACAATAGCCGCCACGTCCAGGACCCCTTCGTCATCCTCTTCCCCAGTCCCGCTTTGGGTGCCTGTCTGGGTGCCATTTCCAGGGCCACGAGGAACATTTGTCTTAGGGGCACCTCCATTAGTCGCGCCAGTAGACGCTGCGGCGGCCGGGTTGGCCCCTTGATGAGCGGTTGTGCTTGCACCTGGGAATGGTGTTCCTGGGGGAAGGATCTCTGTAATGTTACTCCGCTTGAGTTGCTCGCACATCTCCCTCGAGAACCCCTTGGACCCGAGAAGCTCCACCAGCCGGTCAGTGATAGATTCGCCGCCACAGTCTTCCAATGCAATCCCTCTGCCGTGCTCATTGACTAAGAAGTCGGTCACAGCAGTGACATCGACCTTGTCCTTGCCGACATCCACCACCGTTGCCGTCGAAGTTCCGTACCCATAGCACACAGCCAGCGCGGAATCCATGAGACAAAAGGCGGGTGTTTTGAACTTCTCAAACACAAATTGGGTGATTGCCTCTCGGTCACGCGCCGACCAGACGGGCTCGGCAATCAACATGATCGGCGTGTGGAACGGCGGGCTCAGGGTGTTGTAGATGTGCGTCAGATGAGCAAAGAAGCAAGGCCAGTCAACGATGCGTCCGCCATGGATAGGATAGACGGCTCCCTCATCAGAGGTGACATCCTCTTCGTAGTAAATCTGTTCGACTGTCTCTGTCTCCGTCTCTGTCTCCTGTCTCGACTCGGAACCCTCCTTTTGCTCCCCCGCCAGCGCGCCTTCCGTCTGCTCGGCAGCCTCAGCAGCTGGCTTTTCTGTATCAGTGCCCGCCGTGTCTGTTGTTTTCTCGGTCCCGTCCTGTGCTCCCGCCTCGGCATCCTTCATCTCCACGTCCTCCTTCGGCGCGTCACCCCCACTGCTGGCGACCTTGACTTCACGGCGTCGCTCGCGGATCTTGTACGGCTCGAACTCCCCTTTCTTTCCAGCGGGGAACATGCGCGTAGGGAAGCGAAACCGTGCCGGTGTAAACGACTCGGGCAGTCCCAATTGCGCCAGGGTTACCTGCGAGCCCGGCGCAATGATCTGTGCAAAACGACCACACTATCAGCCACTGCAGAGCCTGCACAACGGGGCACAGCACTCACAAGAACGTGTTCATCTTTGAACGGCGGCATCCTTTCGGGGACACAGCGTAGGGGCGCTTCTCGTACTGAACTGGGCAACCGCAGCTCCGCCGTGATGGAGCTGGACCTTTTGCGCGCTGCGAGTTTGCGGGAGTCCCGATGTGGTTAGGCGGCCCTGGGGCTGATCGACAAAGTGACACCGATGGACCTGGGACTGAGGGACGATGATTATGATGGGGAGTATCGTATTGACAGAGTGGTTTCTGTTTTAAGCCCTTGGAATTTTTTTCTTTGATTCGCAGTTGACGGAATTGTACGCAGGGCAGTATGGTTCAGCTCGTTCAGTCTCGTTCAAGGGTGTATCACGTGATGGTATGATATGCTTATGTAACCAGGCAATTGCATTACGCTCTCTGCTGCTGCTCCAGACTTGCCTCTTGACAGCTCTTTCGACAGCTCTTTTGACAGCATCTCTACGCTGCCAGCGCTGGGTAAATAATCAATAAATCAAGTATCCGGGAACGCATACCCCCGTTGACCGTTTCTTTCGAAAATGCCGCGCGCTGAGGCTGGTTCGACCAAGGCTATCAGCAACAAGATCAAGTCGGTAGGTTTGCCACTACAACACACGACGGACGGGATGGTTTCTGACACGGGATACAGAAAGGCCTTGGTCGGCTGAGGTGGTACTGTCAGACGTGCGAACGTCAGATGAGAGACGAGAATGGATTCAAATGGTAAGAGATGGAGACTCCGCTTTGGTTTTGTCCTTTCTAATCCTCTTTTCCAATAGTCACGTCCAGAGCGAAAGCCATGTCCGTCAAATGCTTCTTGTTGGCGAGGACCCGAAAAAATTCATCGAAGACTACAGCAAACAGTTCATGTCCAATTTCCTACAGATGCTCAAGACCACTCATGGAGAGAAGAAAGTCCATATCAATCAGTTCTACCAGCAGGTGATTGCCGACAAAACACATATTCACATGAACGCCACCAAATGGAAAAGTCTTACTCAGTTTGCCGCCTACCTGGGGCGTGAGGGGATTTGTAGGGTGGAAGAGACCGAGAAAGGGTGAGTAACCTGTTTCTCCTTGGCTTCGAGTTCGACCTTTTTCTAACTAATTAACCCTTAGGCTATTCGTATCGTGGATAGACAACTCCCCCGAGACGATGCGAAAACGGGAGGCGGTCCTCAAAAGAGAACGCCAAGACAAGGGCGACGAAGAGCGAGAACAGCGTCTGATCCAGGAGCAAGTGGAAAGGGCTCAGCGGAATGTAACAAACCCGGATGAAGATAGCGATCAAGAAGCAAAGATACTCCAGCGCAAGGACGGCGAAAAGCTCAAACTGAATCTTGCCTTTGGAGCAAAGCCGAAGGAAGACGCGAAAACCGAATCTCCAAAGCCACCCAGCCCCAAGGAGAACAAGAGCGACAGCACCACTCCAGAGACGGACAGCGCTGCTGCTGCACAACCCGCGGCCGCGCCCTCTGCTGCGCCGGTCAAGCTCTCCATGTCGTTCGGCGACAAGAAACCGAAGAATGTGTTCGCTGCAGCTGCAAAAAAGAACCCTCTCAGTGGCAAGAAGGGCCCTGTTCTAGAAGCACCAAAGAAGATGTCGGAGCAAGAGAGAATCATGAAAGCCGAGATGGAAGCCATGGAACGCAAGCGCATGCGTGGAGATTCTGGAATGCCTGGTCCGAAACGTACAAAGATCGTCTGAGGAACGGAATGACCGCCTCGATCCATCCCACCCCTCCGACTGTTCATGTCTTGACTCGCTAGAGTAACTGAGTATTCGGCGCTTGAGTTGGCCAAAGTTGCCAAGTCATCCTGTCCTAGTGCTCCACCCGCTTCCGCTGAGTCTGACCATCCATTGCGCATGCTATCTCCTGAGCAGCGACCGTTCAATGGACAAGCTGCTATTACGCCTTCAGATAACTGTGCAGAATAGCATCGGCTTGCCATCACCAAATGGGACATAAGACTGATCTCCCCCGTTTGCATCATGCATTGGTCTCTTAGATGGATGATTTACATGTCCATCCCTATATTCCCCTGCCTCGATGTCTCATACTAGGGTCTATGAGCCTGGCAAGTTGTCAAATCTTTAATAGGTTGCCTATTACATATATATAGGCATCCAATTTCCGCAATAAGAGACAATTGGCTCAATCTTCGCCACAGTCTCAAGACTGTATGAGAGAAAAAGATATAGGGAAACTAAATGAAAGCTACAAGTCAAGAATAGAACCAGTTTTAAATCTACATTATAGGGCACATTATAGCAGAGCAATTAAGTAAATTAAACAAAATCTTTATATATGCATGGATTTTAGTGATTGAGGGTAATCAAAATCAAATGGTTGACTCGAGCTAATTTTACCTTTAACTGGCTATTTATATAAAAAGGGAGAGTAATCTCTCTACCATATAATCCAGGCATTCAGGTGTTACCCCTTTGTCTCCCACTTAGTTACCACTTACTTCTCTCGCCTCTCCTATGAAATCCGAATACATCCCCATCCTTTATAATGGACGATATCCAGCAGGAAAAGATAATATCCCTCATCAAGGATGGAGATCTGAGTCGACTGATTCCTACCTTGGAAGGCGTTCTACAGAAGCAGGAGGAACAACTCACCTCGACCACCGACCCAACCATCTTGCTCCAGACTGCAATTCAGGCCATGCAGCTAGATGTGCTAGACTACCTGTTGACCCTGTTTTTCGCACAGGAGGGAGGCAAGCCGAAAGAGGGCCACTTGCGACTGCTGGGCCGGGTTGTGATCCTGGAAGCCCTGGACCGCGATCGAGTGCCAGTGTTTGAGTTGCTCTGCCGTCACGATCCAGCGCTCCAAACCATGTATGTTGGCCATACGGGACCCCCGCTCGCATGGGCCGCGAAGTTCGAGAACCTCGCGCTGGTCTCCTTCTTGCTGGCTCGCGGCGTGGAACCGAACAAGACACAGATAGATCATCGCCCAGCAGTATCAATAGTGGCGGGCTGGGGGTCCTGTGCCGTGATGGAGTTGCTGTTAGACCACGGCGCCGTCGTCTCGGGGACCGATGCACTGTTCAACGCCGCGTTCCAGAGACGCATTGACATGCTGGCTCTCCTGCTTGAGACGAGGAAGGCGGCAGACATCAACTCGATTCAACCGGTAGACTATGAGAGGGAACTCACTCCAGGACCGGTCCTCCACTTGGCTGTCCGGAAGAGGAACGCGAAAGTGGTTCGCATGTTGATCGAGCGATTTCACGCTGATCCCCTCGCCAAGGATTCCGAGGGTCGCACTGCTTTCGACTGGGCAGCTGAGGTTGGGAACGTCCATTTGCTTCGGAAAGAAAGACACTGCACCATATCATAATGAGTTTCTCGCAACCCCTCCAGAGATAAGCTCGGTTCGGGTCGCCGAGCCGATATCGCGACTGTGGGGTTCTTCAAGAAGATCTTGGGAATGATTCATCATTCTTCCTTCTTGATTTGTTCAAATCGCCTGCTTTTTTCTTTTATTGTTGGTGTGCTGTACAAAATGGCATCCTCTTTGACCCTTGCCTTCGTCGGATGCGGTAATGATTCTCCAATCTGGTGCAGAATGCCAAGCTAATTCAACTGCCCAGGCAATATGGGAGCCGCCATCCTCGGCGGGATTCTGGATGTAACCCGGGAGGACTCCGAGAGATCGAGTCTGTCATTGCCAGCACCGTGTGCGGTCTCGCGGTTCCTCGCATGTACAAAGACGGCCGGGTCGGCTGAGAAGCTACGCACCAGATTCGCCCGGGACAGCTCACGGGTCGAAGTTCTGCATGACAGCAATGTGAAGGCCATGATGGAGGCAGATATCATCGTGCTAGGCTGCAAGCCCTATCTGGCCGAGGCTGTCCTCTCTGAACCTGGCGTGCAAGAGGCGTTGACGAATAAGTTTTTGGTCAGCATCGTCGCGGGAAAGACGTGCGCAGAGTTGCAGCAATATATCCAAAAGGGGTCGAGCCCAAACTCCGAATCATCATATTCTATTATGCGAGCGATCCCCAACGTTGCCGCGAGCGTGGGCGAGTCGATGACCGTCATTGAGCAGCCGGCCGCCCATATCCCGGTCCGGTACGTGGATGTTATCACCTGGATATTCGAGCAGATTGGCATGGTCAAGTTCCTTGCCCCGGATCTGATGGATGTTGGATGCATGATGGCTGGCTCATCGATGGCCGTGCTCTCCCTTGCGCTGGACGGTATTTTGGACGGTGCCGTCGCCGAGGGTGTCCGCCGAGCTGACGCGATGGAGATGGCAGCTCAGGGCCTGCTAGGCCTATCCAAGTTGCTTAAGGCAGGCACGCACCCGGCTATCTTCCGCGAGACCGTCTCCTCGCCTCGCGGCTGTACCATCCAGGGGCTGCTGACGGCGGAGAAGGCTGGTGTGAGAGGAACGTATGCTCAAGCTATCATCGATGGCACGCAGCATCTGCAAAAGCTGCAAAAGAAATAATCCATTCACATCCTTAACTTTTATCTTTTTCTTCTTTTTCCTTTCTATTCTCAATCTTCTTCCAAGACATTCTGGCGAGATAAGCCGTCCGTGTATATATATCTATAGAGATAGACACTTCTCAAAATTAGATCAGGTCTCTCGCTTTAACATTCAGGCAAAATCAAGAATATCGCCGTCTATTTCCGAAGGACCATGCCACTCTAGAATGTGCTGCAGGAATGATGTCTCTGTATCTTCATCAGAACACGATCAAAGATCTTTCCAGGCTTCACCCCGCACGCGGCACAGGAGGCCGAAGTTTCCGCTGCAGGATACAATCAGTTCACAATGGCACGAGACTGCTAATCTCCAATGATAGGCATCCGCTTCATAGAGTATCTGTAGCTTGGATTCCGTGAGGCGTTTAAATGAACCATCAGTACAGGATCCTCGTCGGGAACAGAATCCGAGGTGGCATCCAGTCGCGATGGGGAACTCAGCATGAGTGTCATCGTCCAGGCGCATCCTATTGACGTGGTAGAGAGGGGTTAATTGGTTGTGGCTGATTAAAAAGCCTCCCTCGGTTGTCTTTCGTTCAAATAGTTGGACGCTGCGTTGTGTATATAATGTCTGTGTTGGTACATCGTAGTATTTGATCTTTCTCCAGCATACTAGCAGCGGTAGGTATATATTAGCATCCATCATGAAGATCAATCGACTAAGCGCGAGGTATCTCTCGCTAAATCTTGCTCTCCGTGATCATGTTGTACCTCCGGCGCAAGGATTTGGACAAAGAGGCCACTCAACTAGCAGCGCTGTCTCCCCGTACACGGCGCCTTCGACAAAGGGGAAACCACCGTCGCTGGCAATGATGCCAACCGGAACACTGCTGCGTTCCTTGATGTTCACTAGTGTGATGTCCTCGCCACTGTTGGAGCCTTGCCTCGCAATGATGAAGCTTGTAGTCAACTCCCAATCCCCCGTTTTCGATCCTCGCAAGAATCCTATAGTCGACCACCTTCTCCGAGCGACGATATACAACCACTTCTGTGCCGGGACTGACGAGGCCGAGGTCCGACAGTCAGTGAAGTCAATGAAAGATATGGGATACAAGGGAGTGATTCTTGGATATGCCCGCGAGGTTGTCGTCAACGAGCCTGAAGATTGCAACATCCCCATCTCTGAACAGAACCAGCAGACACTGCATCTTCGAGCCGTCGAAGAATGGAAGCTGGGAAACCTGCAAACGCTGAAGATGATCGGGCCAGGAGACTATCTGAGCATGAAGTAAGATCCTGAATTACCGAGAGCTAAAACGCCGCGGAAAGAGAAATAATAACACCACAGATTCACTGGCGCAGGTCCTGTAGCCGTCGAGGCACTGTCACGAGGAGATCCGATCCCACCGGCATGCATCCAGCACGCGATGGATGAAATCTGTGAACAGACGGCCCGGCAGGGATCTCGCCTCTGGATCGACGCTGAGCAGCAGGTGTTCCAACATGCCATTGACAAATGGACTATCGGCCTAATGCGAAAGTACAATGGCCAGGGCAAGGCGGTCGTGTTCAATACCATCCAAGCGTATCTCAAGTCATCGGCGCAAAACGTGCACCACCATCTGCAGCTCGCCCAGCAGGAAGGCTGGACGCTAGGTATCAAGCTTGTTCGTGGAGCGTATATTGCCCACGACATTCGCTCGCGTATCCACGACACAAAACAAGACACAGACCGAAACTACAACCATATTATTGCCAGGCTTCTGAGTCAGCAATCACCTCTAGACGACTCCATGCACCCGTTTCCAGATGTCCGACTATTTGTGGCCGGCCACAATGCAGAAAGCGTCCACAAGGCATGCACCTTGCACCGGAGCCGGATCATGCAAGGACAACCCACTATCCCCACGCAGTTCGGCCAGTTACAGGGTATGGCGGATAATATCAGCTGCGAACTGTTAGCTGAAGGCCGACGAGCAGATCCACAGTGTCCAAAACAGCAGGCGGCTGTACCGCAAGCTTTCAAGGCCCTGGCATGGGGCTCAACCTCGGAATGTCTTCACTTCCTGTTGCGACGGGCCGTTGAGAACAAGGGCGCAGTCGAAAGGACTAGGCACATGGCTGACGCTCTCAGAATGGAACTCTGGAGGCGGCTTCGCAGCGATTAGTTAGACGCTTTTTTACAAAGACTGAGTTTGGCAAGGTCTTTCTCTCCGAGCGGCGTATTTGTGTTGTATGGTTTGAGATATGGTTAAGGTCTGAGAAATGGGACTTGATCAGTTTTCGAAACAATTTGATTCATTCTCTCACCCACTATTTACTTACAACCACCTAACTCAGCCCGGGATAGTTCTAGGCACCCACCTTGACGGTATCACCCCTGTCGTTGCTAGTAGCACGGAGTCGTAGCTTTCAAATCGACTTGATGGTTCATTAGATATGAGTATCAATGATCAAGAAACAGAATCTCAGCCTACCAGCTCGATTTTCTGTCGTAGAAAAGCAGCAATAAGGAGATCAGAAAGGAAGAGAAGAAGAGGAAGAAGAAGAGTGTTTGTTGTTCAGGAAGTCGTGGACGAGGAAGATAGTGGAAGCCTCAGGCAGCCATCGGGGTTCGGTGTATTTTCCAATCGCCGGCTCCGGGCTACCGTAAGCACTCACTGTAGTATTAGTAAAATATTCCTGCTTCCCCTCCTGGTTTGTTTTCGCTCTTCTTCCTCTTGGATCTCTCCAGCACCCAGAGGAAGGAAGTTTCATCTGAATTGGCCAGGAGATTAGCTCATGGACCGAGAGACACTGCTGTCTGGTCGGACGCCCGCTCCGTATGGTCGTGCGTGTGAACCCTGCGCGCTGGCGAAGTGCAAATGCATACTGCGGACCGCTGGAGACCGTTGCGAGAGGTCGGTGCTGCTCACCCAACAACTATTAGAGCCGGACTTTGTACGTTCAGATGCTGACGGCAATCTCAGGTGTCATCGTCTCGATAGAGAATGTCGTCCGTCGAAAACGGTACGGCGGCGGAACCCACAGAAAGGTCGGTTGTCCAAAACGGCTCGATTGGAGGAGAAGCTGGATAACTTGACAAACTTGTTGAAAACCAGTGGTGTGGAGATTGGGGAGGGGGAATCGCTCGCTCGAGTGCCAGCAGGTGGATGTCCAATGGCCGAGTCAACTTCAACTACCGATGACTCTTCAGATTCTGGCCGAATGGACACTGGACCCGAACCGACTCTCAGCGAGGCAGCTGAATATCTGACTCGCTTCCAGACGCAAAAGTCGCAGTACATGCCCCTGGTATATATCCCGCCAGAAAAGACAGTCCAGCAGCTGCGTCAGGAGCGGCCGTTCCTGTACCTCTGTATCATGACGATATCTACCACGAATGTCCCACAGCAGCTTGCACTCTCTCGGAAAGCCAGGAAGATTATGGGCCAGGAAATCATCCACGACTCAACGGTTGACAGGCTAGACCTGCTGCTGGGAATTCTTGTATATCTCTCATGGTCAGTGATGCCGAAAAGCAGGAGCGAGACATTCCTAACTCTCACTTTATATCTCTACCAGGCTCCAATATCAAGTTGATCAGTCCAGGGTATTTGCCATGACACACCTCGCCATTGGATTGGTATTTGAGCTGGGTCTGAACAGACCTCTGACCAACCGTGTCTGCCAATACGATTGTCAACATAGCAGTCCTCCAACTCGTACCATGGAAGAACGCAGAACGGTTGTTGGTTGCTTTCTACTTACATCGACGTAAGAATGATCTTCGCGTTTTAATCTCGTTGATGGAGGTCTCAGCTTATGCCACCTACTAGGCTCTCATATTTTATCCTGAAGATTGATGCGCTGCGGTGGACTCCGTACTTGAATGGATGCCTTCAAGTTCTGGAGACACAACCAGAGTGCACTAACGACGAGCTGCTGGTGCACCTGGTCCAAATACAACTAGTGTCTCAAACGGGCTGGCAAGATGGAATGACCACTGCTAGTGACAATGTTCGAGCACCTCCGCCTTTCTATCTCCATGCGCTTAGATCGCAGTTGGATCAAGCTAGGAGAAATTTTGGACCTCATCTGCAGACTCATGGTAAGGTCGATGATTTAGCTATCGCCAAGCCGATCATACGATGTATGAGCTGACCTTGTCTCCAGCAGTGTTGTTATTACATGCACACAGTGCTACTCTGGCCATAAATGATTTTGCGCTTTCCGGCCTGCCTATTGTTCTCGAGAATTCTCGTTCTTTGCAGCTGGACTGTCTCTACGCCTGTCTTGACAGCGTCAAATTGTACTTCGATCTGTTCTTCGCCATACCCCCGGCTGCATTTTTCGACCTCCCAGTCTCGATTTGCGGGCAGGTGAACCAAACTCTGTCGGCTCTGTATCGTCTTTCAATTCTGGATGATCCAGCATGGGACAGAGTTGCCGTTCGCAAGATTGTAGATATCCAAATTATCTTCGATCGACTCTTTGACGTGCTCCAGCAAGCAGCTGTGCTCGCTGGCTTGGACGGGGGTGTCGAGAACCCCATTCTCTCTAAAGCCATGCAGGCTTTTCGTTCTATCCGCAGTCGGTGGGAGGCTAGAGAGCGGTCGGAACTCATGTCCACGCCACTGAATATGAATGAGGATTTCCTTGATCCCTCAATTGGGGACATGCTAGGAGTTGACTTGTGGGGGGAGCTGTTCACAGCTTGGAATGTATGATTGTCATCACACTGTATCTTTGCATCCATTCATCCTCTCTTGGTCTATTTAATTCGCCCTGAGCCACTATGAGTTCGACTTGAGAACCGACACCGTGTCCATCATGGGATTTAAACCTTTTTTCTGAACGAAAAAGAGGTCCTCACCCGACTCTTATCCACTGTGACCCTACCCAACGACGGTGTTGACAACTTTCCAAACTGAATAAAGGAACAGGTAATGCTGCTTCCTTCCATAAAATTGACATTTTATCTCTGTTAATTTTCTTCAACGAGACAGCAGGGCTTCATCTACTGAGAGACCATTCAAATCCGAAACATCAGTATTCAATAGGACAACCGAAACAAGAATGGCAGGCAATTATCACCCCCCGGGAACAAGTCCTAGAAAAATTAGACCGCAGGCAGTGGACAAGTCGAAACCCATACAGGGGTAAGCAACCTTGCAGCCAGTCGGATTTCGCAAATTTTGAATCCGCTTGCCTTGGTTTTCTATTCAGGCTATCGGTCGGATCTCCACTCGCCCATCCGGCCGTCACGCCATGTTGGAGATCGCTCGGGGCTGCAGTTTTCCGGATCCACTACTCCGGACGGAAGAGAAAGAGCTACTCTCCCGGACAGTGGTGATAGTCAGTCGGCACTGTGCTGGAGGTCGTGAAGGGAGCAAGCATGGAGGAGCTGACATCAAGGAGAATGTTGACGGGAGCGTATATAAAAGATCCTCGATGCAACCGGGCTTCTAGTCCACCATCAAAGCATTCGGTGAATAATCACAAAGAGATCCCGCGAAAATGACAGGCCCTCCCTTGCAACCCGAAGACCACGAGCGCGACGCCAGATTCACGGGCATTCTTCATGGGAAGTCATCAGAGGCACACGGTGGCTTTCGCGCGATGCGCAGCAAAGACGCCAAGGCACATGAGGTTGTTGCGGATGAGTACTTCAAGCATTGGGGCACGAAAGAGGCCGGCGTGGAAACCGCGGACGACCGGGCAGTATGTGTTTTTCAGGAGGGCAACGCTGGGACAACATGCTGACTGGCACTCTCTCTTAGGCTCGACGGTCGCAATATGCAAACTTGACTCAACAGTAGGTTCTCTCTTTCCACGAGAAGATGAGAGATGGTTATGGTCTAACTCGAGACAAAAAGGTACTACAACCTCTCGACTGACCTGTACGAGAACGGTTGGTGTCAGTCCTTCCATTTCTGCCGGTTCGCGCCCGGCGAGCGCTTCCACCAGGCCATCGCCCGGCACGAGCACTACCTAGCCATGCGCACGGGGATCAAAGAAGGCATGAAAGTGCTGGACGTGGGCTGCGGTGTCGGAGGGCCTGCGCGGGAAATCGCCAAGTTCAGCAACGCGCACATCACCGGTCTTAACAACAATGACTACCAGATCCAGCGCGCGACGCGCTACGCACAGCAAGAAGGACTGTCTGACCGGCTCGACTTTGTCAAGGGCGACTTCATGCAGATGGGCTTTCCAGACAATCATTTCGATGCCATCTACGCAATCGAAGCAACCGTTCATGCCCCCGATCTGGAGGGGGTGTATCGCGAGATCTTCCGGGTGTTGAAGCCCGGCGGCGTGTTCGGCGTGTACGAATGGTTGATGCTAGACAGCTACGATGACTCGGACACGGAACAGCGCCAGATCCGCCAGGGTATCGAGCAGGGCAATGGGATCTCCAACATGGTCAAAGTCGCGGACGGGCTAGCGGCCATCCGAAACGCGGGCTTTGAGCTAGTCTTCCACGACGACCTGGCAGCCAAGGGGGACACGGTTCCATGGTATTACCCCATCGCCGGCGACTTCAAGCACATGGGATCCATCTGGGACTTTCTCACCATCGCCCGCATGACCTGGTGGGGGCGCGGACTGGCCCATTCCTTCATCGGCGCGATGGAGAATCTGCGGCTGTTCCCACGGGGGTCGCGAAAGGCCGCCGAGAATCTGGGTCTGGCGAGTGATTGTTTGGTGGCAGGGGCGCGGCAGAATATCTTCACCCCGATGTATCTAATGATCGGAAAGAAACCGATGGCATGAGCAATATCTATGATCCAATGGTCTGGCGCTATAAAAGCCATCAATGTGATAAAACAATGAGATTTGTTCCTAACATGCATCCTATGGAATCGCTTTCATCAACATATCCACCCGCCGTCTTTCCAGCCCGAATATACCCATCCATAAAGCGAGTGCCAATTTCACCCGCAAGATTGTCATACATCGTCTCTGGCATCCGCCGACACAGCTTTCACGAGATCTCTGTAGCTCCATGCCTAAACCCGAGCCGTGGAAACAAAGACTGTCTCCCTCGCGTACAGCTGCCATCCGGGGCCAGTCTGTCCGATGCAGGTCGGATGGCAAGTCGAGCCGGGATATGCTGACGAGATGACATATATATATAGCAAGACAAGACGCGTGTTCTGGTCGAAACAGTTTCCATTCCATTGCTCTACTACACGACAACTACTTCTTCTACCTATCTCATTATGGCATCGCCCATTCCCGTCGCCATCGTCCTGTTCGAGGGAATCGATGTATTGGACTTCAACGGCCCGCTGGAGATTCTTTCCAATGCTTCCTACACTGGCGCCGACGCGATCAATCCCGACCTGGCGTTTGATGTGAAGCTTGTCGCTGCGTCTGAGGTCGTCCACTCCAGGAGAAACCACAGATACATTCGTGATTATTCTTTCGAAGAAGCAACCAGCAGACTGGACGAATTTCGCATCCTGGTCGTGCCTGGGGGCTCGCCGAGCATCCTGCTGCCCCTCCTCAGGGCTGCTTCTCCGGAGCTGGAATTTGTCAAGCGTTTCCTCAACCACCCTAACTCGACGTCCCCTGCTCGTACCATCTTCTCGGTCTGCACGGGTGCCCTCTTCCTGGCCGCAGCCGGTGCTCTCGCCGACATGACTGCAACGACTCACCATACCTGTTTCGACATGCTCCGAGAAATGGGAGAGGACCCCGCCTGTGGAAAGATCAACGTCGTCAAGGCGCGCTACGTGGATGGCGGTCGCTGCAAGACCGGAGTGAGGGTTCTCACTGCTGGAGGAGTTTCATCCGGGCTGGACGCGGCTTGCTATCTGGTATCGACAGAAGTCTCGCAAGAAGCCGCTGATAGAATTGCCGCTGTGGTTGAGTATGACTGGAGGCGAGAACCAGAACAGATGGTTATTTGAGGGGATCTTCTAGCTGACATTAATCGAAATATATCATCATAATATATGCCAGATGATACAGATGTCATGTGTCTATGTATATTTCCAGGTGACAGCCTCGCCATTTGTAAACGCGCATCAAGCTGATGGTGATTAGGATCAACTGAACGATCCGTCGAGGGCCCCCGTCTTTTATTCAGTAGGCAGGTTGATCCAGTCTGTAAACGAGGAAGGCCAAGATCCGAGCTCCGTAGAAGCTGATGCGCACTCCTGGCCTGTACAGTCATAGCTAAATAACTCTGGAAGATGGCTGGAGAAATCTGTATCGGATTTTGGCCACTGCTGTAGGCTGATTTCAAAATCAGCCCAATAGTTTGTTTCCTTCAGGCTCCCGTTTAGCATTGGACAACGACTGTGCTTCGCTGTATGATTTCCTATATCTTTCTCAGCTTGTTCCGGAGAGGGTTTCAAACGAGAACATATTAGATCCATAATGGAAACAGACAGGGAGAAGTAGTCCGGCGGCTCTCCAGCCTGCTGGCCCCTTCTGGAAAGTTTCTCGAATTGGGCCCTCAGATCGCGCAAGCGAGCCATAAACTTGCTTCGCCGTTCATTTACTAGCGGTTGCCATTGTGGAAGTTCTGGTATCTGGAAATCACAGAGCCGAGAAAAGGCTGCGACCGCGTGTGAAACACAAGACCGTGATACAAACCCAACTTTAGCATATTCGTCGCTGGGGATGCGGAGGTAATATTCAAGAAGGTTGATTGTCTCCTCCCAGCATCGGCTCAAGACCTGAAAGTAGCTCAAGGCATCAACTGGCTGTCCGCTGGTTCTCTCTGGCTGTTGCCGCGGCTGGTCCACCGGTATGGCGTGCATTTTGACTAGAGCCAATAACCGAGCCAACTCAAGTAGAACTGAGCAATCCAACAAGAGTCAATCTAGTACAACTTCTGGACGTGAAGGCTTTACCAGGAACTCACCTTGGGTTTGGTGACTGCTAAACCTTTTGCTATGTATATCGGCTAGCTGGGTTTCAAAGGACCTTACCAGGGCCGACAGCGGGCATTCTCCTGTATATGGAGCAATTTCTAGCCAAGTCTCAAGCTCACAGTCTGCAATACCATCTATGACAGATTGAAGCCCCATAGTAGCTGCGCATGTGGCTTCGATTGACCCTTCATCGTATGCAGAAAATTCCGATATAACCTGTTTCACTGATTGAGTCAATTTGAGACGATTGCGTTTCCTAAAGCCGACCGCTATTCTGTTTGACAGTATTGATTAGCTTTATATGGTAATGAAAAAGAAGAACTCGTGGTATCTTACGCCGAAGAAAGGTAATGGCAACCCAGACAAGCACGTTTCGCCTCACTTTCGTGGGATGAGTCTGGCCATAATCTTCCCGTGACAAACTCGTCCAGGTTTAGCTCTGATAGCATGCCGATGGCTATCTGGATATATTTGAAAATTTGATGACTCATGGGCATTAGATGTAATGGATACCTGTAGGATCAGAGGAATAATCCTGCAGATTACGTGGGGAACTCCTACCATGCCAAATAGACTAGCAATCCCTGGAGATGGTAAAGGCTTTTCTCCCCTTGAATGATGATCCTCGAGCTCAATAGCATCCGAAATTTTTCATTGAGAATCCGCTGCAGGTATGGATCCCCGGCCGACGAAACGGTAAGAATCGCCAAGAATAAAAAGGGACGGCGGGCGCAGAGCGATTCCACTGTAGCATTGGGCGGGATAGTCACAAACGGGAAATAGGGGCTCATTGCCCGAAATACAGCCAAGAGTTCCCTGGCCCTTTTTGGAGTGAGCTTCATCTCATGGCGTGGTTGCAGAGGAGCAGGACGATCGAGTTCCTCCGATGGAGCTTGAGGCCGAGGCTTCTGGAATAACTGCTGGTGGTGCGCTAATAAACGATCTGTTTCATCAGTGTATCTGAGACCAAAGCCATCAGAGCACAGCTTTTGCAACAAATCATCCGATTCAGGGTCTTTGGGTGTTGCGGCGAGAATAGGCGACTTGTCCGATGTTTCTGGCTGCGGTCTGCGAGGGTGACAGGACGTAAGCTCTCAAATTCAAACAATCAAAGACCAAGACAGTACCTGCGGCTCCTTGAGGTTGTAAAAGAGCACTTCTTTGACACTCTTAGACATCTAATTTCCCTTGTGTTAGAGAGAGACCCCGGCTAGAGTAGAATGGTCTATACCTCTGGCATGCTCCGTCTATTCTGCTGGGCAAACATCGGGTCTTGTGGCTTTTGCATGAATCACAGGCCCTCGGGTTCCTGGGGCGTGGGCAGACGAACCGTATATCTGATTCCATGCCTGGACAAACGGCTGGTAACAGCATGAAGTTGACTGTCCTGAGGTCGGAGGAGACGTGCCTTCCTCTTTGGATCAGGGACGTCTTACATAAGCTCTCAGCGGAAAGCAAGAGCAGCCGAGGCTCTCTTCCCGGATGGCAAGTCGAGCCGTTATCTTTATTGCGGGGTGTTATGTAATTCCATTATCAAAGCGGAGAGGCAGTACGTAACTCTTTGATGCTGTGAGACCCTCGGTAGATGACTCATTGCTGCTGGGCAGTTGCTTGCTCTCTACACCCAGAGAAAGAACCCATGTTGTCTAGGGTGGAATCAGATGAGATCAATTACACTACATACGCCGTAATGATAATGCTTCCTTATCTTGTTGGGAGCTAGATACAAAGTAGCGTTGTAAGTGGTTCGCTTAACTCCCACCAAGCCCGTAGCTGATATTACGTAACGGCGGGTGGCACGTGCACGGCGATCCACGATGAGTCAATCGTCAGGGACGGTGGGCAATAACTACCTTACTCCTTTGGCCAAGCTGTCTGACTCCAACGTACTTAAGCTCTCGGTTGGTTACTTGCTTGAAAGAACGTCCAGCGAATCATCACAATGGCGAAACCTCGTGTCTGTCTTGCCTACTCCGGTATGTCACCGTCGGGATGTCTTTGTCTCTGATTCAACAGCGGGTTTTCCCCCGCACCTCTGTTCGAAGAAGCTGACAGACTTCTCAATATAGGCGGTCTCGATACCAGCTGTATCCTGCGTTGGCTCATTGGTACGCTGTTCCTCCGTCGCTCGTGCCGCTACGATCGAACCGACTAACATACCCATCAGAGGAGGGCTACGATGTCGTCTGCTTCCTCGCCAATGTCGGCCAGGAGGAGGACTGGGCTGCCGTCGAGGCCAAGGCCCTCAAGATCGGTGCCGTGAAGATGGTCATTGAGGATCTCCGCGAGGAATTCATCACTGAGCTGTGCTTCCCCGCCATCCGTAAGCAGATCTTCCCCCTCCCCCCCCTTGCTGCACTGGTATCAATGGAAGAAGAAGCGGGGCTAATTTTGTGTCACAGAGTGCAATGCCATCTACGAGGGTCGCTACCTTCTCGGTACGCTTTGAATCGAGGTCACTTTTCAAACTCCACACAGGTCGATTGACAAGATGTAGGAACCAGTCTGGCTCGTCCGGTGATCGCCCGGGCCCAGATGCGTGCTGCCCAGCGCGAAAACTGCCAGTATGTCAGCCACGGCGCCACTGGCAAGGGTAACGACCAGGTCCGCTTCGAGCTGGCCTTCTATGCCATCCAGCCTTCCATCAAGATCATTGCCCCCTGGCGTGATCCCAAGTTCTTCAATCGTTTCGCTGGCCGCAACGATCTCCTTGACTACGCTGCCCAGACGGGCATTCCTGTCACTTCCACCAAGGTAAACACCGAATTTTACACTCTAAAGAAAAAGGATCTCCGCTAATTTCAACCAGGCTAAACCTTGGTCGATGGGTACGTAACGGATTGGCAACTTGGGCGACCAATTCCGGTTTTCAATGCTAACCTTCTTCAGACTCCAACTCTGCGCACTGCAGTTACGAGGCTGGTAAGTCATTTAAGCTCAGAGCGTTCATAATATCGGAACATCGTTGACAGAATTTGAATTCAGGCGTCCTGGAGGACCCCAACCACACCCCCCCGGCCGACATGTGGACCATGACTGCCGACCCCATGACCGCTCCCAATGAGCCTACCGATATCACCATTCACTTCCAGCAGGGTGTCCCCACCAAGGTTGTTACCCCTGGCCAGGAGTTCACCAACCCCGTTGAGCTGTTCAATGCGCTCAACAAAATCGGCTTCAACCACGGTATTGGCCGTATTGACATCGTTGAGAACCGCTTCATCGGTCTCAAGAGCCGTGGCTGCTACGACTGTAAGGAACTTTGCCTTAGTCTTTTCCCCCCAAGGATACTGATTTTTTCTTAGCTCCTGCCATGACCATTCTTCGTTCTGCCCATCTTGACCTTGAGGGTAGGTTATCTCCTCCTATTGACCATGCGCAGCAAACTAAAAGATGTCAGGTCTCGTGCTGGACGGCCAGGTCCGCAGTCTCCGTGACCAGTTCGTGACCCACAACTGGTCCACCCTCCTGTACAACGGCTAGTAAGTGGGAAAGACATCAGCACAGTAGATCGGATCGTCATTCATGCTAACCTCCATCCAGCTACTTCAGCCCTGAGCGGGAGTTCCTTGAGAACAGTCTCACTTTCAGTCAGAAGGTAAGCGCAATACGCATCTATCCTATCATTTTCATAAAGTCCATACTAACTGGAATCACAGCGGGTGAACGGTGAGGTCCGTGTGCGCTGCTACAAGGGCAACGCCTACATTCTCGGCCGCTCTAGCAGCACCGAGAAGCTGTACGATGCCGAGGAGGCGTCCATGGACTCGCTCCAGGACTTTGCCCCGACCGACACCACCGGCTTCATTGCCATCTCGTCGATCCGGTATGTTCTAATCATTCGTCAGAATTCATCGCGTCTTTTGCTGACAAGTATCTACCACCAGCTTGAAGAAGTACGGTCTCCAGAAGGCCGAGGAGGGCGAGAGTCTCAGCCGGGCATAAATAAGATAAAGCGGTCCATGAGGAGGCTTGAATCCGCTGTCCAAGATATACCATGTAAAAAATGCCATCAATGCTGAATGAATTATATATGATGCCCTCTGCTTTGTAGTTAATCAGGGAATGGCAAAGTTGCGGCCTTAGGCACACAGCCCTGACCCACCTGGAGCTGCCTGGTGTCAACCTTCAAGCTGCCACTGTCATTCCAAGCCTCTTGACCCTTAATTTCCTCTCTGCACACGGTACTTCCATCTGGATGTGGATCGTTTGATAATCTTCCGGTCTTGGCGTCTGATTTCTCACAATGAGTTGTCCAATAAGAGTCTCGTCGGTGTGTTGAAATTTGCTTGCAGAGCCACAGTCAAAAGCAGCCTTGTCGAAACCGGTACTATAATTACCATTCCCATCGCTGGACCCTGACGGTGATAATCCCTGCTCCTCTGCTCTCAAACTTGATCTAACCGCTGCTTTCTGCTTTCCATCCAGCGCACAGCCTTGCCCTCGTATCATTCCATCGACCCACTGCGCTAGGAATCCTGGCAGCTTCTCTTCGCTCCACCACGGCTCTCTCAAGGGAAGTATCGGCAATAGGATTCAAGGGGATCAGCTCTGACAATCGGAGGGAGGATCTTCATACAAATCAATATATTCGGTGTCGCTGTCTCGCTGGACGCCCTCGATGGGTGTCAGCAACTCAAGCGACCCAACTGACCCGGGAGAGGGGGAACCCCGTCCTACCTACAGCCACCGCAGGTTCACCTCGTGTTTTAGAGCAATAAGCATGGTCGATTAGCCCTCTGGCAATTTATCGGCTACTTGGCAGTCAGCACTAGACAAGCCGCTCGACATGAGATTGGCCACCTTGTGGCAGATGAACCAGTTGCATTTCGGCCCCATATGCGGCTGCACCGGGGGAACGAGGCTCCGTACGATAATAGTAATAATGATGGTCATCGATGAGGCGGGGGCGGTGGAAAAGACAGGGCTTGTATCCGGCTTAGTCTGACTTGCTCATTATTATTTTATTGGGACATCCTCTCTCTCGCCGTTGTGTTGGAGATTGCACGAACGATCCTATCAGTTTGCAACGATGACCACCACAGCAGCCGATTCCCAGATAACAGCGGCCGTCGAGGTCAATGTTCTCGACGTCTTTTGGGGAGGGGTATGGGACATGGACTATGTTTATGGCAGCCTCGTCCAGGTCGACACGCAGGTCAACGAGACGACGATTGGCATCTCCTGCCGGCCGTCCCTGGCGGCGAACTGCACCAACTCCTATTACCTGCTGCCAGTCACCATCACCAATGGCCCGTCGACGTTTGCGTTTAACTTGCAGTCGAGCACCGTTGTCAAGGACACCCTCACCGACATTGTGACCATCTGGGAGACGTGCGAGATCTCCTCGACCACCTCGGCCAACTGCTGGGGCACTGAAAGCATAGTCTACGACCCCGTCACTACTGCTACCAGCACGTCCGACTACACGGAGAATCTGCGAACATCACTCAGCGGCTCGGAGGTGGTCTTTGCGACGCTGACTGTCACCGGCGGTCTCGACAAGCTCCCTACAGCGACCGCTACAACCACGTCGGCAGGCGGTAGCAGCAGCGGCACAGCCGTGGACACCGGCTCTGCATCGTCATCCTCCACCGCATCCTCCTCATCCTCATCCTCCTCTTCCTCATCATCGTCTAAAGCTTGGATTGCTGGCCCCGTCATCGGCGGCCTGGTAGCCTGCGCCGCGATCATCGGTCTGATCTTCTGGTTCCGCCGCCGACACCGCAACCACACCTCCGTTCCGACGGGTGATAATGTGGATTTCCCACCAGAGGCTGCCCATGCCGGTGGGGCGGTTCCCACTGAATACTATGATAAAGATAAATCGTATGCCCAGGCCGAGCTGCCGGCCTTTGCTCCATCGTCGATACCTGTGGTAGAGTTGCCGGCGAACCAACCCTCGGCGACGCACGAGCTGCCATGAACATGCTTTCCTGTACACTTTGATACCCTTTTTTGCATTTCCAACTAGTTTTTTTAGTACAGTAATCATGGTTCTGGCATAGCGGTTCAGCATGCAGGTTGTTCTACGTCTTGTTTTTATTAATATATCCATTCAAAAATAATTTCTTCCATGAAGTATACTATGGACTATGATTCAGTCTGAGTGGAGACGAGATAGACTAAGCTTCAGCGACCTCGACGATATTGTCGTCAGCGTCGAGAGTGAGCTTCTTCTTCGCGATGGAGGCCTTGCGCGGATTGTCGGACTGGAAGATATGATCTAGTTCCTCGAGGGTGCGGCCCCTAGTCTCGACGAGGAAGAAGTAGACGACGGCAGCCTCGACCAGAACCCAGACGGCGAAAACAATGTAGAGCTTCCAACCGATGCGCTCGATGGCGACGGGCATGGCGAACATGTTGACGAGGGAGGCGGCGTTGACGACGAGACTGGAGAAGGCCATTCCCTTTGCGCGCTGCTCATAGCTGAGCACCTCGACGGGATACAGGGCTTGCAAGGGGGTGATGCCGAAGGAGTAGGTGGCTCCAAAAAGATTGACGAAGAGGATGGCGGCGTCGCCGGCGGCCTTGCTCCCCGTATGATGGAAGATGGCGGCGGAGATGGTGATCATGACCCACCAGAAGGAGATGCCGAGAAGCACGCTGAAGAACAAGGTACGTCGACCGATGCGTTCGACGTAGGACGCGCCCGCCATGGAGATGAACCAGCCGGAAAAGGAGGTGCCGAGATTGATGTTCAGGACGGTGAGGGCATTTGTGACGCCCGCGGTGGCCAGAAACGCGGGCATGAAGTAGCTGGTGAAGCCGTTACCGGACCACTGGCCCCAAACGGAGAGGATGAGATTACACATCAGCCGGTAGCGGGAGGCCCGGTCCTTGAACAAAGCCCTGTAATCCCACCAGCGCTTATCTGCGCCATCCAGCTTGAGACCCTCGCTATACTCTGCCAGCTGGAGATGCAGGTAAGCCGAGTCCTCGCGGTCCAGGCCGTGGTAACGCACGATGACGGCCCGGGCCGCCTCGGCGCGGTCGTTGCAGTACAGCCAGCGCGGGGACTCGGGAAGCCAAAACGCCAACACACACACCAGCCCGGGCATAAGCATCTGCACCCACGTGGGGATCAGCCAGGCGGTATTTCCCGCGTGGTTTTCGCCGCCGCGCAGGGCCCCCGCCGCCGCAATGCTCCCCACATTATAGATGGTGTTGTACAGGCCCGTCATGACCCCGCGGTACGCAGGGTGGGAGATCTCCACGACATAAATCGGGGCCGCGGAGGCGGCAATGCTGTTTCCGAACCCGAGGAAGAACCGCCCCGCTAGGAACTGCGCAAGCTTGCCTGAAATGTTACTTGTTCCCTCGATGATCGTCCCCAGTATCACAAACCCACACCCGATACACATCCCCGCGCGTCGGCCCCAGGTGTCGCTCGCGGGTCCGACAAAGGGTAACGCACACACGCCGCCAATCGTGTACATCGCGCTGATGTACCCGGCTTTGATCCCCACGATGGACGCGCCGAACTCGCTCTCAAACGTCGGCATGACTAGCATGTTGCTCATCAGGCTGCCGTCGTAGCCGTTGATGCTCGAGCAGAGGAACGCGACCGTCACGATGGCGTACAGTTGGAGCATTCGCTTGTGCCGTGGCTGAGGGGGTTCCTTCTCCATGGCGGCTTTGAGCATCTCGGACCCTTGCACGACGACCTCGTGGGCGTCGACCTTTTCCTCCATTTCCACGTGTTCCTCCATTTCCACCTCTTCGTGTTTGGACTGTTCGTTTTTGGACATTTTTGAATGACAATGAGAGATGGTTGAGATGGAGCTGGTGTATTGCAGGAATATATAGACCTTTTGCTCTTCCCGTTTTGGCACGGAGCAGCCTCCGCATTCCTGCCGTGATAAAGGGGTCTAGACTGAAGAGGGTTCCTCTGGGGAAGTTCCCCGCATTCCAATACCGGGGAAATACTCTAGCGCAGTACTAGAATTAGCCGGCTTTTGCCAGGCTTAAACTATATAGTATACTAGCTTCTTGGCAGGCTACTACAAGTATCAAGTATAAGTATAAGTATCATATACAGCTAACAGATCTATTTATGACTATTTACCTTGACTTATTACGAGAACGGGACTGGCCAGCAGTTAGTATCCCCGTCCATAGACGTTGCGGTAGCAATGGCGTAGTTCGGGGCAACTATAGAGTTAGCATGGCAATAGAACAATACAGAAAGGAGAAACGTACTGCACCGGGTCTTGCCCGAAGATGATGTGCCATGAATACTCCAAGATACGGGTGCTGGTGGCGTCTGGGAGGGGCGTCTCGAGCAGCCAGTTGTAGAAGCGTTCGTAGTCGGAGTACGGGCGACGGAGGACCTGGGCGCGCGAGACGGCGAACTGCGAGCAACAGGGGACGGCGACGAGGCTGGGGACGTCTGTGTTGTTGAACAGCTGCTCCCAGGCGGCGGCGTAGGCGTTCTCGGTGTCCTTGCCCGGGTCGGGCGGGTTACGGAAGGGCTGGATCTCGGCGGGACAGCCGGGGGTCAGGGTGCAGCGGAGGTTGGCGTAGCCGACCTTCTGCACGTAGTCGAGCTGCAGGTTCTTGATGTTGTGCACGTTGTCCAGATCGCGCTTGTACAGGCGCGAGGAGGAGGAGGAGGTGGAATAGTAGCCCTTTTGACCTACTCGCCAGACCTGCGGTTGACCATTGCGGTCGCTCTGCAGGAAGATCATCGTCTGGGGGAGGTTGTGGTAGTGGTCAATGATGTATTGGAGATATGCTAGGCTCTCGAGGCCTTTGCTGGAGGGGGTGTGGAGGGGGGCGGTTTTGTCGTCTAGCGTATATACCACACTCCGCCATCTAAATCGTTAGCACTTAACAAAAAAAAAAAAAAAAAACTTGACAACCTAGACAGTAAAATGAGGCATACTCGTTCAATTCACTCGTCACCCAATCGGTGTTCTGATTCTTGAACTTGCCGACGACAATGGTGCGGTCGTTCGGAGTGGAGATGGGCACGGTAGCGTAGGGCCCATCCTGTTGCTGGTCGCGGAGGAGAGAGTCGACCTCGTCCGGCTTGTTCTGCTCGGACAGATCGATCTCATCGCCGACGTAGTGCACTTGATCCTCGCTGGGGGCGGCGGGGGCCACGGCATTGGCATCGCCAAAGGGCCAGTAGCTGAGATGCGGTCGGGGCGAGGGATGGCGAGCCTCAGGCGGCGGGGGCGGGTGGGCGGTTGCTGGCAGGGCGCGCAGGAAGAGGAAGAAGGCCGTGACGAGCAGCAGAGCAAGGCCGACGCGGACGGCGGGTCTCATTGTTACATCTGCCTGCAGACTATGATGAGGGGGAGAGGAAGGAAATTGAAGAGGTAGAAGGTGAAAAGAGGAGGAGAGAGGTGAAAAGAGAAGAGGAGAAGAAGAGAGAGACGGCGCAAAGTCGGACAGACAGCGGGCGAGATCACGTGACCCGATGACGAGCACTGCCTATTGGGGAGGACGCGTCAGCAAACTATATTATGATGCATACCACATAATAGTATAATCTATATCATATAATATATCATATACAATAGATGTAAATCATATAATATATCATATATACCACATAATAGTATAATCTATACCATATAATATATATACAATAGATGTAATATCATATCCTTCAGGAATAAGGTAAGATAAGAATGCTTAGCGTCGACTTAAAATAGCATACTTAAAGTACAGAGTAGAGTAGGATTCTAGTTAGTTATCTAAGGTAGTATCACTCTGTCCTCCAAAATAACTCTATCAAATCGTCTCCTCCTCGCCTCTCAAAGCCCACCCTCTCCAGCACCCTCAGACTGGCCACATTCCCCCTGTCCACCTGGGCAATAACGCCCGCCCGGTATATCACCGGCTGCGTAAGAAAATACGCCAGAAACGCCTGCACCGCCTCGGTGGCGTATCCCTGGCCCCATTCGTCCGACCGAAACAGATATCCCAGTTCCCATTCTTCTTCCTTTCCAGCTGTCTTTTCTTCTTTTTCAGCTTCCCTTCGCAGTCCGATCGTGCCGATCAATTTATCTGTCCGGATCACCGCGTATCCGAAACATGTCTCATTGTTGAAGCGGGTGAGCCATGCTGCGGTTTGTGCCTCGGTGGAATCGGGGTTCGATACACTTTAGTATTAGATTAGTATAGTATATAGTATATATAGTATATCGTATATATAGTATACTATGGTGCTATTATAGATACCTCCACTTCATAACGCATGGATCAGAGCGGATGCTAAAAACTGCCGCCGCGTCCGAGGGGGAATGCGGGCGCAGGGATAGTCGGGGGGTGAGAAGCTGCATGAATTAGAATAATATAGATAATAATAATAATGAAAAAGAAAGAAAAAGAAGAAAAAGAAAGAAGAAAAAGAAAGAAGAAAAAGAAGAAAAAGAAATGATTGTAGGATACTCATGATGAGTCATATCTGGTACTATCAACTCTATCTATCTAGAACTAGTACCTAGAGTATACCTAGGTAGTACTCGTACTCTGTAGGCTCGTACTTTGTAGGCTCGTACTTTGTACGAGTATGTACTCGGACTGACGACTATAAAGCCAGTTGAAATCTCTTACTAGTACGAATGCGCCTGCCGTACTTCCAGAAAAACAAGGGCACGGCACACATCACCAACGAGATGAACGCCAGGATGGAATTCCCCCATCCCACGCCCAAAGCGTCGTACATGGCCGGACCGGCCAGGGGAAGCACGGCGCCAAGTAAAGAACGGAGCGCGGTATTCGCAGCGGTGACACTTGCCGCGTACCGCAGATAGGAATCCACAAGATAGGTATTGGCCGGGATAAAGACGCACATCATGCCGATACCAAACACCGCGGTGCCCAGGATAGGAACGATCCAGTGCGTGTCCGCCTGGACAGCCCAGCCGTACCAGAATAGGCCGATGGGGATGAACCAGCAGCCGAAGATCATGGGCGGGAGCCGCGACTCGGGGGTGAAACAGCCCTTGGCCGAGTGGTCGCGGGCGATGCGGTTCGCGATCCGCCCCACGACAACCAGACTGAGCATACACCCGAGGCCGAAACCGAGGTAGGACAGCCCCGCTAGACCCTGGGAGAAGCCGTAGTTGGTTTCGAAGACGGTCGTCAGCGTGGTGAAGACCAGGTACATGTATCCATAGGTGAGGGCGGCGTAGAGCGACATGAGGATGACGATGGGGGAGCGGAAGAGCAGCTTGACGGGACGGGTCAAGGCAAGGAAAAACACATGTTTGGCCGACCGGTCGGAATCGTGTTCGCTGCGTAGTGACGCATCGCCTGTTTCTCGGCGGAGACGGGCGGCTTTGGCTTGGAGAAGCAGGGGGGCGTACGTTTCATTATAAACGAAGAGACTGACCACCACCAATACTCCTGTCTAAAAAGTTAGAAACAATTACCTAGAAGAGGAGAGAAGAGGGAAGTACTGCAATGGCAATCACCCAAAACACCCATCGCCATCCCTCTCGTTCGGCCAGAAACCCCCCCGCGACCGGCCCAACCACAGGACCCAGTAAGGGTCCCATCGCCCAGATGGACATGACGCCCGCGCGTTTCTCCTTGGGAACCATGTCGGCGACAGTCCCTGAACCGATGGTCAACGGACACACGCCCGCCATGCCTGCCAGGAAGCGAAAGGCGAACAGCTGGCCCAGCGAGCGCGACAGGGCACACGCAACCGTCAGCACCAGGAACAGCACGTTGCACACATGGTACAGGATGCGACGGCCGTACAGCTCACTCAGCGGGGCGATGGCAAAGGGACCGACCATGTACCCGAGCAGGAAGATGGAGACGACAAAGGAGCCCAGCAGAGTTGATGTGCAGTGGAATTCGGCCAATACGTCTGCCACGCCGGGCGCGAACATGGAAGAGGCGAGGGGACTTTATTCGTGACCTGTATTAGCACTGTCTTTAAGGCATTAAGGCATATATTTGAGGCATTGTATGCCTTGAATATAAGGCATTAAGGCATTAAGGTATATTACTTACGTAAGAAACGTGTTAATCGACATGACCACCAATTGGCGGCCCTTTTTCGCTCTGGACCAGTTGAAGGGATTCTCCGGATCGTCAGGCCCATCCCAGCCGACTATTTGGGGCTGCACGGCCAGTTCGACGTCGGGGGTTTTGGTCTCCATGCAGAGTAGAGTAGAGTCCAGAACAGAGTTCTTTGGTAGATTAATAGGAAAAGGGAAAAGGATGGCCTTGACTTTTATCCTTGACGACCCACTGCTGATGCTGATGCCTGCCGATGCCGAGTGCCGAAGATCACAGATACTATGTTGGATATTATATAGTATTATGTGGTATGTTATGTAGTATACGGAGTATGCTATCTAGCAATTAGACATGCTATTAATGATTATGTATATTGTGAAATCTCGTACTCGGATTGAAGTGAGACTGACTTTGTTATACTGTGACTGTGCAGCGTTATGAATGCATAATAAATAGTATTACTGTAGATCAGTTCATGCTTCTAAACAAACCATTCATAATAATAAGAACATGTACGGTTGATTTTACCCTCCTTGTAATCCTCGGCCTGAATAGTCAGTTCCTAATCTTCAAGTTCTATATAATTCTTAGGGTAATCTTACCAACGCTGTCATGAAATACTCCATCATTTCCACCTCTTCCTTCACCCACTTCTCTCTCTTCGCGCTTAGAGGTCCTTCAGGGAACGTTTGCGCGGCATCAAAGTCAATCCAGAGGACCCTCTCTGGATCGCTGCAGACCATCATATTCCTGGGTTTAGGATCACCATGGAGAACGCGTGCCTGATGGAATTCATCCAGGATTTCCCGCAGTTTGACGAGTCGCTCTGTAGAAAAGGTTGTCAGGTCCATCTGCTGCATGTTTGGAATATACTCGATGAGAACAGCATTCGGCGGCAACTCGTCCTCGTGAAATTTGTCCAAGGTTGGCCACAGTTTGGGCTGTATTTTAGTAATTGTTCCATAGAAGTCAGGGATGACTCCTCGCTGGCAAAGACCCTTTTCTTTCAGTCGCTGGTACGCAGTCGATTCTTTGGTAAAGAGGTCGACTTCACGGTCAGGAGAAGCGAATTCACAGGGGCCTCTATCACGATACTTGGAGTTTAATACTCTTGTAAGTAGAGAAAAGTCATTGAAGCCAACTCACCACCTTCATCACACAGAGTCTTCCACGGACCTCGACTTTGAAGACAACAGAATGCGCGGATTCTTTGAGTTTTTCGACAAATTTCACATCATGTCTCACCGGGGTTTCTTCAGAGAAAAAGTCGTCAAAAAGATGTTCAGCCATTACTGATAGATACTTGTAAAGTGATGATATGAGTTATCGAGTGGAAGATCTCGTACTCGGATAATAATTGATAAATACCACTAAAGATCATCAATGCAGAATTAGGATGTACAGAATATTTATTAGTTATGTAATATTCTAATATTCTAATACTCTAATACTCTAGTATTCTAGTATTCATTTCTAGCATTCTAATTTTCAATATTGATCTGCTCTTCATCGGTGTCGATTTCGCCCCCAATGACTTCATCTTATCTCAGAACTTCCCTCTATCAACATCACTACCTCTACCTCTATCATCTGAACTCTTGACACTACCAGCTACTCTCATGCCCCTCGTTCAGCAACTCCCCTCCCCGGCCATAAAGGCCACGAGGCCATCCTGTACTCCTCCTATCTCGACGACATCCCCTACGCTGATGAGCAAGACATCGCGCAGTTCACCGTCGAGCAGATGGAATCGCTCATGGACGCAACCAAGGGACTCACAGGCTACGACTATGACCATGACTGATTTCTTACGGGTGTCAGTGTCTAGACAGGCTTTGTTTCCTTCGATGAAATGGGGGATATGGTTTGGTGCAAGCCATGCAATGGGGCATCGGTTGGTAAGTAACACAGTCAAAGTCAATAGTCAACGCTTTATACTGATAAAGTCAGGGGAGCGTCGCTGGAGTTCAACACGGCAAGTAGCAATCATAATTCGTTAATATACATTAATAATATCCAGGAATAACAACCTGTATCCTCCTCCTCCATGTCCTTTGATACACCGAACCTAACACACGAGAAAGCCAGGTCTACGTCCACGTCCTCTCCATCTTCAACGATGACACTGGGTTGGCACGAAACATCCGCTGCAGACGCCGTCGCCCGCTTCGTCCGATTCCTGGGTCTTCCCTCTCGTCTGGCAGATGTCGGGTAATAGAGGAAGCACACCACACACTCAGCGACGTTGTGGCGGGTAAGACCGAATTGCCTGATCTGGCGGGGTTGATGGAGATCCTCCATGCGGCAATGTAAGGCTGCGGCCTATGGTTTATGGTTTGATATGGCTTGCTTGGCCTGTTTCTTCGTCGAAGATATGGAATCCATAATCCGCTGCGTTGGGGGGGGTATACACTATAACTTGGTAAGACATTGGGACAATCGTCAGAAGCTTGGGAAAGAAAAACTTACAATGCAATGAAACAGCAACCTCCTGTCCATTATTCCACATCCGATGTAACCCGATATCATCCGAGATATACGCCGTCTCATTCACCCGCCTCACCGACTCCTGTTTGATCTGCAGCGGGCCCTTGCTCTCTCCCGCCTCAGGAGCCTGGAAGACCGTTTCCGTAAGTTGACCAGAAAGGATCTTCATGATACAATGTGCGTTGGCGTGGTCGTGCACGGGCGACCCTTTCGAAGGGTTCCAGACGAGAAGTAACTAGACGGATTAGTTTAGAATATGTGCTCTTCTTCAACTTCTTCATTGGAGTCGTACTAGGTTTGCTCTTCCGTTGATATTCGCGATCGAGTTGCGCGTATACCCCCTCGACAGATCGTTGTGGAAGTACCGCATCCATTCTGTGGCATCGGAGCTGTATCTGTTCATCAGGGAGATCAGGTGGGCGGGGTCTTCTTCGATGCCATCGTTGCCGAGATGGGCTTTGATGTCCTGCACCAGTTGGTGGAAGGAATATGTGGTAGTAGGCGAGGTAGGAAGGGTAGGAAGGGTAGGAAGGGTAGAAAGGGTAGAAGTGGGTAGTAGGACAGAAGTCATTGCGGTGGTAGTGGTAGTAGTAGTATTCTTGGTAGTAGTATTCTTGTTTTGTTATTTGATTATTGGTATTCAGTTCAAGGATGTATCTGTTTATATGTTCTATTCAAACTCCGATGTCCGATGTCCGATCATTCGGCGATGGACAGGACTGATAAGAATGGATCATTAAGGAGTACTCCGTACCTGTCTTTGTTATCGATAAATTTATGATCCAATATTGACGCCAAGTGAATAGTTTAGTTACCTATCTGGCAGTAGATACTCTCCTAGTAGTTAACTATAGTATGTAGTATGTACTCCGTACATATCCTACCTAGTAACTATTCTATAGGTCACCCAGTACACCCTCCGAGTACTAATACCTACTACCTATGTATACAGTCAATGCTGATACTTTACTTATTGCTATATTGTAGCTTATTATGATCACTATACCCTGGTACTATACTATCATACTATTTACTATATACTATAGCGGTGTGAAGTCTATCGCCGATTGACAATGGTTGGTTCCAGGATCGGATCGTAGCTTATTCGCCATTGCTGAGCAAAATTGCTTATCATTGGTGTCGATGGCGTGTCGGCGGATTACGTACTCTTATGGGTCAATGAACAGAGTACTCCATGGCTTATAGCTTCGCTATGGATATGGTCTAGATTCAATCTGATGTACTCTGATATTCAATGATCTTCATTATCATCAAGACAAGAAAAGACATCGATATTGATAGGAATGACCCAAATACTCGATTACGCAATGTTGTACGAGTGTCTGTTGCCGATGACTAAGACCGGTATCCAATCTAACCCAGTTAGTCAACCATCACGTGTCTCTCTCCCTTGCACCTCCCCCAAGTTCCGTCGGCGATTGAAGATAGTCGCTAAATCCACCTTCTGCCTCCAGGACTCACAGATGACGACGAGGAATAATAACAAACGGCCCTCGGCGCCTCTTGCCTGCACCGAGTGTCGCAAGCAGCATCTCAAGTGCGACGCTGCCCGTCCGGCGTGTTCTCGCTGCCGCAAGACCGCGCTGCCCTGCCATTACCTGCCCTCGCGTCGGGGAGGCTGTCGACGACGCCAGAGCCAGCCGGCAGCGTCGATATCGGGCGTTGGTGCATCCGTCTCATCGCGAGTTCCATCGGGGACATCATCCTCGCTCGTCTACGACACTCCTCTCGCCATTCCGGGCCAGTTCGGAGCCTCCGGAACGCTCCCCCCAACGCCCGTCACGACCACGACGGCCTCCACCGGGGTTTGGCCTGGCGTCGTCGGGGATGACGCTGGTCACAACAGCCACAACGATAACAGCCGTCGCGGGCATGACGACGCAGAGGATAGGATCGACGACCGGCTGGTCCGGTTGTTCTATGAGAATTTCCATGGCGCCCATCCAATCCTGGTGCCCAGCAGTCTATTTGCAGGGCGCAGATACCCGCATTTCCTGCACCTCGTCGTCGCCTTTATCGGCTCGCATTATGCGCCCCCCGGCCCAAGCCAGCAGCTGCTGGGTGAGCGAGTCGCCACCGAGCTGGCCGCCAGTCCTGACCGCTCGCCGGCCATGGTCCAGGCGCAGCTGATGTATGCCATCGCGCTGTATGCTCGAGGCCATTCCGGAGACGCCCAGGCCGCGCTGGGTCGCAGCGTTGCCATCGCCCTCGAGCTGGGCATGTATCGGCGGGACTTTGCCCCCGGTCGCGACATCGAGGCCGAGAGCATGCGTCGCACCTGGTGGGAGCTGTACATTGCCGACGTCCTCATGGCGGTCCTGCACGAGAAGAGTATATTCCAGTGCAGCAGCGTGCCGTACGATGTCGCCCTGCCGTGTGAAGAGGCCGTGTATGCCGGAGCCGGCAGCAGCAGCAGCAGCAGCAGCAGCAGCAGCAACCACATTATCCCCGAGCCACCAACCTTGCTGGACTTCAAACAGCGGGTGTTTGCCGCCGATGAGCTCGCGTTCTCTTCCTTTAGCTATCGTATTGACGCCACGCGGATCCTGAGTCGCGTGCTGGCCCTCAACCGCCTGCAGGAGTGCCACCGCGACCACCTGCAGGCCGTCGAGAACGCCTTGGTCAGTTGGATCAATCACATCCCCGCCAAAAAGGTCGACATCGTCGACGCCTACGGTAACGTCGACGAGATGATCTTCCAGGCCCACCTGACCGTCAACTACGCCGCCATGTTGCTGCATCTACCGCGCAGCCACCTGCAGCCCGTCCTGCCCGAGGCTGCCGCCGTGACCACCGCCGCCGCGGGAACCGCCTCTTTGTTCGCCCCCTGGATGCCGGCCCACCGGCCTCCATCCTTCACCCGTCTCGTCCACAGCATCAAGGCCACCGAGGCCTCCAAACAGCTCTCGGACTTTGTCTCCGTCTGCCCCTCTGTCCACCGGCACTCGCCCTTCCTGGTCTCCGCCCTCGTTCTCTGCAGCGTCGTCCAACTGGCCACCTCGCTCAGCCACGGCGACGACTGCTTCGATCACCATTGCAACCGCGTCATCCTCGTCCTCGGCTGTCTCAAGAATCTTCGTCGCACCTGGGCCGTCGCAGACCCGGCCTACCATCACGTCCGCACCGCCGCAGCCTCCATCCTCGCTAACCCCATGCGCAAGCTCTCCCCTGACCAGCTTCCTTCTTCTACTACTACTACTACTACTACTACTACTACTACTCCTGCTGCTGCAGATTCTTCTTCTACAGCCTCCGCCACGGCCACTGCTGACCATGGTTTTGGCGATCATCATTCGCTCGCCGTGCTGGGCCCCTCTGCGCGAGACCTGGCTTCCTGTCATGAACTGACGCCCGCGTTCATCGATCCAACCTGTAGCAGCACGTATTTCTTCAACACCATCCCAGACTTTGATCTTACCTAGTTCTGGCCCGGCCATAATATTGTCACTTTGTCGTCGACTGCGATTGACGGCCCGAATAAATCTAGCAATTCATTGCAGAGTTCAATATCCCGGTATTAGTGCGGCTTAGCAGTTCTGCCAAATCTTCGACTGATTCATATCAGTGAATCGTTCCCGATCAAACAGATAGGCATGCGCCATAGATCGGCCTGCACTTCTATCACACGATCTGAGTCCGTGGGACCATTTCTTTCTACGGCGAGTGTGACTGTTTCTGCTCATCCGGAGCCAGAATCTCATCAATCTCAAGCTCTACTTATTCCCTTACAGAGGCCAAAGAGTCAGGCGGGTATCCAGTGAACATTGATGGAAGATACTGAACTCGGTCGTCTACAATGTCTCGTATCAATCAGGCTCTAACTATCCGATAGGAGATAGAGAGTACAGAGTACCTCGGTTAGTTGTATTAAGTAATATAACCCCTCATTCGCTTCGAACACCTGGATCAATGAAAAACAGTGAAGATAAGTAGTGAAGATCAAAATGCTGGACATTACCTGCTCCGGGACTCCATACGAAGTAAGTCTCCCGCGAAAAGGTGATAGACATAGACCCCCAACTAAAACTACAGATCGGCTTCACGCATGGCTCCCAAGCGAAGAAGGAAGTGCACGGCAGCATCGCCTTCTACACGACGCTGTTCCGATCTTCCGCACGATTATCATGGGCAGAAGCGCGCGAAAAGGCATCTCTCTTCGCAGAAGGCTTGCAAACAACCGAACCACGTTACTACGAGGAGATGTGCGGGATAGCAGCCGGCGCAGAGATCCCCGTCCTGGACGTCGTGGCGCTGAACGTACGCAGCGAAATCACCTTTGGTCTCTTCGTGCAGGACGCAGCCGCCGCCCCGGAGTCAGACGGATGCACCTCCCTCTCGTTGCAGACAGCGACGACCTCCCTGATCGGCCAGAACTGGGACTGGCGACAAGACCAAGCGCCCAACCTGATCGTCTGTCGGATCTCGCAGCCTGGAAGCGGGATCCCTGACTTTGCAATGATCACCGAGGCAGGCATCATCGGCAAGATCGGGGTCAACGCTTTGGGCGTGGGATGCTGCTTTAACGCCATCCGCGCCAGGGGGATGGATCCCACACGCCTACCCATTCACTTGGCCCTGCGCGTGGTTCTCGAGTCCCCCTCGCGCCTCGAAGCAGTAGCAAGGCTGAAACAGCGTGGTGTCGCTGCGAGCGCGCACCTGCTCATCGGCGACGAGACCGGGGCCGTCGGGCTGGAATGCTCGCATCGGGGGTTCCAGGAGCTCCATCCTGACTCCCTGGGACGTATCTGCCATGCGAACCATTATCTGGCGCATCATCCGGGAGTCGAGGAGCCGCCCTGGTTGGCTGATTCGTCGGTGCGCACGCTGCGGATGCGTCATCTTGCTGGCCCCGAGGTCATCCAGGATGCTACCTTTGCTTCTGTCCGTGGATTGTTCGTCGATGAGATGAACGCGCCGGCGGCAATCAATCGTCAACAGGAGGGGGGGAGTACCTTTGCTACCCTTTTCAATGCTATCTTTGATCTGAAGGGGAGGAGGGGAGTCATCAAGATGGGGAGGCCGACGGGAGATGGAGAGGAGGTTTTCTTGGCTTTCAATTAACAACTATCTAGACTATCTGACTATAAGGTATAACTAACTATAACTGACTATAACTATAAGGTATAACTAACTAGTATCCATTGAATCCATTTTGATTGAATCCATTTCGATTGAATCCATTCCGAAAGAATCCATTCCCATTGGATCCATTCCCATTGAATCTGTTCCCATTGAATCTGTTCCCATTTAATCCATTCCCATCCATCCCATCTATTCCACCCATCCCATCCATCCCATCCATTCCACCCATTCCACCCATTCCACCCATTCCACCCATTCCACCCATTCCACCCATTCCACCCATTCCACCCATCCCATCCATCCCATCCAGAGACTGATTTCCAAATGTGATACGATCCGCAAGACCCTGTGGACGTGTGATCCGGCTAGAAAGGGTGGATCCTTTAGGTTGAGGCTCAATCAGACTCCCTGAAGGATTCCCCAGAGGAAACGCATTGTGAAAGCGTTGATTGAAATCGTCGATGGCCTGCTGATCCCCAGTGGCATACGCCGCGGATTTTGAGTGGTATCTAGACGGAACAAAATTCATGCCGTCGTGACCTAGACTCCTGTCGTGGGTGAGGATATGATGAATATCAGGCTGTCCCTGCACCGCGACAACACGCTTCGCCCCAGGAGCCACGCCCGTGCCGTCGACTCTTCCTGGGATGATGGGCGTTTCGCGCAGAGGCATGTTGGATGGAAACGGGGCAGGGGTTGGATGGTGATGAGGTTTGGGATATCCCCTTCCTCTTCCGTTGGGGAGGGTATCGGCATGTCTGGCCACCTTGCTGGAATGTGTTTTTGTCATATAGCGGCCTGGATCATCATCGGGACATTGTTGGGACCACTAGGATCTGTTAGATTGATATATAGTTGTAACTATAGTTGTTTTATGATATCACATACATACGACTCGGTGTCGTCAGCAATATTTCGACGAGATTTTCTCCCCATGGTGATTGATGATGGATAATGGTTATTGATAATAAAGATCAGTCCGGAAAGACCGCTCTATATATGCTGACATCTCTCAGCCTCGTTTCAAATACGACATCTGTCAGCCTCATATGCCTCATCTTAATGATTGGCTATAATTGGATCGACAGGTATACAGCGCTAAACTGAGGGGTAAGATGTTACAGCCTTCCTTTCCTAGTCATGGTATTAGTACATTCCTATTCATACTGTTGTAAAAATAGCTTCCAGTTATTCTTCATGGACCTACAGTTCGATTCCATCCTCAACAACCCCAAACTAGGGGATCTGGATCTCAAGATCTTCTCCCTTCTCAGCGACTTATTAACCGCCAAGCTTGACCCCTCCACAGCCGCACAGCAGATCAACCGTCTGTTCCCTCGCCCTGATGGAATCCTTCCAGCGACCTATCTCGAAGACGTCGACGAGTTTCTATGGATCTTCTGGGGGATGGTGATTGAGATCATCCAGCTGGTTCCCTACCAGCACAGGGCTCAAGAGTATATGCTCTCCATGCTGCAATCCTTGAGCGGGATATCCCAAGCTACCGTCAAAATATGGAGTGTACGTAACCCTAGTATAACCCTGAAACCAAAAATAAAACCCTAACCCTGACCCTAATTCTTAGGTGGAAAGCAAGGTCTGGCAGGAACTTCCTCTGCTGGGCTCATACCTCCGAGACAACTGGATCTGTAAGTCAATAACAATCACAAGGATAGAAGAAAAACTTACGTGGTCATTAGCACCGACCTATCAAGGAAAAGTACCCGAAGCTCAAGACGCCGAGAAATGGAAGAGCTTGAATTCCTTTGCAGCCAGGATGCTAGGCAAACGTCTTGGCTCCTGGTGGAACTTTGCCATGTGGGAGCTCCAGGCGGCACTGGAAGAAGAATATAAAGACCAAGCCATTGCTGACTGCAACGTGACTGTGGCCTGTGAATGGATCGTCCATTCTGGAGATTACATTTTCGAACAGATCGGCAATGCAGATGGCCAGTCTGAGCAAGGTCCGCTCTATTCTGGTCCCCCGGGCCTGTGTCTGGAAAGATGGAACTTTTGGAAACGCCGGTTGAGAGAGATGAGCCAGTTGGTTTCAGGGCCTCTCAAGCATGAAGTACTCTCTGCGGCTGATAGAATGGATAAACTAGTTAATTAGTAAGGCATTCTTTGAGAAGCTCAGAGGCTATACTCCCTTTATACTGTAAGACCCGATAAGCTAATTTCATTGCTATGCTAGTAGACCGTTGCACTTGACCCGGATAAAGCATCAATAGCCTGCTCGATGGTAATTACATTTAGCGGCATCTTTGGAAAGACACCTTGCAGGATGCCGTCGTTGATGACATTGTTGTCGACTGTTGCGCCATCGCCGGGCTCAATAGTATTGTTGGCAATCACGTATCTGGTTCATAGGGTTAAGAGGTCAAGTTTATTCATCCCGGTAGATGATAAAAAGAGAATAGAGAATCCACCCACACTTGATAATTGAGGTCAAAAAGTCGCTGCGCCGTTGTGATAACGACTCCAGAGGTGCGTGCGAATACCAGACTAAACGGTCAGAGAAATGAATACCATACCGTTGGATCGGACCACTCACGATGACCACGGTGTCGATTCCCTGCGTCTGGAGAATCTCCTCGAGACCATTAGGAGTGCCGGCATAGTAGCGCGTCTTCTGCAGCATGAGACCCCGTATATGCAGAATGCGAATCCAGTTGTCTTGGAAGATGTAATTCCGTGTGATCAAAGGATGCATGCATCGAGCCAATAATTCGATATCTTTCCGTTCTGTCTGTTTTTTCTTTTTTCTCCGTGCCTCAGATTCGGCCAGATGGCCTGTAACGAGACACTGTTGAAGCCGAACAATGTCGTCAAGGTATACATTCCGTCAACTGAGACTTCGGCCAGGAAGGTTGAAGAGGCAATGAGTATTAAGCCCTGGCTGTGGCCGCGGTTTGATTGCTATTGAATCACTATCTGGAATCCCCCTGCGTGGTGCCCGGGGTATGCAGAGTCGGCTGCTGGACCATGAGTCGCGTAAGATCGTGCTTATCCAGTCACCTTCAAGCGCAGGTTGGCTTGGAGGCAAGCAGCAGTTTGGAGAAATCAAGTCCCCCGCAGGCTATCTCACGCATGAAGGCGGGTTTGTAGGTAAAGAGGGGCATCTGGTTGCATTTGAGCTGATACTATTAGCCGCGATCCCTTCGAATAAGAGCCTTGATCTTGGAGTCTATCTAGATACCTGCGTTGGTGGCAGAACTCGCATGACTTGAATGCTCTGCGGCATTTACAGCTCTAGCTTTCATCAGACAGAACCCTTGCGAGGCTGCTGTGGAGGAGATAAAAGGAGGAAGAGAGAGAGAGAGAGAGAGAGAGAAGTCCAAGGTGGAGGAGGGAGCCCGTCACGGGACCGGATCACGGGGTCTAGGGGACACTATAGGAAAGTATAGTATAGTAGGGTATGATATGTAAGTTTATATTGTCATTTAGGACTTCTAATGGTTATATTTTGCTGTGGAAGCTATATAGGCTAACGTTTTTGTTACTATTAATTGTTTCACTCTTCCGGCTCCTTCACCATCATCGTCAACTTGGTTACTCCCTTCCCCCCATACGGTGACCAGTCCATGACCAATTCATCAACAACCGTCCACCCTCTCCGCAGGTAAAGGGGATATCCAGCCTCCGTTGCTTCCAGGTAAATGCGTACCCCGGCACGGTTTGCCCTTTCAATGCCCCATTCCAACATCTGCGATCCGAGACCACGTCGTTGATGTTGATTCGAGATCCCGATCAATTCAAGAACTGCCAATAGTAAGAATGGATTTTGGATGAGAAGTCAAAAGGAAGGTAAATGAATACCCATATCTCTCTCCACGTCAATAACCTTCCCCTTCTTCTCCTCCATCATCGCCTTGAGCGCATTCAGACCCTCCACGTTCATTCCGGGAGGTGCATGTCCAGCCATATCCTTGATGGAAGCCACCTCCTCACTTAACACAGGCATAGCACGAGGGTCTCTTTCATCTTCGCTTTGGCTTCTTCCCGCGAGAATCGAATATGTTCGTGAAGGGATCAACCACCGCGCGTATCCCACGATTTGTCCCGATGAGGAATCTTCCGCAGAGAGAACATGGTAATTCTCATCTGCAAGGAACCGGGCAGTCCTCAGCGTCTTATAGGCCAGCATCTGCTGCTCCGATACTGAAGCGGCGGGGAAGATGTTCTCCAGCATTCCCTTCCCGCGAAAGGCGTCGACATTGATCCGTGCCAGAGAAGGCGTGACAGCCTCGGTTGCGTATCGAATGGACATCATGGCAAGACCAATAACTAAATGAGTGAATTAGTATGTATAATTAGTTAGTATACAAGGTAAGAATAGAGTCAAAAGAAAATCATTTTATACAATGTATATGACTCATCGGATAAGCCAAAAAGGGACCCCGACGATGTAACGTTGGAAAGAACCTGGAAGAGAATTTATATTATTTACTATTTAATTGAACTGGATTGGTTTAATTATGCTGAATGACATACCCTTGTGTAAATAAGAAAAATAAAAAATAAAAATGTAGCAATCTGCAACTATTAGCAAGTTATATAGTTATATATACTACAGGGCATGTAATATGGGTACTATTCAAATCCCTGAAAATTGCCCACTCACAATCACTACCACGCAATCGTCTCGAGAGCAGACGAGGGCCCCATCACTGAGGACCTGGCACTGTCTCAACGTCTCCGCGTTGGCCCAGTTGCGCGGCACGAAATAATGCTGTTCAAAGGAGTCTCTGTCCCTGCCCGGTGTATAAGTGCAAACCCAGAGGTCTTCATCGAAAACAGTAGTCGCCGTTTCGGATGATTCCCTAGAGGGGTATAAATTTGATTAGAAACCTCAAACGGGACGGAGTGGGCGCGCAGAGTGGAACATGTAAGATGTCCATCCGGTAATTCCAACGCTGCCAGGTCAACAATAAGATCCCCCTCGGGTTTCTGCACGAGAGCAGGACGGTGACCAAAGGCAGCCATCGCAAGCTTCATCATAGGCGAGAGCCAATTCTGATCTCGTTTAAAAGGGAGCTGTTGTGGTGGACGAGTCTCAGAGCTGGATGACCAACGTGTCGCCAAGGAGAAGTCAGCCTAGCGATATGCCGTAACCTCGATGAGCCCGATGGCAAGGAGAATTTCAGGTTCTATACGATGGTTGACACAATTTTTATAGCTGTCCTCGGCTAAGGATCTAGTGCTCATCTTTGCGCCGTTCTCAACAGAGCAGATATACCGTTCAGCTCGAACGCGACCAGGAGGAGAGTAGAGTTTGAATTGAATATCAGATCATGAATCCCACAGCATTATTCGGAGGCCTGTGGCCGGCGCTGGGGCTGAACATTGACCATTGGTCTAGTCCCAGGGATATATCGGACAGCGGTATCTCTGGCCAGGTCTGCACATGCCAGATGTGTGGAACTGTTGCTCCACCGTATACAATTAACCTTTATGAAATTCGAAAAGTGGGTGAACTAGGCTGGACTTTCTTTTTCTGCCTTAAACACGTGCTCGATTGTGATAACAAATCCAACGGTGTCTGGGAAGACCTTGATACTCTCTCTCGGAGAACTTTGGAAATTGTTATACTTCGGTTGATTCGAGCTCTCGAAGCCGGGGCGCGCCCACCAAACCGTGCCTAATCCACGACAACCTTGTGGAAGGAACCGCAGGCATGGAGTTTGGAACGGACAACATTCGCATATTCGACTCGGCGGCGTTCTATGCCCATAATGAAATGGAGGTCAGCCACTGGAGGTGTCACTATAATGTAATCCACAATAGAGTATACACTCATGCTTACCTCCAATGCTTCCCCGCCAGGGAGCCTCGTGAAGAATGGGAAGATCTAAATCGGATTTATACCATCTACTACAATGTGATGAGTGCCAGGGAACTACCGTGTGTCGAAGGTAAGGCCCTTGTCACTCCAACCCTTCTTCTTATAAACCCCGGCGCAAAAGAATTCTCCTGATATTTGCCAAAGCGCATGATGATATGTACTCCTTGATCGATAAGTATGCACCGTTCAATGTTGGAACTGGGCTAACAAGACTTGGGCAGTAAGAGAGGGTGTCATTTTTCCTTGAACACGATCCCGTGAAGAAATAAAGGCGCTTGCGGCTTCATGATTTTCATTGTCAGACAGCTGAAGTGGCGTCTTTTGTTTCTGTTTCTTCTCTTCGACGAAATTCTACTGACACTGGCTATGTGAGAACCTAGGTCAATCTTAAGTCATAAAGTACATGCCATAAATGTTGATGAATAGATCGACGAGACAGATGGATAGGAACTTGGGCATTGCTTGAAGGTGATAGTCGAGGACAGAAATCAAAGGAAGAGAGAAACAGTCGGGAGAAAGAAGAAAGGAGTCGAAGGCTACGAAGAGTCACATGTCTTCCCACGTGATGGCTCAAGTTCTGCAGTCCATCAGAGACAAGAAACCCTGCTATTTCCCAGTAGGATGGGGTTTACAGAGACAAAAAACTTGGGGAATCACTTCATACAGCCAGCAGCCAAATCGAATGCCTGAATAGCCGAAATATACCCTGGCGTTGTTGTCAAATAGCTGTTTTCATGCACTGAAGGCAATCAGAGGACCGAAATAACCTCATATAGGACGGTTCTCCTCGAAGCTACCAAGTTGATACCAACCCTCCTCTGTTCTCTCTCCTTCCACCACTGTTCTCTGACAGGCAATTCACATCTTTATTCATTTCTTCTATCAAATTCCATTTAGTGAAGGGGATATCTTACTGGTTATTTGATATTCACCACCCCCTTCTCCACCAGAAAGAGAATCCCCTGTGTCGATTAAAATCATCACACAATGGCATCTTCTAAAACTTCAGAAATCTCTCCCCCAATTCCTTTTCTCCTTCTTCTCATCCTCTTTATCCTCTATTTCTCTATCTCTCCATTACCCCTTTCATTCCATTTTTACCCTCTCTGATCCACGATGTACACCACAACCTTTAACCCCGAGGAGACCCTCGAAGACGCCAGAGGAAACCTCGAGGCTCACCTCTACAACCTTGACGGCCTTTCCGACCGGCCTCGCGTCAAGTTCTTCATCGAAGTGTGTCCAGACAAGCTTCGCCCGGACGTCTGTCGTCATCCCAAGTGTCAGCAGGACATCGATGCTCTCGAGTATCGCGTCGCCGTCCAGCCTAGCATCAGTTCTCCGTGGAGGAACAGAGCAACGGGTTCGTATCTTCTTCTGAAAGACAGATGCTAGGATATATGTACTCATTTATTTATTGGCAGAATTTTATCATCTCAACTGTTTCGAGGAAGTTGCCGACTTCAATAACCCGAACCACGTCCAACGCGTGTACCCTTTGACTCGCCACAACTACGAAGAATGCCGTCTCCGACGCAGACAGTTTAGCAGAGGTCACTATCTGGTCAACAGCGGCGCAGAGCGGCTGATCGAGAAGTGGAAGGAGAACCGTCTGGCGCTGATCCAAGACGTGCATGAGGACTTTCACGCTAATATAGATGCTGCTCTCCAGACTTTCACTGCTGCTACCCAGGCTGGCTCTACTGCCACTAATCAGACTGACAATACTGAAGCTGAGACCATCATCCCTAATAATCAGTTTGCAACCACGATGGCTGCTGCTGCTGCTTATGCTGCTTCACTTTCTGCTGCTTCTGCCAATGCCAGAGTCGCCGACACAGAGGTCGAGACCGAGACAGAAAATGGCACTGCTGTCTCCCAGCCCGTGGTGTCCGAGCTGGAGGAATTGCGCAACCGGGCCGGTTCAGCGAGCTATGTACTCCCTAACCACATCCCCGGAGTCGACGACTTTGAGGTCTTCCTCCTGGGCCGTGTTTTGGCGCCCATCCAGAGCTCTGGACCAGGCGATACCAACGAGTGGAACTTGTTTGACGCCTATCTCGCTCCCTACGGCGATGGCCTGGGACTCAACGAGCTGAGTGAGGCGCTGGACAGCTACCAGTACGACCAGGTAAATCCCTCTCCATACATTTATGCAGTCTCTGGCTGAGTTAATTGTTCAGAAAATTGCCCTTAAGAAAGATGACCAGCTCAGCCACGAAGAACGGCGCTACAAAGATGAGCAGCTGGGTAAAAACGCCGTGGATGCCCTGTGCAGACTCGCCCCTATTCCCTTTGAGCACACTTGGATCTGTCCTTGGTAGGTACTACTTGTTTCATACTACTACTTTATACCTTGCTGACCTGCTTGCAGCACCTACGGCATCGAGGACCCGGAGTAATTACTTACTACAAACGTTATGGAGAATGATTTTTTGCTCTTTTTCATTGGTTTCAAGGCTACCTCACCACACTTACCTAAGTTATGTCTGTTACTTTGTCTTGTTGTTCTTGTCTTTCTTCCCCTTCCCCTGCCCTTTCTGTTCACCCTCTTGATCCAACCTCTCTTCCTGGTTAGCAGATGCATCCTTTCGTGGACGACACACGTCACAGTTTTCAAGGTCAGACACGTACCTGCGTTCGCAATGTTGGCACCGTTGGTCTTTGCCCATCACCCAGGCCCGGTGGTTGTCTGCACATACCCATGTATGAGCGGAACAGTGGCCGATCTTGATCATCGAACGCGAGGTCTTGCCGCATTTTTTGCAGTGGTGTCGGCTCGGATAGGGAGGCATTGGCGGGAAGAGGGCGAAAATCGAAGGTCGAAAATCAAGGATTCAAAATCGAAAGTCGAAGGTTGAAGGTCGAAGGCGATGGATGGCAAGGACGATAAGTTGGCCGCGAGGAGAGCATTTAAATAAGAAAACTTGACTTGTAACAAAGACTGGTCAACAAAGGGGTACACATGTAGAGGATAGGCAAAGGCATTGTAGACACAAAGAAGTAGAGGCTTCAAGATATCACATATCTCGACAATGCATTATGGAAACAAAGAAGTAGACAAGGCATTGGACACTGTACCCAAGATACAATGAGAACAAAAACTCTTTATGGCTATCTTGATAATATCATCCTGTTCCAATAGCTTGGTAGTCAAGCAATAAACGACTGAAAGAGTGGAGTTTATATTGGACAGCTGATTACATACTAGCACATTACTCTGGCAGCCAAGGGTCCTCCAGAAGCTCCTTTGCTGTCTCCCTTGTCTCCGGCATCCAGACAGACCAACTCTCGTCGGAGGAATCATAGGAAGTTTGTCGGATCCTCGAGTCTGGTCTGGAGAGCCTCCATGGTGCGAGAGGGTGACACTGGCTTCCGCTCTACCGGCGATGATAATTCTTGCTCTTCCATCTGGCGAAATATCTCGTTTTCATCGACGCTGGCTGGTATATTTCCGGGATGGATATCTAGTCATCAGAATTCCCTTTTTCTTTGATAAGAGGACTGAAAATGACAGTATGAATCACTCGGGGTGTGAAGAAAGTCGGCAGCGTGCAGCAACTGTCTTTAATGACCTCGTAAAACCCACCTGGATATAACACCATTTTTATATCAAACAGACTCGCCTGGCCTGCTTCTAATTTAGTGTCTCGCCCTCCTTATCGCAATGACCTGGATTTGCTATGAAATAGCCTCTGTTCTGTAGAGCGTTTCTTTTCGGCCGGGTTGTTTTTAGGTGTTTACATATTGGAGTAGATATATAGAGAGATAGAATATTTTCATTCACTTAATACTTTTATTTTTTAAAAAACGAGGAATGTATAGTTTAACCATCGTAGTCAATGGTGACGGCAAGGCGCACCGCACCGGCCGACAGGTTGCCACCGATACCGCCCTCGTCCGCCTCAGCAGCAGTGTAGGCGTTGTCGACGGTGCCTGCGTCGGTGGTGATGGACGAGCAGGTGCTGCCCAGCGCGTCGCAGATCTTCATGCCCTGCACGGTCTGACCGGCGTTCTGAGCCTGGATCGCCGACACGTCGAAACCAGACCACCCGCTGTTCTCGGAGTTACCAAAGTCGAATTCGCCCCAGGTGCACGAGTAGCCGCCGTCGCTGTCGGTCGGCAGGGTGCCCTGAGCGGCGCCCCAACCGCCCTGCGTGTTCTCATCGAAGGCGACGTACACCGTCTCGCCGGCTTCGATCGTGAAGCTCAGCGCCGAGTACCCGTACCACCCGTCCATCTTGCCGTCCGGGCCGTACTTGTTCCAGATCACCACGTTCCACGAGTCGGTGTTGGATCCCTGGAACTGCGCCACGTACTTGTATTCGGAAGCGTCGGAGGCAGAGACCTTGATGATGTTGCTACCCCACGGGTTGCCCACATTGCCCTCGTAGGTGTCGGTGCCGCTGACTGTCGAGGTGGTAACGGCTCCGAAACCAGTGGTCGATCCATCGCCACTGGGGGTCGTCAGCCACGAGGAAGAGGCGGACGAGGAAGACGAGGCAGAAGACGCCGTAGAAGACGACGAGGAGGCGGCGCTAGCTGTGGAGGTGCCGCGCTCAGCCAGCTGACGACGAACTTGACCCTCCGGGCGGGCCAGGCCGCCGGTGACGAGGGTGGCAAGAAGAAGAAGAGCCTTGAACTGCATGATGGCGATGTTGATAATGTGCCTAGGTGTGGCAAGTAGGAGCTTTGTCAAAGGGCAATGGGACGTCAAGTCCAAAACTGTTGAAGGAATGTACCAGTAAGGACTGGGAGTGAAGGGAACGAAAAGGAAAGGACTGTGTAGAGTCACACAGGGACAGGATTTTTGGGATTGGAGAGAAGAAGAAAGAGAGATTGAAATGGCAGAAGCAGAGAGTATTTATGCGTCGGTAGGATCTCACTGTGCGTGGAGGCAATAACTAGACGAAACTGTCGAACCATTGTACTGTCCCTCCATCTCTCGCCTCACCGAAGGGTTGTCTTGTTGGAAAGCCACTCAACATCCTGGAGATGCTGCGAGACCCTTGGCTCGGAGATGTACGGACCCTTGGCCCCAGTGGAACTGGATGATGCGGTCACTGCAAAGTTCAAACATGGTTTTGTGGCGGGCAGCCACGCCTGGAGCGTCTGGGCGTGCCTGGGGTGTTCCATGGGTGCTCCAAGAGACTGACAGGTCTACACCTTCGAGATGTTCAGGGACATGTTCCAATTGATCAAGGGTCAACGCCCAGTCTAGATCAAAGTGGAATGATCAAAGTCAGAAGTTTTCAAAGGGTATTGCTGACGTGTTCAGATGACGAGCATTAGAAAATACTGCATGACCCATTTTATCCTTGATGGCCAGAACTCGAAAGGCCTAGAACGCGTCAACAATGTCTCGGGAGAAACGGAGTAGATACGCATTCAATTGTAAGAAATTGCATCTCCACAGTGGAAGATTTCTGCGCAGATAAGAGATGTCCGGCCAGTCCCAGAGCTTTGCGCAGTGGACCGCACGGAAAAGATAGTCGCTCGGCGAGCAGATTTAATCAAAGTGCATAGATCAAACTGCATAGATCAAACTGCTCCGCAAAGCAATGGCCTGGCACTGGCCAACAGCCCCGAGCCCCTTTCTCGAACGCCTAGACTGTTGTTCCACCGCACCCACAAGCGAGATGCTAACCTGCTAGGGTTGAAACCATTCACAAAATGTACCTGACACTCGCTTGCTCGTCCAATAGCGATGCTTTCCAACACATCGGAGAAAAGGTACCACGACACCAGAACACGGATGCAATGAATCTGGTTCCTCGAATCAGTAGTTCGCTCTCACACACGGCGCACAGTGAATGGGCAAACGTTGGATGACTCAGCTTTGACAGGAGGGCTAGATCCATGGTCCAGGCGAGTCTATTCCTGAGAGCTTTTTCGCATAGTAATTGTCAGTGGTGCATGGCTGAGGCGGCTTCACAGCAGAAAGTCCATCTCACGATGTCCCTGTGAGGATTGTGTTGTATAGACAGGTGTTGGGATGAACATGAGAGTAGAAATGAAAGACGGGGGAATTTTGCTGCCGCTGTTTCCTTCGTGCGTTGGTCACGTGATGTGAAGATCACGTGATACGTCTCTTTACTCTGCCGGGCTGCCGTCTTTGGCTAATTGTTTACCTCATCCACCGGCGATCTGCCTACGCTGCAGGTACTCGCTGAAGATGGCAGTCTATTTGTCCAACGAGATGCTATGTCACATATTCAGCTATCTGGAGGATGACACAGCCTCTCTCACGGCCGCTGCCCTGACGAGCAGGCAGTGGTTTGATTGCGGCATCCAGAGTCTCTGGAAAGAGGAGAACGGTAACAGGCTCGTCAGGATTGACCCCTCTCGCCGAGATCTCTATGGTAGATGCATCAGGAAATTACAACTTGATGGCTATCTTTGTCAGGGTGGTGATTCCAAGACCCGAGCGCAGGCCTCTGCAAGGTTCCGGGCGTTGGATGCGAAGCTCAGCGAAAGAGGTCGACTGAACGCACAGTGGGTGACTTTTCTGAATGATTACAATTGGTCTTCCTTACGAGAGATTTCCTTCAGCAAGGTATATGTGGACCAGGCTCTCCTCGAACACTTGGGAAACACATGCAGAGGCCTGCGCTCTCTTCGACTTTTCCATGCCATAAATTTCCAGCCAGCCGATTTCTTGAGACTTTTGGAACAACTTCCGTCTCTAACAGCGATTCACTTTTGCGAAGGAACTAGGAATCTCATCACAAGTGAGGTTTTTGCATATCTCGCGAACCGTCGGATCATACAGGTTTTGACGATGAAGGAGCCTCTTCAACGAGCCATTATGGAAAACGAAGCAGCCACTTCAAAATCCTTCCAGGATCTTCGTTCTGCAAATTTGAATCTTGTTATTGGCTCAATGGACCGTTTCGTAACCGTGATGCCAGGGATTACGAGCCTGAGTCTGGAACTCTGGTGGACAGACACGAAGATGTTCAAGACACTCTCGCGCTTGGAGCGTCTCCAGACTTTGTCTATCACGATTGCATACAAACTTGAAATGCCTCCTGAGCACATATTGCCTATTTGCAATATAAAAAGTCTTAAAAAGCTGTGTGTCCAGGGCAAAAGCGAGAACTTGCGTGCATTCAAGTTCAGGGACTCTGATTTTGATAGTCTTGTCTCACAGCTCAATGATTTGGAAGAGCTGTCCTTTCTAGTCGCATGCGATATGTCTTTTGCCTCTCTCAAGTCCTTATCTAGGCACTGTCGTTTCCTCAGACACCTGCGGCTACTGCCAAGTAATTGGGATTTCGATGCCCTGTTCTCAAATGCAAGCGAGGAGCCTCTCTTTCCTCACCTGGAATCCGTGAATACGGTGCCTGAATGGAACACCATGCCATTTGTGGACGATGTATCTCGGTAGGTATATATCTACATCTGGAGCCGCATACTAGAGATAAGACCGCTAACAAATTTCGATATCCTTGCAGGTCTATAATCGCCCGAGAGAAGGCAATGCTGTTCCGCTTTCACATGCCTAATTTGAACACCATGACCGCGACGGTGCATGGCGAATTCGAGAAAGAAGTCCTAGAGATTTGGACAGAGTTGAAGAGGAACGCAGTGAATCCATAGCGAGCACAATACAGGTAGTGTAGCCGTTTGCATTCAAGATGCGAGTGCATCATGTCCATGTCTCATCACGAACTCGATGGATCTTACGACAAGTTTATGGAAAGACGATTCGCTATTCTATCTATGGTTACATAGAAACTACAATTCCTCATTGCTCTTTCTCCGTACGACTCCAGAACTCCATCAACCGCTCCGTCAGGATTTGAGGCTGTTCCTCCATCAAGAAATGGCCACAGTCCTCCAGTTCACCCCCCTCCAGTTTCTCAGCCAAAGGCTGCATACACGAGTGCAGCATCTTCCCCATCGCACTCTGTCCTCCCAACGCCAACACCGGCATTTTCAATTTCCCCTGCGCAGCAAAAGCGCGATTTTGTTCTGCGCTAGTCGCCACAGCGCGGTAATACTCGAAATTCTGACTCAGGACGCCCGGCCGGGAATAGACATCGATGTACCGCTCCAGCCTGCTGCGGGGGAGTTTCTCCGGGGCGTGCATCTTGCGGTCAAAGAACCAGGTGAGGAGTTCGCGCTCGCGACCCCTGGTGAGCATCTCCGGCAGGTCCGGCAGAGCGGCAAAGGAGAACTGCCACAGTTTGACGTTTGCGGCTGGTGGGAGGGGAAACGTCATCGCGGGCGCGTAACCGGGCACAGCGGCGTCGAGGACAGTGAGACTTAGGATCCGGCTGGGGAACTGCGCCGCCCAGGCGTAGGAGATCCAGGCCCCGATGTCGTGGCCGACGAGATGGTACCCGCTCTGCGAGGGGAGTGCGTCGTGCACGGCCTCGGCCATTGTCTTGCTGATACTCGCCGTGTCGTAGCCGGATGTCGAGAAGGCGGATTCGCCCAGCGCCGGCGGTTCAACGGCCAGGAAGCGGTGCTTCGTAGCGATCGTGTCGACCATGTCGCTGAATGACTCGGCTGTCTCGGGCCATCCTGAAATGAGAACTGTTCGGGACCCGGACTCGCCGCCGGCCAGGGCGCGAATGCCGTTTTTGAGATGGCGGATAGTATGTGATGCCATGGTTGGTTCTGTTTGTACTCGCAATATGAATGGACTCGGGGCACATTTTATATCTTAAATTCGATACTCATCATTGAGTCACCACTTTCGTCCTTGCCGAATACTCGGTGAATCTGCAAGGCAATTATAATCTCGGCATCTCGGCCTTGTTTTGGCCAGATTATTCCGTTTGGGGGCCGGATCACTCTCTGCTTACTTACTTCTATGAGTCATGTTGAAAATAGAATGGACGGATCTGAGGAATGACGCAACTTCAAAGAGTGTTGAGCATTTATTTCGCTAATAAAGGATATACTGCGATAAAGCATAGACAGGAGTGGGATGATGTACAGTCAAGAAAGGGTGGCCAGATCGATGAAAATTCGACTCCGCCGAGCCCATCCTATAGCTTTGGTCGAGTCATCCCGGTCTCGATATCCTTTTTGCTATCTTCTCGCAAGATCCGTTTGAGGATCTTACCGCTCGCGTTCTTGGGGATCGCGTCGACGAACTTGATCCCTCCCGCCAGCGACTTATATCTGGCTAGTAGGGGGGTTGTGTATTGCTGAATGGCTTCCGCCGTCAACTTGGCCCCCTCCTCCCCTGGCCGACGCACAACGTACGCGCGAGGTAACTCGCTGTCAGCACCTGGAAATGTGACCCCAATGACTGCCGCGTCGACGATTTGAGGGTGCGATAATAACACAGCCTCAAGCTCCGGCGGTGCGACCTGGAAGCCGCGCACCTTGATCAACTCCTTTTTGCGGTCGACAATGTACCAGCTGTGAGTGATCGCGTCGCAGTAAGCTACATCACCGGTTTTGAACCAGCCCTCGGTATCAAACGCTTCGCTGTTGGCGACAGGATTGTCAAGATACCCAGGAGTTACTGTCGGGCCACGAACACAGAGTTCGCCCGGCACTCCATACGCAGAGATGTTATTGCCGTCATCATCAATTAGTCTGAGAACCGTTAGTTCCCAAGAATAAATGAATCCACCAAAGTCAGAAATCCGCGCAGCACATACTTGGCTTCCATATTCGGGATCAGCCTCCCCACTGCACCCGTGGTGTCCTGTTCTGGATAAGGGAGCATGGTCGCGATGCAACACGTCTCGGTCATGCCCCATACTTGCGTGAAGGGAGCGCCATCGCTCAGAAGGGCTGCTAGACGTGCCTGAAGGTCTTTATCGAGCGGCGCTGCCGCACAACTTGCGGCTCGGACTTTCCTTAAATAAGGCCGCTTGTGAGATTCGGGGTACATGATGATTGCGACAACCATGGGAGGTACAACAGTGAGGTCAGTGGCCTCGAACTTTTGCATCGCCTCGAGAAACCCTTGCAGCTCGAAGCGACGCATCATGTATACCAGCTCACCGGTCTTCATGGTCCCGAAATGGCAGAAGGGCACGGCGGCAGCATGGAAGACGGGGAGCGCTACAACCCGAGACGTCTGTTTCTACGTCAGCACTATATCACATTACCTGATGACAGAGACACTGCAGAAGGACCCACTCTGTATGGCTTTGGATAACACTCAAAAACCAGTTCTATCTGGCCGATCAAGTTGTAGTGGGTGATGATCGTCGCCTTAGGGAGTCCGGTCGTGCCACTGCTGAACAGTCTGGCTGCCGTAGTGCTCCGGGCAGTCTCCAAATCGTCAAAGCGAACCCAGTCCTCTTCGCCAACCTTTAACAGCTCCGTCCACGACCGCATTCCATCCGGCAGCTTCTCATGGACATCAAACACCCAGATATTGCTTTGCGGGATCTGCAGCTCGGTCGCAGCAGCCAGCAGGGGGTCGATGATCTCCGGCTCGCTGACCAGGAACTTTACTTTCGCCACATTGAGATGATGAACTAACTCCCTCTGTGTGTACGATGGATTGGTGCCGGTGAAGACGCCCCCGGCGCCCACGATGCCGAGCACGAGCATGCTGTAGTAAATCTGAACGCGTCAGCTCCCTCCCGAACTCTCCCTCCCCTATCAGAACAGCAGCATACATCATTGAACGAATGAATCGAAACACAGTCGCCTGGTTTCAACCCAGCAGCGCGGAACCCAGCGATTAACTGGCGAACGATCTTGCGGGCTTGATTGCGTGATATCGAGCGAGAGGGATTGCCGACATCGATGTACAACTAGATCACAGAAACACACATAGATTGTTTTAGTCTCCTCTCTTTGCAGAGGGGGTTTCTCTCTCATATGTTTCACTCACCGGTCCGTCGGGATCGTACGACGACGACTCGCCAAAAATATACGAGAGCACATCGCTCGTCGGCAGCTCGACACGTCTCTCAGGCTCAAAAATCATCATTGTTGACTGTTCCTGCACATACGCTCGTGTGGGAAGCTAAACAACAAGCTCACGGTCGGCCGGTCTAGTTATGAAGCTTCCAGTCCCCAGTAGACCCTCACGTCAGCGGCAAATAGTTAATAAACATCGCGGAGCACTCTGTACAAGTACAAGCCCCGCTGCGGGCTTCCTGGTTATCTCGGAGCTAAACGTGGGCACATTCGGTTCTCTGTGCCACATGTGCCCTTTTTTGAGAAATAGAATAGAATTAAATAACATAAAGCGAGCGGGGTGTGGATTCTTATTGTCCGGTTTGCCAGCAGCCTTGCCCAACCTGAGCTGCCGTGCAGCTGGGCCGCAAAAGGCTGCCAACCGCAGCCATGTCGACGGTGCATCTCGGGTTAGCAAGAACGAGGATATATAAGCGAGCAAGACGCCGGCGTAGCAGAGATGCTGCTAATGATGCACGTTTCCTCCAGTTCTCACAATCCCTGTCGTGCTTGGCGCTCGATGCCGGTCAATTCGTGCTTTGAGTTGGTTTCGTGGCGAAGGCCGGGAGAAAGCAAGCAAATCACGCTGCGAGATGCTGTCAGGTGACCTTGGGCCTAAGGCACCTTCCCACGGCCATATTCGGTCGTTTGTTTTTTTCTTTGTTCTTCGTTATCTGTTTCAACGTCTCCTTCAGGGGTGGGGGAAAGGCACTATTGATAGGTGGTAAGACCTGATCTAGCCCACGCCACGGTCGATGAGCTAACCAGTATAGCTGCTTGTTTTTCACTAGCTAGATGACACTATTTGATCTTGTTCATGTACAGGTGGTGACCCTCGACCTCCTTCACCCACAATCCCCAAGGCCGATAGGCGGACTCTTTGGTCATAAGATTGGTGCCTTGAACCTCGTCGTCATCCAGATACTTGATGGCTGGAAGCTCGGCGGATGGTTGTGTCGCTTCGTACGCTGCGCGGGTCAGCAGCGTCGTGGTCTGGACGCTGGCGTTCTTCCGGGTGTACACTGCTCGCACGACACATTCCTCGATGCTCTCTGCCTGAACGGTGAAGCCATGGCCACGCATGAGGACCACGGCGTGTTCGGGTTTGGTTGACTCGGGAGCAGAGAAGTACGAGGCCAAGGCGCCCCCCAGGTGGGTGTTGCGGACCAGCATATCGCGCTGATCCGACGGGCGGAGATGATCTGCAATGTCGAAGATGGGTGTTTTGTTTCCTGGGGCTGTGAGAAATTCATGGGCTTGAAGAAGTGAGAGAGGTGAGGCTACCGACCGAGAAAGCCCCCGACATGGCAGCATGCGTGCAAGGGAACACCTGGTGATATGGTAATTTAGTATATGGAATTCCCTTCAATCTTGTTGCGAACAAGTCACTGACCCGAAATGGTGTAGGGAACCACATCCTCACTGTGGCTATGGATCACGCTCTGCACACCTGGGTATCTCCTGTACACTTCGCTATGGATACAGCGCTCCGAGTAGCCTCTCCCAGCGGTCGGATCGACCGGTGAAGCATCTTTCACCCAGTACTCAATGAGATCCTCCTCACTCGAGACCAGCGCCGGAGCGATGAACTGTGACATGACAAACACATCGGGTCTAGTAGGGTGACGGAAGGACAGATGCCCGTAAGCGTCAAGGACTCTATTGCGTATTAGTTCTTCGAAACCATCACCACTAGAGAACGGAGTCCAGCTTTCGTCCGGTGTACATACCCTTGGTAGTGCAGGATATGAGATCCGGTGATGTGCTTGCGATAAAGCTCGCGCACAGTGCTATCGGATGCCATTGCGATTGCTCTTCTTCCTATCGCAGAGAGTCTTTCACCGTTTCATCCCTCCGTCGAAGGATCGACTTGACTTATATGCTGAACAGTGCGGGGTACGGCTAAAGCCTCTCAACACATCCCAACCTCTGTTTGACAAATCATGGGGATTCATCGATGCGGGGGAACACGTGTGCGAGGACATGATTTAAATACAACGAGACGCGTTGCGAAGGAGTTCTCCTTCCTGCCTTGCTGTTTCGTTCACCACGCCCCCTCTCCCCTCGCAAGAATGGCCGAAGAATCGCAGGACAAGGCCCAAACTTTTCATATTGAAGAGGGCAAATCCCCAGTGTTGTACGATGAGACGTTCGATGATCCTGACAACCCGTTGGTGAGCTCTTCGATTCCGCTTTGCGTCAGGAAGCCTTTTTCTCATACAGATGTAGAACTGGCCGTACTGGCTGAAAATCTACATTGCCCTCCTCATGGCACTTTTGGGATTTCTGGCGCAGTGTAAGTGAACCGTGAAAGCATGACATACGCAACGATTACGCATATTGACCGGTTAATATAAAACTTTCTAGTCTGCTCCTCTCTCATCAACCCAGGGTATGTCACGATGTCCAAGGATCTGGGCATCACCATCGAGCAGAGTTCCTACTGCACGACCGTCTTCATCGTCTTCAGTGGGATCGCGCCCATGTTCGTGGTCCCCTATGGCAATGTCTATGGGCGGCGAATCCTCTTCGTGGTAACTATCTTCCAACCGAACGCCACACACTAGGCTAGCGTGTACGGAGTCATAATAATCGTCCGAGATATAGGTCTTCTCATTTATCAGCACGCTCGGGGCTATCGTGACTGCCGCTGCCCCCACATATGGTGGGGTGATCGTCGGGCGTATCATCAATGGCATTGGGCAGGGTATTCCACTGGGAGTCGGGGTAGTGACGGTATAGTATTTTAGTTGATTGTCATCGAGTAAACCTGTCCCGCCCACTGATTTTCATACTCATCTAGATCTGTGATTTGTTTCGTCAGCATGAGCGAGGCCTCTGGGTCGGCCTGTATACTATCGGCGTCACCAACGGTCCGCACGTTGCTCCCATCGCCGGCGGATACATCACGCAGCGGCTGGGCTGGCGCTGGTGCTTCTGGGTGCCGGCCATCTTCCAAGGAATCGTCTGTCTGATTCTGCTGCTCACGCTACCTGAGACATTATACCTGCGCGGTGACTCGAACCGCTTGCGCCACCGGCCGTACTGGGGCCGGCTGTTTTTCTTCGGCAAGGTGATCGACCGACCCATTGAGGCAGAACAGTTCTGGAGGCCTTTCAAGTTGATCCGCCACGCGACCGTCGCCCTGCCGGCGCTGTACTTCTGCACCTGCAACACTTTCGGGAGCACGCTCTTCGCCGTGACCGGGGCCAACATCGGGGCCAAGATCTTCGGGTTCGATACGGAACAGACTGGTTTGTTCATGGGCGTGCCCCTGTCGGTCGGGTGCATGATTGGTGAAGCTTCGGCGGGCTGGGTGAGTGACAGGCTGTTGGCGCTGTACGCCCGACGCCACGGGGGCAACCAAAAGCCAGAGGCGCGTCTGTTCCTGATGCCCCTGTGCACGACGCTCTGTGTCGGGACTGCGACGTACGGGCTCTGTATCCAGAACCGCTACCCGTGGATCCAGGCGTCGGTCTGCATGGCCATCTCCGGCTTTGGGCTGCAGATAGCCACAACCATGGTATACACGTACTGCACGGACAGCTATCGGTCCCGGGCCAGCGAAGTGGGTGCTGTCCTGAACTTCTTCAAGTGCGGTAAGTTTTGTTCCGCCAACCAAAATCATATACGTGGACCAGAGTAATAAACTAAACTGTATCCAGTCTTCGCCTTCAATGTCGGTTTCTATGCACTCCCCTTTGCGGGTAAAGTTGGCTACACAACGGCTTTTTCAGTTCTGGCCTCTATCAACGGCGCCTGTCTCTTTCCTCTCCTGATATTGTTCTTTGTGGGCGAGAGAATCCGCATCCAGTCATCAGATATCGACTATTAGCTAATACTACCTGGTATTTTTCTGCCATATGAACATAAGGATGTACATTGCAAATTTGAGATATAAATGTATGTGTTTTCCAATTATTCGGCCTTCTCGTCCCCCTGTTCTCCCTCCCCCTGTATACTACCATCTTCCCTCGGTGTATCCGTGCCTTCCCCCTCCGAATCAGATCTCGGCAGCCAGAAACGAGTGAGAAGACCACCAAGGTATTTCTGGTCCAACCAGCGAACGAAACCATAGAGGATCCACCCCCAGCCCCAAAGGGAGACGCCCATCAGACTGGCGACGAGCAAGACCGGACCGAGGATCAGCAGGGAGAGGATTGCCCAGAGCAAGATAGCGACGGCCGCGAAGAGGATCAGCCCCGCAACAAAGACGAGAAAGGGTACTCCGCAACAGATAAGCTGGCAGATGAAGAACGTGGTGGCGATAGGCTTCGACATGGCGGTGCGGTACGCGGCCTCCCTGCGCGGCGGGGGGAAAAACCGCGCGATGAGCCAGCGGACGGTGCTTTCGAAGCTGTCGATCGCCGAGGGGACCAGCGCCTGAGCGTACTCGACCATCGAGGATCCAAGCGAGGAGAGCGGGCGGCTTTGCGGATCGTCGCGCTTGTAGCGGTGCTCGTCGCCTGGGAACTCGCCGGGTATGACGCTGTCCGTGATCGGTTTGGTGCTTGCGTCCACCTGCGCGGTGGCCGATGAGACTGCATTTGTTGCTGGGTTTTTGGGGAGACGTTTTGTAACATTATTAAGAGACATCTTGCCTTTTACTTGAATAGGGATGCGTGTCTGTCAAATTGGTAGAGCGTGGTGGGTGTTTATTGTGTTTATACATAGTTTTAGCCATGACGTAGTGGCGCTGTCATGACGTAGATAGCTCAATAACAGGATCTACAAACATATGTAAAATAAGTAAATCAATAAATACAAAAATGATTTTTTCATTAATGTTACAAGAAAAAATTATTCATTTATCAAGTCGTCTAATGGCTAGGTAGTGGTGGACGTGTGACTGAGTAGGACAATTATATACTTCTATTAACTACTCTGATAAACCTTGAAACTATTAAACTCCCAATATGCATTCGTGAAATTGGCTCCGTTCTCTGCTGCCCACTCGGTACACCTGCCTGGACAGTTGTACAGATCGGTATAGTAGGCTGTTGCACCGGCCAGGTCGCCGCAGACGTCGATGTTGGCGATGATGCTCTGGTTTGTGAAGTGCGACGAGATGTCGCAGTGCGTACTGGGGAAATCGGCCAGCGCCTCGCCCCAGGTCGAGGGGTCTGGACTGCTCCCGTTGGAGATGTCGGAGGGGATCTCATCGCGGCTGAACATCCACACGCGGATTCCTGCGTCTCGGAGTTCCATGGCGTATACCTAAAAGAAGATAAGGATCAGAAAGAAAGGAAATAGATAGATAGAAAGAGAAATTCGTACTCCTCCGCCGTTGTCGTTGAATGCTTCGCCGTACGTCGCCGTGGCGCCCTCGACGCTGCACCCCGACTCGTCGTTGGCGGACCACAGACAATTCTGCTCGAGGGCGGTGCCGGTCTCCTTGCGCTTGCCGCTCATCTTGCACCCGCTCGTCGTGTGGAGGGTCATCGCATTTCCCTCTGTGCCCTTGTTATTTGACTCCATCACGTCGATCTCTCCATGCTCAGGCCAGTTGGACGGGTCCGTCAGCCACAGCGCTGGCCATGTCGCGCACCCGTACGGCGTGTGGACGACGTCGAAGATGAAAAGGCCGTCGTTGTACGTGTTCTTGGACGTCAGGCGGACAGACATGCGTCCGCTCGTCTGGTTCTCTGTGCTGGTGTCGACGCGCAGCACGGCCGACGAGTTGGACGCGTATGTCAGGTTCATCATGTCTGCGGTGGAAGCGTCGACATATCTTAAACTCGTTAGCCGTCTTCTTCGACTTGTTGGAAGAGCCACTAAGTTGGCTACTCACTGTACAAACCCGTCGGTAGGGTCCGACGCGGTGTAGTAGTCGAAGCTTTCGAAAAACTCCGTCCCTGAATATGTGTCGACTAGCGTGTAGTTCAATGCCGAATAGTCCGGATACGCCGATGCTTTAGTCCCCTCGACGACACCGACGATGATACCCACGATTACCACCACGATCCCCGCGGCAATTAGCAGTTTCGTCCGTAGCGACCAGCCGCGAGGGTCGTACCACGGCCACCGCCCGCTCAGCTCTCGTGGCGTGTCTGACGTGCCGTACGGCGCCTGCTGCTGTTGCGCGGGATAGCGGTTGGACTGCTCGGGAAAGCGAGTAGACTGCTCGGCATAGCGATTGGGATATTGACCGAGCTCGAACTTGGGCATTTTCGAGGCCGCGCCCCCGAAGCGACTGTACTCGTCGCTGGTCGCGGAAAAGTACTCTAAACGTGCCATGGCGGCGGTGTGATGAGTTTGGGAAGAGGCATCGGCCTCTCTCTTCTGCGGTTCCCCCTTCTCTCTTTATTTTTCTTTTCTTTTTCTTTTCATATACACCTGATACCAGAGGGAGGGGGCTGACTGGCATACGTCTGCCTCCACGTCATGCCAAGTCAGCGTCCCTCAGTGGGTCAGGCATTAGGACGGGGTGCTATCATAGAGATAAATGACAGATACCTGGCCTGGAACACCTTGTTTTGTGAATATATCATCTGAAACAAGTTTCCCCGAGTCGATCGTTCGATATGTCGGTGAACTTTGCTGGTTGGAGCACAAGGATCGTTGAGAAAACAAGGCTAATCTGCCCCAGTACCTTAATCGACTTGGCATTGTATAAATAGATGGCATGGCAGGCAAGAGGCGGGATTCATGAAATCCTCGACATCAGCGAGACAGCCTGTCCCGTGTGCACAGGCTTTGTGGTACGGAGGGATCCCGCGGCCAGGATCTGTCCTTGTCGTCCACGTAATGGCCTGTTTCTGTTTGTTGATTGCGCAATGGAAGGAAGGAAAACACCGTGTGCCTGTGGCTGCCTGAGGTGTCGATGCGGTAGGCTTTGCCTGGGTGGGTATAGTGGATACTAAAGCAGGCTTAGCCCGTGGTTCTGGGTGGCGCAGCTCAGCCAATCCAGATGCTTAGAATTCTCTCTCTCACCGCCCTGAGTGGGGCTGGACGCCTTGGGCTAATCCAGATCTGGGACGGCCACGTGGATTCCATGCCTGAGGCTTACTTCTGCCTGAGGCTGCACTTGTGCCTGAGGCTGTATTCTGAGTCACTCCCTTTTTCTTCATCTCCAACGCAGCCGTTCGAAAGACAACCATCCACGGCCATGACACCTGCAACACAGCCACTGAGTCTGGCACGGACCACCCTCCTCGTCAGCACGCTGACTGGGCTGACCTTTCTGGGCTCAATGAGCTCTGGTCTGTTGACCATCGGGTTGCCCGTCATGGCGGTCGATCTGGGCCTGGACGACGGCCTGCTGCTCTGGTGAGTTGAGCCCCAAGATTCTGCGGAAGACTGCTTGAACACAGCTGACTTGTAGAGGCCTGCTTCGGTATACTCGTACGTCATACTTCCTTTACATGAATTTCTTTTATAGTATTATCTTTCTTCTTTTGCAAGAAATACTACTAAGTACTCCTGACGGTGTAGGCTTGCTAGTGGCTGCTGTCTGCTTCTGGCCGGTTCCCTTGCCGATTTGCTGGGAAACCGTCAGATAAATCTCATCGGCTGCTTTGGGCTGTCCATTAGCATTCTCGCCTGTGGTCTTGCTCGCACGGGTATCGAGTTCATTGTGTTCCGGGCTCTGCAGGGCGTCGTCTTCTCACTGTGTCTGCCCACCGCGTTCAGCATTCTCAAAGAATGTCTGCCGCCGGGCAAGCAGACCAACATCGCAGTCGGCTGCTTTGGTCTCGGGCAACCCCTGGGCTTCTCTGTCGGCCTGGTCTTGGGCGGCTTGTTTGAGGCGACTGCCCCGGGCTGGCGAGTGGGCTACTATCTCACTGCAGGGCTGGCGTTCATCCTCTCCCTGGTCAACCTCGTCAATCTTCCATCGACCTTGCAGCGCGCTCCCTGGTCATGGCAGCGGTTCCGAGCTGAGATTGACTGGGTTGGACTCTTGCTGTCCAGCGGTTGCTTGGGTCTTTTCTCCTACGTGTGCTCGTATGTTTCTTTTTCTTTCTTTCTCTTTATAGTACATACTACAGTTTTGCAAGGATTCTCACATCCAACAGTGCGATCACCTCCGATACAGCTGCCATCAAAAAACCGCAGATCATCGCGCTCCTGGCATTAGCAGGCGCCCTGGCGCCGATGTTTCTCTTTTGGATGAACCGTCAGGAGAAGCACGGACGACCAGCCCTGATTCCCAACTCTATCTGGCAGAACAAGGCTTTTACCTCTATTTGTCTCGTTGTTCTCTTATCCTGGGCTGTTTTGAACGGCATGGAGACCTTCTTGAGCTTGTTGTAAGTGGTATGCAAACAAAAGACGACCTTGATTAACTGGCTTTGCAGTTTCCAAGAGGTCCAGGATCTCCCGCCCATCCAGGCAGCCATCCGATTCTTCCCGAATATCATCATCGGTATCATCTTGAACTTTGGGACAGGCGTCTTTGTCGACCGGCTGCGCGCCGACCATCTTGTGATTGTCACCTCACTCCTCAGCGCCGGCTCTCCCTTGCTCATGGCGCTGATCCAAGCCCACTGGTCGTGGTGGTCCTGTGCCTTTTGGGCCGTTTTGATCTCGCCCCTTTCTGCCGATGGTGCGTTTGAAGTTGTCAGCCACAACACTCTTTTTCTAATTAATAAATATAGTCATCTTCACCGTCGCCAACCTGCTCATCTCCGATCTCTTCACCCCGACCACACAGGGCCTTGCCAGTGCCGTCTTCAACACGGTCGCCCAGTTCGGCACTTCCATTGGCCTCACCGTGTTCGCCATCTTGTCGGCCAGCGTGACCAAGCAGTCCAAGTACGAGAACAAGGCCTCGCCGGAGGCCTTGATGCAGGGCTACCGGGCCGTCTTCTGGATGTCGTTCGGCATGATGATCTGTGGCTGCGGGGTGAGTGCGTGGGGGTTGAGGAAGATTGGAAAGGTGGGTTAATATTTTGGTTATAAATAAATCATAGATATATCATATTCATAACTGTGTATAACTTTTTCTAAATGACGTGAGACGAGCCATGCTTATTTCTCCCTCGACAAATAAAACAAGGCCAATTCTCGTATTACGGCTGTCGGAACAAATACTCTTTCAAGTAAGCCTGCTTACTCTGCTACAAGTACTACGTACTCTCCACCAGCACATCAATTACTCACTCTTTTCTTCTTCTTCTTCCTGCAATAATAATATCTCCTAACTATATTACCATGTTGTCGATTATTGTGAGTATTCTCTGCGTGGCAGTTATCTTCTTCTTTCGCCGTCGTGAGCGCCTCCCGCGCGAGATCCCCCTCTGCCCGCCTTCACACCTTGGGCGGGACGTCAGACTGCGACACTGGAACGAAACAGTGCCCAACGATGGTCTACTGCGTTTTCGAGACACCGGCGTGGAGCTGCTCCTCGTCACGAAGCCGAGCATCCTGCATGAGATCCTGGTCGGCCGGGCGGTGGAATTCGTCAAGCCGCAGGTGGTTCGGGATCGACTGTATCCCACCACGGGCAACGGTCTTTTATTCGCAGAGGGAGATGAGCATAAAGTTAGAAAACAACCTGACCGTCATGTTTGATGATTTCCGATACTGACGAAAATACAGATGCAACGGAAAGCGTTGAACCCGGCGTTCTCCTACCGACACGTCAAAGACCTGTACCCCATCTTCTGGCGCAAAGCGTTCCAACTGGTGAAATGTTTGGAAAAGGAGTCCGAGACAGGAGAGATAGTGACGATTCGGCCCTGGGCACGGAGGACAACGCTGGATATCATCGGCGTGGCGGGGATGGACCATGATTTCGGCGCCCTGCACGAACCAGACAATTACCTCGTGAAGCAGTATGAGACCATGCATGTCGATCCGTCCCGTGGGGAGGCCATCTTCGGATACCTTCTATCCTTCATCTCTAGTCCGCTCGCCCGCTTCGTAATGCAGAACATCCCCACGAAGCGAGGCAAGGCGTTACGGGCGGGCTCGAAAGCGATCCGGGAGGTGTGTGCGCGCCTGATCCAGGAGAAGAGAGAACAGACAGCCCGAGAAGCGAGCAAGGACGCAACGGCCACTCCTACCACTTCCAGCAAGGATCTCCTCTCCGTGGCGGTGAATAGTGCTTCGTTGCCCCCCGCCACACTGGTCGACCAGATGATGACTTTCCTCACGGCAGGACATGGGACAACCTCCCACGCTCTGCAGTGGTCGGTGTATTCGCTTTGCAAACATCTAGATATCCAATCCCGGCTACGAGAAGAGGTGGCATATCTTGTCGAACGGGAGATGGAAGGAGAAGAAGAAGAAGAAGAAGAAGAAGAAGGACCCACAGTGACAGCCGCAGAGATCGACTCCTTGCCGTACCTGAACGCATTCGTGAATGAAGTTCTACGCTTCTACCCGCCTATCCCATCTACAGTGCGCGAACCGCTCCAAACCACAACTTTAGAGGGGTACAAGATCCCGCGGGGAACAAAACTCGTGATCCCCATCTCGATTGCAAACAAGGATACCTCGCAGTGGGGGGAAGATGCGGGCGTCTTCAACCCCGACCGCTGGTTGAAGCCCGGGTGTGCGCATACGGGCGGCGCGCTCAGCTCGTCTTCCTCGTTGACCTTTCTCACGGGGCCGAGGAGTTGTATCGGGGCGGGGTTTGCCAGGGCGGAACTCGCTTGTTTGGTTGCCTGCTTGGTCGGCAGGTTTCAGATGCAGCTCGAGGATCCAAATAAGGAGTTGACGCTCAATCTGAAGGGGGTGGGTGTTGCTCCGGAGGATGGCGTTAGAGTCAGATTAACGATGGTATAGTATGATATAGTATGAAATTCAATATCAATCTATATAGTATAGTCGTATAGTAACTCTAATGATTCATTCTCTGCAAGTAAGCAGTCGCCCGCGCCATTTCCTCCTCTGTCGGCCGTTGCACAACCATCAGATACAAGATATCCTAACAAGTCAGCACGTAGAAAAGAGAAGAGCATTTTGATTTGCTTACCTTTTCGAAAAACTTTCTTGCCATCTTGATTCCCCCACCGGCTAACCCTGTTCCTCCGACTATGCCTCCAAGCCCTGCCCCGCGCAAGTCCATAGACGGGCCTGATCGAGTATATTGTTCGTTTCCATCTTGGCCTTGACTTCTGGAGGGATACCCCCCTCTAATATCCCGATATCCAAGTCTATCGGTAAGACGGCCTCGAGCACCGAGAGAGCCAAGACGACTACCTAGACCGTCACCACCACCAAGACCCCCGCCGAGAGAGTCTAAGCCTCTACCTACAGGACTCTGCAGATACCCTCCTGTCAACAGGGCGAGAGGGTCCCCGTTGCTAGCCGGGTGGCTTGGGTCAGCGTATCGCGAGTGGAACTCTTCCTTGGGTGCGGCGTTGGCCGTCGCGCTGTCTGGGTTCTGGTCCGCCCATTCTGCCCGAGCACGACGATCGATGTACTCCTCGACAAAGCCACCTGACTGCTTCAAGAAGTTCGCTTTTTTCTTCTTCTCCTCGCCGTCAGCACTGGCGATGGCCAGATCATCTAGCTTCGGGAACACCAAGGGGGCGGTCTCGGGCCATTCGAACGAGGTGGAGCCGCTCGAGCTGACGAACTTGTTGGCGAACCGGTTGAATGAGTCCGTCTCCTGGGTGCGGTTGGCCGCCGTGGCGATCGAGCTGTCCATTTCGTCGAGGTTGACGGTTGTGACCACCTGGCCCGCTTGGCTGGGCTTCCATGTCATAACGAGGGCGATGAGCCCGCGCGGGGCAAAGAACGACTCGTTTACCTTGTCTAGAAAGCTGTTGGTCTTGGTCCGGCTATGAATCTCGTTCGCCGCCTTGACCGCTTGCTGAACAGCGATGGAGACGAGGATCGTGAAGGGCTCTGGCACGGCGTGTCCGGCCAGGGAGGCCAAGTTCAGCACCTCGATCCAGGGACTTGGCTGAACGGCCTTGTTCAGATGGTCGAGGAAATCGAGAAACGTCGCCTGATCGATGGCCACTTCGTTCAGTACCGGCGCGTACGCACGCATGAAGCCTCGGTCGCGCCGGCCGGGCCGTCGCTGGGTGATAACCACCGGCAGATCGAGGGGCCTAGGACTCGACTGAGGGTTTGTATTCTTTATTCTCATCGGATGCTTCTTTGCGAATTCGTCGGCCATTTGGATCAGTTGTTCGTCGCTCATAGGCTCCTCCTGACCAGACGTCTTATCCCTTCCCTCCAGCTCCCGTTGAGCCTCGTCGAGCTGCCAGGCTGCTTCATCTGCCTGGGCGGCAAGCCGTGCTTGCTCTTCATATGCGGGTGATGCCGGTGCCTGTTCCTGTGTCTGTGATGGCATCTCAGCTCTATTCTTCCAATTCTTCTTCTCTTTGTGGTGATGGTAACTCTCTGAGGCGAGACCAATGCCTGATGCCACGCCCTTGAACAGCTTCCCTCCCAGACCTGGGCGGCCACCGCCTGAGCCCTGTTTTTGGTTTCCAAAGCGTCCTCCAGCCAACAACATGGTGGATAGTATAAGAAGTGCAATAGAAAGTGAGGTCTGCGTGAAACATGCTTCTGTTTTCTCATGGATGAGGCCGCTCTTATAAATGGGAGGATTGACATCGGTTGACTCTAATAGGAAGGAACATGGCCAAGAACCCCGCCCCGCTGACTAACAGCAACACCGGCCAGTGATGTTTGTTTCGGTTGCGTCGATCCTACTATGGCCTTGTTTTCTGGCCGATCTCCTACAGTACAGAGTATGGAATAGGAATAAATATAGAGCAGAGGCTCTGTGGAAATGCTGATCAACAAAGAAGCGCGTGTGGCCAAGTGGTAAGGCGTCTGTCTCGTAAACAGAAGATCGCGGGTTCGATTCCCGTCATGCGCATTCAAGAAAGCTTCGTCTTTTCTCCTGAATGACCTATCCATCAGGTAGAGTAACGAGCTGTTTTCTAGTTCATTTCTATGCCGAATGTTTTTATTCACCAGAAATACTATGCCTTTTTTAGGTCTATGTCTGATACTGTAGAATTAATCAATCGCAAGGCACTCTTGAACTTATCAAGAGCCAGAAATGCGCCCTGCTTGGAAAATGCATGGGGGTACGGTACGTACCATTGCCAGAGCTAACTATTGACAAGTCAGTCCAATGTCGAGGTCTTCAACGTGTGGTTTATTGTTCATCTTTCGCTGAACATAACCAACACTCGCCCGCATTCACTACTCTTAGACTGTACTATTTCCTACAAGCCGCCAGTCCCTTAGTATGTAGTAAAGCTAAGCTGAAAGAAGATAGCGCTCACCTGGATAGCAGGAGGCCTGATAAATCAGGTATTCATTAGGGGTGCTGGTGCGCTAACCCTTATAGGGATGGATGCAGATATAGGTATGGACAGTCGCTCTTGCCGCTGTTGGCTTTGCTCACGATCTGCGAGTTCTTTCTCCTGTCTGTGATTTTATCGACCTGAGACTGGGGTCTGTCTGCCCCTCTGCTTTGAAACTACCGGTGAGAGCAATGAGGAACGATCATAGCAGAGAAAAGAAGAGGAAACAGCCGTTTGGAAGCAGGAAGAATGGATCGTCTGGCTCGTCAAGTATTCACCAGCAGCAGATAACCACCTAACCAAACGACTTGTCAAGAGCTTACGAATCTCGCCTTTCCCGACAGCGGAGGAGAAGGCAAAATCAGTCCCCAGCAAAGCAGGTGATAGCCAAGAAGTCCCGAGCCAAATTCCCAGCATGATGCAGTCCGACGCCGCGAGATGTTGAACAAGATCGTTGAGCTGGGTCTGAAGCATGTAAAGGCGACCTTCTCAGAGAGTCATTCCACTGGGTTCTCGAATGCGAGCCGCTCCGCCAGTGGTGCGATGGTGATGATCCCCAATTGCTATGGATCAAGGGAGACCCAGGAAAGGGTAAGACGATGCTCCTATGCGGCATCGTCGACGACTTGACATCGCCTCGTCGCCCCATACATCTCTCCAATATAGCCTTCTTTCTTTGTCTGACTCCGAACTTTCGGATCAGTCATGCCGCAGCGATATTGCGAGGTCTGATCTGGATGCTGGTTACAGAGCAGTCCTCTCTGGTGACCCACGTGCAGCAGTACTGCGACAATGGCAGCGAGCAGCCATTTGGCGGTTGCAATGCATGGGCCGTATTATCGCATGTCTTCCAAACTATCCTCCAGGATCCCCAGCTCCAACAGACGTATCTCCTCATCGATGCTCTGGACGAGTGTAATGATGCGCTCGACGGCCTTTTGGAGTTTATCGCTCAGTCTTCCTCGGCATCTTCGCACATCAAGTGGATCGTCTCTTGCAAGTCGCAACTGGCCGATGATCGAGAATCTACTTCGCCCGATCGCAAAGCTGGAACTGAGTCCGGAACACCACACCGGGTCTGTCGCAAAGGCAGTCGACGTGTACATAGAGCACAAAGTTTGCCAGCTTGCAATGAACAACGAATATGAGGATGAGACGCGAGATGCAGTCCAGCGTTACTTGTCTTAACATGCAAACGGTACCTTCCTCTGGGTTTCTCTGGTCTGCCAAGAACTCGCCCATGTTTCTGGATGGGAGGCGCAAGACCGTTTGAGTCGATTTCCACCAGGACTCGATGCCCTCTACGGGCAGACGCTCCTTCAGATCCGCCAGTCCGGCCATGCGTCTCTCTGTCACCGCATCCTAGCGGTCCTCTCCATCGTCCGACAGCCACTCACATAAGATGAGCTAACCTCGTTGGTCACCTTCTCGCGCCTGGCAGCCAAGAACACCAAGGCTCAGAGGGAGATTATTGGCTTATGTAGCTCCTTTCTGTCCCTCCAAAATCTCGCAGTATCCTTCGTTCACCAGTCAGCACAAGACTTTCTGCTCCAAGAGACCGGGCCGGCCGAGATCTTTCCCAATGGCAAGAAAACAGTCCACCATGAGATCTTCCCTCGATCTCTGGGTGTCATAGCCACAGGGCTACTACGTGATATTTATGGCCTCAGAGACCCGGCTTGTAGTATTGATCAAGTTGATCGACCCGATCCTGATCCGCTCGCCGCGGTCGAGTACTCCTGTGTTTACTGGATCGACCACCTTCATCATCGCGCGAGAAGTGATTACTTTGGCTGTGATTGCCCTGTTGAAGGCTTTTTTTGTCATGATTTCCTCCACTGGCCCATGAGCCGGCCAGATCTTTCTATCTCCTTTTCTATCTATGGTTTGATCGATCTTATCATCATTCTATTATCATCCGTCAGTCATAAGGCATAGCGTTGGGCTAGATATTGGATGTTTGTAATTTCGCGGACTTGACGAGATTCAACTCTCGTTGGCAAACTTGTGTCTCTCCCTGCAAATCCGACAATTGGTAATTCAGCACAGCTGAGCGTCGATCTGGTGCCATATCCAATGACCAGAACCGGATGCGGCTTTGTTCAGGGATATACCCATTGGGATCCGCACCCTCATTCTCGATAGCCATTATTTGGGACGCGACTAGGACGAAGAATCTCGAGTCATATGATCCTTCACGGTGCGGCCAGGCCTGCAGTAGGTCCAGAGCACGCTGTCGGGTCTCTCGGTCGCGACAGCGCAGGCTCACCCAGCCCAGTGGCGCAATAACGCCCAAGTCCATCATGAGTTCTGGCAGGGGTCTGTCTTTGTATTCGGCCTTGAGGCTGGCGATCACTCGCTCGCTGATATCCACAAATTTTCGCACGCGTGGCAGGCATGAGTCGTACACCGTCTCCAACGGATCAAGAACTGTGTCCAGGTCCACCGTACCGACTAAATGGTGGAGTCGGATGATGTCGATGCTGCGGGCCTCCTTGGGCGTTGGATTGGGATAACGAGCAAGAAGCTCGTCAAAGGCGGCGATGTGCGCCTGTAGCTGACTGCGCATCTTCTCTGTCTCGACGGCTAGATGGAGCAAGTCGGTGGTGGGGTCATGTAAGAGTGGTGCACATGTTGTGCGGAACCGAAGGATATTGTTGAACACCGAGTCGAGTTTCTGTTTGGCATCGACTATGCTTGTGAAGACGACGCCTTGGTGTACAACATCCGTCAGACTAGCGATGGCTAGACTCAGGTCCGGGAGCGATGTTTTGGCTCCGAAATGCGCAGACTGCACGTCTACATGCGTGAATACCTTCAACAGGGCCGACTCGTCTGTGGATCGATGATCGGAGGAGGAGTCGCACAAGACTTTCGTCAGCAGCGACGAACGAGCGACGGCGCCGCGATGGTTAGTGAGAATGTGCAGGGCGTTTGCCAGATGGGTGAAAGCGTGGTCGTAGCGACCCTGCAGGTACTCGATGAAGATGAAGGCCAAACAGCAGACCAGGACCACCTGCCGCAGGCACGGATCGTTGGATCTAAGTCGTTTGGAGAGGAGCGAGATGGATTTCCCGTACTGCTCCAGGGCAAACTGCTGATGTCTTCTAGGGTCCCAGGCGCCCTGGCCTCTTGAGGAGGCTTCATGCAAGGCACTCAGGGCGGCTACCGCGTGGCAGACGGCCGGGTCCGCCTGAGCCATCTGCAGGACCAGCCGTTGCCAGATCTCCGAATCGAACCAGCCGACCATGGCGGGCACGGTGTGAGCGCGAAAGTAGGAAAAACACCGGCGCTCATCGGTACTCATCCCGGGGAGGTTCACCTGCAAGCAGCGGTTGCTGCTGACCAGGGTATCCGTCCGATGGTTCACCACCACCGCCACCGGGCCAGTTTTGCGCAAGGCGGCAGCGGCGGGCAGGATCGCGATATCATATCCATCGCAGATGCGTCCTGTCGAGGTACAGTTGGTGCATGAGGCAGGGGTTTCGTCGCATTTGATGCGTCGAACACGGCAGGTCCGACAGCCGGTTTTCGATCGGCGGGAAAAGACCCGCTGCCGAGGGGGCATTAAATAGTAAATACTAGCAGTTCACTGTTCAATGATATAATTCCAATACTCCGTCACAATCCTTCCGAAGTGAAGTGCAGAGGCAATCCATCGAGGTACCCCGCTCTTCCAGGTCTCCCTTGCATCGAGCCCCTTTTGATCCTGCTGCCCCGTTATTTGACTGGACCATGACTTGTGATGGTAAGGACGGTCCTGACTCCTGAGAGAGGACGCCGTCCATCAGACGGAGCACTTACGGAGGACACCAGCCGTGACGTGGTCTCTTATTATCAATAATATCCACTGGACATAGAATGGTACAGCGTATAGGCTTGACGCTGTGTGTTCGTGGTGCTGTCAGCCAAGAATTTCAGTGGAATGGAAGTCCCGGGTCAGGTCATCCGCGCTTTCCGCTCTCGGCATTACGTAAGCGGTGATCTCGGCCACGGAGAATCTATATTCCGTCTAGGCATTACAGATAGTTACTAGCCTACTAGTAGTTAGTTACTAGGTAACTACCTAGTACCCAACTAGTTAGTAGTTACCTGTACTGTGCTCACGAGCCTTATTGACTAGACCGTCGCCAAGACCTTCCCATCTGCACCTGACTAAGCATAGCACATGATATATCCAATACGAGTGGCCCTCCGGTCGGCTATCATGACTGCTAACTCCATACTACAGTACTAACTAACAGCCAACTATCTCCCACTATCTCCTAGTAAGCAACTAACTCGGCTATCAGAACTCGTCTCCAGCAGCTTGGCTCTGCATCCAGACCCTGGCCAGTGCCTGCATAAGTTTACTTTACCAAATTGTTCAGAACGGGCTGTGAAATCGAGTCATGGTTTCCTTACTATTCATAGTCTCTGTAATAGTAACCTTCAAGCCCCTGGTTCGGTTCAGCCCTGAGAACCCCTAGGCCCACAAGAACCAGGGAAAAGCAGAAACGTCAATAAAAAAGACGATCGGATCAATTATTATTGTATTATGAGACTCTCTTCTTCATTTAATAATACGGAGTACTACATAATAAAGGGATGTTCTCCCGTATTGTACTTACGATCGTAACCGCCCACTTTGCCTCTCTTCTTAGCCCGATGGGGTATCGAGAGGCGTTTCTGGGCACTTCTTGTCTTTGTGTCTTTCTCCTCCTCGGCAACCTTTGCCGTTCATGGAGGGATCCTCTTGTCTTGACCTGAGCTGAGCGGATGGCCTTGGATGCTAGAGTCCTGGGCGTTGGCAACGGTTGGCGAAGAACTCCCTCCCCTCTCTCTCTCTCTCTCTCTCTCTCTTCTCTCTTTCCTCTCCTTTCTCCTACCAAGAACAGCCTCTCCTTCTTTTCCTTCTCTTCTTCTTCTTATTCTCTCACTCGTTTTTTTCTTTCGTCACTCCAGGATTAAATCCCTTATAATCTACTCCTGGTCTGTTGACGATATTACGCTCTTTATGAATTGATTTGCTCTCTCTGCCTTGCCGTCGTCGATTTGTATATCTATCTATCAATTAATCGATCTATCGATCTATCTATCTATCGATAGACAATGTCGAAATTCAGTCTTTACAGTCTCGTGGGCCTTCTGGTCGGGACATACGCATACGATTGGCCGACAGACGGCTCAGATCTCCAGACTTTTGTGACGGTAGGTTATCTCGGGCTCGCCTCTGCTGGTAAAACGAGTATAACTGACTGGGTGGTTTAGATGCCCGATGTCTACACAATTCAATGGAATATCACCCACTATGACAGAGAGAGAGCTGCCCCGGGCTATTGGTTTATAGCCCCCTACGCAACCTACACGCCCGAGCCGGCAAGTAAGATCTGGCAGCCGCATCAGGTCGGCTCACAAATCTACGACTCGGATGGCGAGCTGGTCTGGGTCCACATGAACAACTATGACGGCGACAACCGCAATGAGATGGACTTCCGCGTTCAGGATGGTCAGGACGGCGAGAAACTGCTGACCATGATCGTCAAGATGGGCTTCAACAGCCACAAGAGCGGTGCCTGGGACAAGGGCACCGCCATCATCATGAACGACCGCTACGAGGTCATCCATCGTCTGCACGAGCCCGATGAATTCAGCGAGTTCAACGCCCACGAGTTTCAGCTCACCGATGGCGGTCGCTCCGCGCTCGCCACCCCGTACTGGGGCTTGCACGTCCCCCTGACCGACTGGGGGCGCCCCGAGGAGGAGAGCTGGGTGGCCGCGGGAGGCATCATCGAGCTCGACGTGACGGACTCCGCTGTCCTCTTTCAGTGGAATTCCATCAACCATATCCCCCTCTCCGAATCCGTCCATCTCGGCCCGGAAACCGCCATCGACCCCCAGCCCAACGGATTGGACTACATCCACGTCAACTCCGTCGACAAGCTGCACGGCAACTACCTGCTCTCGTCCCGCTTCACAAGCACCATCTACTGCATCTCCGGCATCGACAAGCAAATCCTCTGGCGTCTGGGCGGCAAGTTCTCCGACTTCACCCAGGACTTCACCTTCTCCAAACAGCACCACGCCCGCTTTATCTCGGGCAACGACACCCACACCGTCATCTCCTTCATGAACAACGCCTCCGATGACTGGTCCAACGACGAGCCCACCTCGTCCGCCATGTACGTCCAGCTCAACACCGTCACCATGACCGCCACCGTCCTCCACAGCTACCCGCGGCCCGACGGGCAGCTCAGCCGCATGCGAGGCAGCAACCAGCTGCTGCCCAACGGCAACGTCTTCGTCTCCTGGAGCGAGGACGGCTACCAGTCCGAATTCGCCGAGGACGGCACCCTGCTCATGGAGGCCCGCTTCAGCTCCAAGCGCTTCAACACCTACCGTGCCTTCAAGCACGAATGGGTCGGCCGTCCCACCTACCCGCCCACCCTCGTCGCCCATGTCCACGGCACCGGTGCCGACACGGGCTTCACCACCGTCTTCCACATCAGCTGGAATGGCGCCACCGAGGTCAAGCTCTGGCGCTTCTTCGCACGCGACAGCCAGAGCGGAGACCCCGTCTACATCGGCAACGCAACCCGCTCCGGCTTCGAGACCATCTTCACCACCAAGGGTTATCTGGACTGGGTATGTGCCGAAGCCATCAACGCCCAGGGCATCTCCATGGGCTGGTCCAAGGTTTCACGCAGTCGCTTCCCAGACCTGCCGCGGCACGTCTCCCCGGCCGACTATCTTGGCGTCACCCCCGACGATCCTACCGTGCTGTACGCTAAATCTAGTGCGACATCCTCCTCCTCCAACCATTTCATGAAGACCATCGAAAGCATCAAAAACACCCAACCCACCCAGACAACAACTCTGTACATAGCCCTGGCCGCCATCACGCTTTCCGGTCTGACCTTCCTTGTCCTTCTTTTCAAAAACTTGCCGTTCTTCCACCGGAGAAAATACCAACTTGTACGATCCGATGAAGAGGGATCAATCCACTCCAACTAGTTCGACTTATGTCTTCTCCATCACGAAACTTTCATTTTCTTCTTCTACGATCCCTTTTCCCGGCGGCGCATCTGGATGGTTGGTGTATTATTCATTACTTCATTACATGCTCTAATCATGGTTCACCACTTTTGCAACCTTTTCTATCTTACATATCAGCGTTCTACATTACAGTCATATAGCAGAGCCAAGAGTCATCAGATTATTCTTCTTAATAAATATTCTTCATACATTACATGTATTATATAATTGTATAACTTTTACAAGCATTAACTATACCTACATTATAGCTTAGGTTAGGTAAAGAGGCAATCATAGTCTACCTAGGGATCACCCTGAGTGTTACTTGACAGCAAAGGCAAGATATCATATAGTTCTATCTGCTAGTATACCTATAGCCTCAGGATACTCATGATAGTTTAGGGTATGCAGATCACTGTGTGGGTACTTAACAGCAGTATATGAATAGGGGAGAAGAATAGAAGAAATGGAAAATGAAATGGTCAATATTCATTAACTATAATACAGCTAAGTAGATGGGAAGCCCTGATTTCTACATCTGATGTTTAAGATAAATATTTATATACTTTTATTATTATATGCTTACTGTTAATTTCACCATCAGCCTCCTAGATGTTGTCACTAGATAATCTATATAGTATCAAGATATTTGAGGTTATCTTTTGCTATGGATTCTTCCCCCTGGTCATAGTGGTGTCATATAGGAATATAATATCTGCTGGAATGCCATATTCCTATTGAATAAATAAATGCTTTATTAATATATTCTAGATGGGTATAGAGTGTATCTTTCTTTTATATTAACAGACCTTCTATAATGATGCTTACTTAACCTCTAACCCTGGAACCTTCCTCTTCTTTCCCCCTCTCTTTCCCCTCTTTAGGCTTCCTTCTTTCAACTGCATCGCGTTGACTACCCTTCCATCTCTCTCTCAGCTTACGCTCTCCAATTTCTCAGTACTCCAGCCCAGTACCCTTTTCATAACGCCCTACTTACCATCTCGCTAGCACTGATCTACTAGCTTGCTCTCATCATGGAGCAGACTCAAGAACAAGTGCTGAAGAATCTTTTTCGCTCCCTCGATAAGTCAGCAAAGGAAACGACAACCGCTCTTGCAGGGGCTAATATCCGCCATGGCTTCATCGGTGGATATGCGACTTCCCTCCTCGGTGGAGTGAGGATGACAAGTGTACGCCTTCCCTGTATCCTTTTGATCTTCGGGTATTCCTTCAGCTAATTTTGACCAGGGACATCGATATCATCGTTGATGCAGAACCAAGCGATACCCGAAACTTGCTACTCCAGGCTCATCCTGGATTCAGACTGACCCAGAGCAACAAACTTGTCTTCGTGGACGGAGAGGAGAGCATTCCGATCGAGCTTCTTCGTGGTGGCAGCACTCGTCAGTTGAAATTGCCCGATGCAAACACGGTTTCGCTTCTCTCTGTAACAGCCAGCAGTCGACCGGGGCGTATCGAAAATACCCCAAGTTAGTTCCCTTTTTCACCTTTGGGGAATTCTCTACTAAATTGGGCTTTCACTAATCGCTTTATTTCAGTCCCTATCCTTGCACCGGCTGTTCTCGTTCTAACAAAGATCAAGAGATGGGTATTCGCGGCCGAATCCACCCGCCCCCAGAGCATTAGAAAGGCCCAGAGAGACGTTCAGGATATTGAGGTGATCTTGGATTGGCTTGCTAAAAACAATCTTCACATCGATCTTGGAAGTTACCCGGACAAGCCAAAGGAAGATCTACTTTCTGGGGTTCGAAAGTTGCACCAAATGCATGCTAACCTTCGCCCTTTGCTTGAGACTACTTTGGAAGCGAAGGACTTTGCGCTCATCAACAATTAGATAGCTGGTAAATAGACCGACAGTCGCGAACAACAGATTCCGCAATACATAAGTATTCCTCTCTAGATGCGCCCCAATCCCAACTCTTCATCTCCAGTACTGCCTCTTCAAGTCTTTGCTGGAAATCCTCCTCGCTCTCCTCGTCCTCCCATCCAACTTCCTTGGTATTCAGCGGTTTGTCGCGCAAAATGTAGAAGGATATAAACGACAATAAATCATCGATGACTCTCAGTCTGAAGCTATCGTTCACCGGGTGGTATAAGAGATGACGAAGCAACGACACCATATACATGGGAGGTTTGGGCGTCAGTATCGGCAGCGTACGATCAAATGTCGATGTGACTTTGACGGTGTCTTGGAGCGCAAGGCCGACAAAGGAAAGTGGGTAGAGATATATGGGACTGCTCTCATCCAGTTTGTGCTTGTGGACGATGCAGCCTCGCTCCCATGGTCCGTACCTGTCAGTCACCTTTGTGGATGGAGGGACACGGGAGAACCCATATTTTGATAGTACTTGCGATGAAAATGATAGAAGTTCATCGGGGACTGCCCATTCAACAAGCTAGAGGTAGTACTAGCAGTTAGTGAAATTATTTTTCAATAACTTCAATGCAGTAAGGCTTACTAGAAGGACCATAGGGTCTCCGCCGCGGTACTGCACCTGCTGCCCGTACTCTACCACAGGGATATTCTTGTCGGCTAGAGCTCTGGCAGCTAGCCTCACGATAGGCGCATGAAGTTGTTCTGACCTTGGCTCTTCTCGTGGTGGTAGTCCCATCTTGAAATTGTTTTAAAAAAAATTAATGCAGCTTGGATGGTAGGATGGTAGCGGAGATGACGGAGGTTGACGAAACATTTGAATTTCTACGGTCCGAACAATGTGATCACATGATCTCCCATAGCGATGGTCCGATGGATGCCTGGATTGTCAACCTATGGCAATTTCTTTGAAGCTTAAATATAAGCAATATTCCAACTTGAAAAAACTGAAACTCCTATATATCTATAGTCTATGGTATACCTATAACAATGCTGGGATATGTAGTGCCGACCCCGCCGCCAGATTCAACGGCACGGTATTCAGCGGCCGTCCGCTGCTGGTCAACAGGATGATGGCCTCCGTCGCGGTGAAAGCGCCGAGCACTGTCCCTGCAAGGGGGAGAGCGCCCCAGCCGTGTGCGCAACTGTTCATTAGCTTCTATATATGGTAAGTATATAATGAAGAAGCATACCAAGTTTTGATGGCTTCCTGATCTACCACGGCGTGAGTCAAGCCCTTTTCTTCAATCAGCTTACGTATCATCGCCTCGACTTTGGCTTCATGGCCGGCCAGAGATACTGCGGCTGGCCGGTGCGCGGCGGGATATCCCTGGACGGTCTGGAAGACTGAGCCGGAGGCGTAGACGACAAGAAGGAAGGATATCATCTCGGGAGACGAGAGATCCACTGCAGCTGCAAAGGCTTTGCGAACTCGTCAAGGTCAGCGCGCTACACAGAGATATATGTATATATGTATGTCCAGTGTTGACTCCAACTCACCCCTTTCACATTTCTCCATTGTGGGAGGCTCCGGTCTATTTTCCAGCTCGACTCCTTCGAGCACAACAGTCTCAGGGCCGCTGGTGTCTGTATTTGTTTGTAAGATTTAGAAATAGCCGGAAAGATGAGGTGGGTTTTTTTTACCTTTGTGAACACGGAATTGACTGCGCATCTTGCCGTGGAATTCATTGCTTCGGGTGATGATCAAGGGGCGTGAGGCTGGTAAGAACTATTAATTCGGATCTTCGTATGTGATTGTTCGGTAGTATTCTACCTTCAAATAAGATCTTCCCAAGAGCTAGTTCTATCTCCCTGGGAACACACAGCGTGATGACCAGCGAAAACTGCCGGATTTCATCTGCCGAACCCTCGACAAACGCCGACAGATCCTGTCTTCCATCAGCAGTCTGGTTTGGGAGAAAAGAAAATAGGGACCGAGACTAACCTCCGTTCGAGTTGTGACGGTCAGTTCCTGGCTGCGTGTAGACAACCATCTGCAATAGCCATGAATTAGTGAGAATTACTCTCACAATTTCAGGAGCGAAACAAACCCCGCAATTGCCTCCGCAACTGGCTCTCCGATCGAAGCCGATAACCACTCGTTGCCCGCCACCTCCGTCTCGTCGAGACGCTTATCGCTGAGAATCGTAAACCGCTTTACCCCTGGCAGTCTGTCAGTCTCAATTCCACCCACAAGACACAGTCGGCAGTAACGAACCTGCTTCCACAAGCCTGCTCAAACATTCGGCACCTGCAGGGTCCAATCCGACCACGAGGACACTGGTATCAGCTGAAATCGGCGACATTCCGGAGGGGTATTCTTGTGGGAGAGAGATGGAGGGGTTACTTTCTGTGAGTCTTCGAGGTTTATGGAGTTAAGACAAAAAGGATCCAGCCGACCCAAGCGAGCACATGACTTGAACAGGGGCACGTGGAAGGAAGACACAATAATTTCGATTTTTTTTATTATTCAGATTTATATATACACTTCTCATTACGGATTTCCGTCTTCACTGGTAAGTACTAATATACTTATACTATACGGAAGACTAACAAAAGATCCGGAATTACTAGAGCTGCCCTTTCAATGCATCTCGGTTTCATGGAGCACATCACGGCCGTAATTGCCAGTGCACTCGGTGGAGGCAAACTTCCTGGCGGAGATCTTGCGGGTGAACAGCTCGTCGATCTGAGCGTGGGAGCGCCCGGTATAGTCTGGCACCACAAAGAAGGAGATAATCCAGAAAAAGAAACCGAAGCCACCGAAGAAGAAGCCCGTCTTGGGTCCCCAGCTGGACAGCATGAAAGGCAGATAGACGCCCGAGGTCTGGCCCAGAACAGCGATGATCGATTGCGAGACTGAGGTGGTCTTGGCTCGCAGGAGGGTGCTGCCTGATTCCGAGGTGTACAGGTAGCTGACCGCTTGAGGACCCAGCTGGCTGCCCATGTTGGAGATGACCAGGCCGGCAATGAGGAGGTTGCCGGCAAGAGTGCTGCCGCCTGGGTTACCCCAGCGAGCACCTACAGCTCCGATCATGACTAAGGAGAGAGGTTGGTTAGTTCGACAGCAAACAGGAGGGAGAGAAAGATTGACTTACGCATGCCACCCGCTTGGAAGAACAGACCGATCATGTAGATCAGGAAACGTCCAACGCGTTTGTTTTCCACCAGTGCGACGGCGACAAGGTTGAAGAAAAGACCGGTGCACTGCACGATCACAGTCGACTGGAGCGCGTTCTCCTGTCCGGCCAGGTCGAAGAAGTCTGCGCAAAGCCTCAAGTCAGCAAAGTGTTTTTATCGAGTCGAAAAATCTAAAGACACTTACAGGTAGACAGGATAAACATGATGTATCCAGACATGATCCACGCAACACCGGGTACCAGAGCCACAATGGTTCTGCGGAAGTTGGTACCGCGGAAGCACATGAGCCAGGAAACGCTCTTCGTCTATTAGAAAATACGTTAGTATATGGATATACTATGACTGCAACAATTTAAAAGAGGCAAGCAAGACTTACCGCTTCAGCCTGTTCACACTCCTTCTCAACAGTGTACCGGATCTTGGCCAGCTCGACCTCCACCTCTTCGGGGGTCATGTAGGGATAGATCCATTGGATAGACTTCCGGGCACCAGCCAGGTCATCTTTAACGACAAGCCATGATGGAGACTCGACAAGCATGGTGAAAATGCCAATGGAGAGGATAACAGGGAGTGCAATCATGATGTACAGAGGGATCTTGTACTGCTTGGTGTCGGCCGGATCGGTGATGGCCTTGGTGCACAAGTCGAGAATCACTGCAGAAAGGAGATTGCCGATGTTGGCTGGCGTGTGAGATTAGTATCCCACTCTTTCTGAATATCAATCAAGCGGCAACGCCCACTGAAGACTCACTGAAGACCTGGAATCCGATCAGCGCGCCACCACGCAGCTCGCGAGGACTGATTTCTGCCACATAGGTTGAGGTACTGGACTGGATGGTGCCAATAGCAAGACCCATGACGGCCTTGGAGACCAGCCAGTCAATCCAGTTCCTGGAGAATGTCTCGATGATAGCGCCGACGAAGATGATGACCATGGACCCCTGTACGACATATTTGCGACCGTACCGATCCGAAATAAAACCGGCAAGGTAGATACCAACGAACTGGGCAGGGGTTGCAGCAGCAGTCCATCTGAAATTATTAGCCAATTTGTCTTTTTTTGTCTTCTTTCCTTTTTCTTTCGAAGAACATACGCAGAAACGTGCCCGGCTGGTACTACATATGCATCGGAAGCTTCAACCCAATTTCCCATGACTTTGCAAAACGCCTGGGAGCCGACCATACTGCCCGACATACTCAATTCAATACCAGTGATAACGGCCGTCGACTACAAACGAGGATCTGGGTCAGTTTGATTCCATTACATGCCAAGGAAGCCGACCGTACCAAAATGACGATGAGCACCGCAAAGGCTCTCGGGTTCTTTCTGAAGACCGCCCAGACGCTCTGTCCACCGCTAAGCTCCTCGAGAGCAGCCTGCTCGACATGGGCATCGAACGTCTTTGTCTCTTCGACATGATTTGCGGTCTCTTCTTTCTCCATGGTCAAAGGGATGGCTCAAGGTGGAAAAAGAAGAGAACAAACAAAAAAAAAAAAGACAGTGGTACGCTTCGAATAGAAACCAAAGCTCGACGAAAAGGAAAGAGGAGAATTATAACTCGACCGGCGAAGCAGCTGGTAGTCATACCTGCCAACCCCACACTATCCTTACCCCATGGGCACCATTACCATTCCATTAAGCTTTGACGCAGAACGTGGAGACAGGCGAGATACCCGGTCTTACCGACAGAATCAGAAGTCTAGTCTCGTTCTTTTTTTTCTTTCTCACTACACTTTCTTCTAGGATTCTTTCTTTTCTTGAAAGTCAAGTTCTACTTCTGTATAGGATTAGTATTTCTCTCTCCTTAAAACACCCCCCCTCCAGTTCGTGTCACAGCACACAACCATTTGGATTGCTCCCAGAATCCGGGTTCCTCGCCTGGCTCGGCTGGAGGATCGCGGTCCTTGCGAGTCCACATGATTTGAACTTTCAGCCACCCGATCACGCCGTCCCCTACTATTGGAAGGAGAGCGTACCTGCTGCGTGGCAAATCAAGACAAGAAAAAGAGCCGGTCGGAACTAATTCATGCCAGCCTATGATGACTCTTGGTGGTACAGGGCCATCCCTTCCCCCGTCGTACGGTCATTGCATCGGCAGCTCCGTCTGTTTTCGGCCTTGCGACCATGGTACGAGAGGGAATCCAGGCCTAGAACCTTAGTTGAAACTTTCGCCGCTTGGAGAGCCCGTTTTTGGAACCCAAGTCTACGGAATGATAGTTTACTAGTTACCAGCTGGTTGGGAGTTCGTATTCATGAAGAGTACCTCAGCTGTGATGATCAAAGCGCGAGTCACGGTATTAGAAATCCCGACCGATTGGAACTGAACTTCACTGCTAGCAGATATCTACCAGGCAGCGGTATTAAGTAATAATCGATTACTTAACAGACCTCATCTCCTTCTCTATCCCCCCCCTCCTCCTCGCAACATCACACAGGGCAAGATCACCACACTCACACTCCCCCCTCCTCACCCAGCGATACGTCAGACTCCAGCGCTCGCCACGTGGCCGCACCCTCCCGTCCGGAAGGGGATCCGTCTTGCGCTTCTTAATGCCATGCGTCCAATGCAGCCTGGAGTCGCCGGACATGCACATCAGACTGCGCGGGGTGAGATCGACCTCCACCCGTCTCTCGCCTTGCCGGAACTCCATCAGCGTCGGGGCGCCCAGCGATAAAGCGTACAGTTCGTCCCAGGCCCCGTGGGCGTCGACATGAGGCGGAATCCCGCTTCCGGGCGGATAATACTGTAGACAGACTTGGTCGGGGGGGCGTCCAACTTCTTGGCTTGCTTGACTTGCTTGACTTGTTTGGTTTTTATCATTGTGCTGGGGAACCTTCGGAATCAACGGAATCAACCATTCTGGAAAAGGTATAAAAGGCACGTTTGGATCGACCCCGAAAGTGGTGTAGTCAAAGGTATACCCGTAATGTAGAGCGAGACGGCCAGACCGGTCAGGCCAGTCAAGGGAGCGGAAGATGGAGAGGAGCTGTGTTTCATGTTCGGGGGTGATGAAGTCGTCTTGCCAGAAGAGACCGTGTGGTTCTATCGGTAGCTCATGTAGGCCGAATAGACAATGGAGGTTATCATGATCATGGTTTTCATGGTTATCCATGATAAAGTCCTAGTAGGTACAATAGCAGTACTCTGTAACAGTAATAATAGTAGAAAGGCTAAGGGTCTCCTTACTTTGGTTATTAAGACTGTCAAACTCTGACTGCCCCACCAAGACAATTAAAGGTAGACTTTATTCTATTCTGATTGGATGGATCAAATATCAAATACCATCTTATAGAAGAGTAACATTCATAAAGAGTGAATGACTGCGAAAGTGCATGATAAAGGTTAAATGAGACAGGGATATATACGCTAATACCTTATATTGCTCTTGAATTTCCTATTTATTTTCAAGGCTACTAACTGACTCATCTCGTTGTAAAGTACAAATCTATATATTTATCTACTGCCAAACGAGCCCGTAACCCTCGCTACGCTCGGGGGCTCGAGGGGCCCCACCAAGATGTCGGGTGAATCGGACCGGAATATGAATAGAGAACAATAGAGACTGATAACATATCTAAGACCTCAAAATTTCCCACGATATTTGAACTTAAGCATCATCTCATCCTACCCCCCCCCCCCCCCCCCCCCTAAGATACTGCTCCCTTTACTGCCCGTACCAACATCTTTTCTCCTGCTCGAAGCAAATACTTTCCTCCTGCGCCGTTATGGCGCCCAAACGTACGCGTTCCGGGGCCGCAAAGAAGTCTGGCGGTCCAAAAAAGGCGGCGGCGGCTCCCCCCCCTGGCCCCCCAAAGGTGGCGACTGGTCCGGCCCCTGCGCCCGGCACACTTGTCTTTGCGGCCCTCATAAGGGTCGAATCATTATCTAAAACGACCAATACTGCCCGTGTGCTGGTAAATATGGCCCCATTGCGCGAGCCGAACTTTCGTCTAGGCCGTGGAAACGGGTTCCAGTACAAACTAGTCAACATTGAGGCTATACTGGGCTAGAGCGTCGGCTCTGAGGCCCCCGTGCCGTGCGACCACTGCGCCAGCGGATATGGACCCTGGGACTGTTGTGTTGTTATTATGGGCTATCTATAGGGCAGTTGTGCGAACTGCCACTGTTATAGTTCTGGCAGCCGATGCACGTTCCGGCGTAAGTAATATGATGTCCGCCCCGTAATAAGCAATATACTGACCATAATTAGCAAAGAAGGATGGCAGCAGCGGCGGCGGCGGCGGCGACGGCACCAACACCAACACCAACACTAACAATACTAGCAACAACGGGACCGGCGCGGCCGGTACGGTCCCCGTTCAGACCCATAACTTCTGGAGAATGCTCGCTCTGGCCCTCCAGACATCCTCATCGGCCATGGCCATGGCGGCGCAGGCAGCAACCGCAGCCGCAGATGCACTGGCCGTAGCGCAGGGCATCTCGGCCGTTCCTGGCCCTACTGACGGGGGAACTGGGGGCAACGGCGGCAGCGGCGGCTTGGGGGGCTCCAGGGGCTCTGGCCCTGGCCCTGGCTCTGGCGGCGACGGGGGCTCCAGGGGCTCTGGCGGCGGCTCTGGTCCACTGCCAAATGGGCTGACAGTTGCCTTACACTAAGAAACAACATGACCAACCACCGAGCACCAATGGAGAATCGACCAGGAATTGAAGTATTGCGAGGTTAATTTGTAATTAGAATATACAGTCTAGTTTGAATGTCGGCTTTTTTATCGATAACCAATATAAGTCCGTGATATTTTCGATAATCCTCAGCCCTGCCGCGAATCGACTGACCGACCAGTCTGCCCCACCGCCCACGCAATACAACCATGCCAATCCAAAGGCAGCGCTTCAGCCACTGCTTCGATCGTCTCCTCCCCCCAGCCTACCATCCAGATATGGTCGCGGATCCAGTAGAGGATGACGGCGTAGTTGGCGAGAATGGCAAGTGCCAAAGGCTCCTCTTCGGCAACTAGCTTCCACAGTCCCGCGGGACTCGCGATGAGGAAGAAGACAAGGGTCATCCGGGTGTTCTGGTAGACCAGACTGGCGTTTAGGGCGTGGCGGAGAGCCTGAATAGAGCAGGTGTAGATATGCTGATGCTCCTTGCTTTCGGCTGGGACACGCAGCCGGAGGGTTGCCAGCATCTCCTCGATTTCCGCCGGCGGCGAGGGTAGCAAAAGCAGCCGGGAAGGGTCCAGCATCAGTACCGACCATCGACTGTGCGCCATGGCGGTGTGGTCTGATTTGATGACGGAGATGGAATTGCGGACGAGAAGGAGCACCTGGATGATCTTCGCGAGAGGGGTGTCGGACGATTCGGAGAGGCGCTGGATCCCAAACGCATATAACAAAACCATGCACGAAAACGCAAAAACTGCGTCCTGCTTGTCGCGGGCGATGTGGGCTAGGTGCGGGCGGAACAGGGCGACGCCCAGGTCATGGTGATGGATGGCGAGAAGAATGTGTTTTCTCTGCGGGGAAGTTTCGCGCAGCGCCAGATGCAAGGCGCTGATGCTCAAGATGCCGTGCAGCAGGAAGTCATTCGCGAGGGCGAGCTCAACCGTCCACTCGTTCCACAAAGCGGCTTCTTCGGGTCCGGTAAGATCGGAGATGCTCTTCGCGGTGTGGAGGGTATAGTGGTGCATCAGACGGAGCCGGTCACGCTCTTCTTCGGCGAAGAAATATTCTCTCTGGTCCTCCTCCGAGGCTTTGAGATCCTCCGGCGAGCTGTTTTCTTTAGACCCCGTCGACGCACCCGACGATGAGGCTGTGTTGTCCGTCATGATCACCCATTCCAACGACTCCGCAAGGGAACACTCGGCGCCTATCCTCGCACACCGGCCACACTTTGGTTTATTCTCGTCGCACTGAGCTGTCAGAGGAAAAGAAAAACCCCCTTGCCACAGACAGATCAGAAAGACCATACCTTGGTCCTGTTCCTCTTGCACTGGAGACAGCCAAGGCGGCTTTTATGGTGGAACTTCCTCTGGGACATACTAGTAGTAGTACCTAGGTTATTGCACGAGACATGTAGCTTAGGTCAACCGCGGCCTCGTAAAAGTGGTATCTTTTCATAATGCATTAATCAAGCCGGACGAGAGAGTACTGGACAAGAAATACGTAGTGGCCCGAGGGGTTTAGTAACAACGTGGTTAATAATCCAGTATTAATAATAATAGTAAGCATATAGATATATAATATATTATAAATAGTATTTAAGCTAGTATTATAATTTATAAACTAGTTTTAAGGTTGTGGTATGGTTATAAAATAGTTATAATAGTTATAATATAGTTATAGTAAGGTTATAAAATAGTTATAAAAGATAATTAATAATAAAAAATTAATATAAATATTAATATTGTTCAC